>NC_064649.1:67997768-68316310 GCF_023864345.2 Schistocerca serialis cubense | reverse complement strand
TGGTGACCAGCCTCAATGTGATTTTTAGGCAGTTTCCCACACACCATTAGGTGAATACCGCGTTGGTTCCCACGTTGCGCCTCATATTCACGCTATGGAAGCATTCAGATTACTTTCTCGCATTTGCAGACAGAATTTATTCTCTACACAGATAGGCTGGGTGCACTGCTTCCGTCCTGGAGGGGTGAATAAGAGACTGTTGACCTTAGCTATTTCGTCTACTTAAACACTCAATCAGCATCGACACAGAAATGAAAATAATTGGGTTAATAAACCGAATAACTCGTCATTATATCATTATTCTGTAACGAGCCATGGGAGGAAACGAGTTCCTTACGCCAAACAAACGGAAAATATCCCCGAAAGACGACTAAAACTTTCTCTGTGGAGTTCGCGTTCAGCGTGTATATTTAGATGTAGTTGTAGAAGAACGGAACAGTTAACGCCAACTTCGTAGTAATTCGTTTTGTCTCAATTTCCAGGACACTTCCCAACCGATCCCTTCCTTTAATGAAGTTGTGCCATAAATTTCATTTCCTTCCAGCTCGATTCGGTACTTCCTCATTAGTTACTTGAATTACCCACATAATCCTTAGCACTTTGCTATGATACCACATTTCAAAAGCTTTACTGTTCTGCTTACGTCTGTACTGCTTATTGTCGAAGTTAAACTTCCATGTAGAAGACTACGCTCCAGACCAATGCCTTCAGGAAAGACTTCCTCACACTTAAATTTACATTATATATCTACAAGTTCCTCTTTTTCAAAAAATACTTTTCTTCGTGCAGCCAGTCTCCCTTTTATATCCTCAGTAATGCCGCAATCATCAGTTATTTCGCTGGCCAAAAAGTAAAACTCATGAACTAGTTTTAGTGTCTCATTTTCTAATCTAATTTCTTCAAAATTTTCTGATTTAATTACATTCAATTCCATTATTGTTCTTTTACTTTTGCTGACGTACATATTATAACAAGACACAATCATTTCCATTCAACTGCTCTTCGACTCCTTTTCCTTGTCGGACGAAATTACAACATCACCACCTCCCATTGAGGGCTTTTATTTTCTGCCCAAGAACTTTAATTCTCTGTCCAAATTTCTTCTTAGCTTCCTTTACTGCTCGCTCAATGCAGACATTTCATAACATCGCGAACGGGCTATACAACCCTGTCTCACTCCCTTCTCAACTCCTGCTTGCCGTTCACGTCATTCTACTCTTATAACTGCAGACTGGGTCCTGTTATTGTTGCAAATAACCAGAGATATAAGAATACGGTATCTACTCCTTGCCTTCCATCGATGGTTTATAGGATATCTTGTGAGAAGTTTCACACGAGTGCTGATTTCTAAATCCGTACTGATTTGTGGACGGAATAATAGTCAAGCAAGCAATTGGCCATTGTTTGACAAACGCATGCCTAAATGGCCAAACTCGTTGCCAGATAGGCTGTCAATGAAAATTTTTCTCAAACACGGAAGTTACAGTCTGTGTTTGACAAACACATCGACCATAGTAGCCAATTAATTTGACAAACACTTGAAGTTTGACAAATTGTCCGATGCTCTAGTGTTTTATCCCTGCTATCTTCAAAATTAGCTGCATGTGAAGAAGGGTAATTTTTGGAAAGACGACTCCATACATTCCCGAGGTCTGCCTTCCAGCTCAGAGGTGCTGCGGAGGAGACTACTGGAGGGGTGGTGTCGGGGGTGTAGCCGAGGGGCCGGCTCACCTCCCCCGCACCTGGACCACTCCTTCTTCGGCAGCCCCGCCAGCACAGTGGAAGAGGTCTTCCTTCACGTTCCTCACACACCGCCACTATTTTTTTTTTTCCTCCAGCGCCCCGTCTCTTTCTCTCCTGGAGTCCAGATCGCTGCCTGCTGCTCTATCCCACAGGCATCTCCCGCGGCGGACAAATGGCGCCCATCAGTCTCCTTATGTATATGTCCCATTCCGTCCCTGTCAAAAGGTACCTGTCCTTCGGCGGGGATGCCATCGGGCAAAAAGAAGTCGGCAGCCGTTTGGCGGCGCGGGGGTGAGGCGTGACAGAGGAGGGGGACCGTGGCAACAAATGCGTCTGATCCAGCGTGCCCGCGCAGTTGATGACCGCACATTTTTTAACAACTTTTTTCCTTCCGTTCCTCCCCTCCTCTCGTTTGCGCTGCCTTAGTTGCAGAGCATTCGTCACAAACTGTCAAACCAATCCAGTGCTGCCTCTGACAAGCACATAAGCACACCAGGGGATAAAACAAAATTAGTCAGACCGCGAGGAGGCATGACGCTAGAGTCGACTCTGGCTTTCACAATGGCCGCAGTTCGTGTAGGAAGAGAGCCCGCAGATTTCGTCAGGTATACTATAGCCAGCTGAAGGCTCTCATTGATTATTATAACCCGTAGCATTACCAAACTGCGGGGAAATTATTCACCCGCTGTCCCAAAGAGTACAGGCATTTTCTCTGGGGCTAAAGAGCCCTGTAGGCGTTCAAACAATATGTCACACGTGGCAAATTTAACAAATAAAATGGCAGTGTGCTGCTTTGTTTGATGTGTTTGCCAAACAAAGACTTTGTTTGATGTGTTTGAGTGGTATTTATACGTAAAGAAACCTGCTCAAATGCGAGTGGCACTCAAGCAATTATAGTTCCGTAACAACTTAATTATGTATGTAGATAGTTCATCCGTCGTTGGAATCGAGATTCACAACTATTTTGACCTGTTATCCATATCGATAATGGCAAGGTGTTGGTCCTGGGAGCTCCAAATCAGTATCAAAATCTCTACAGCAGTTCCTCAAAATGAAGCGAGCGGCAGACTTCAGTTTATAAAAAGAAGGATCCTTTATTGTATGATTATATGATAGCGGAACAAACACTGGTAGCAGTTACTTCTGTAAAATATCTGGGCGTATGCGTACGGAACGATTTGAAGTGGAATGATCATATAAAATTAATTGTTGGTAAGGCGGCTGCCAGGTTGAGGTTTATTGGGAGAGTCCTTAGAAAATGTAGTCCATCAACAAAGGAGGTGGCTTACAAAACACTCGTTCGACCTGTACTTGAGTATTGCTCATCGGTGTGGAATCCGTACTAGGTCGGGTTGACAGAGGAGATAGAGAATATCCAAAGAAGAGCGGTGCGTTTCGTCACGGGGTTATTTGGTAAGCGTGATAGCGTTAAGGAGATGTTTAGCAAACTCAAGTGGCAGACTCTGCAAGAGAGGCGCTCTGCATCGCGGTGCAGCTTGCTGTCCAGGTTTCAAGAGGTTGCGTTTCTGGATGAGGTATCGAATATATTGCTTCCCCCTAGTTATACCTCCCGAGGAGATCACGAATGTAAAATTAGAGAGATTCGAGCGAGCACGGAGGCTTTCCGGCAGTCGTTCTTCCCGCGAACCATACGCGACTGGAACAGGAAAGGGATGTAATGCAGTGGCACGTAAAGTGCTCTCCGCCACACACCGTTGGGTGGCTTGCGGAGTATAAATGTAGATGTAGATGTATACATGTAGAGAGAGAATATTTAATAAAAAATTTTTATTGGCTTACTAAAACACGACCACAACTTCCATTCTATGTTCGTCTGTTACACTTTTGACAGATGAGGTATGTAATGTATGTTCAAATGGCAAAAGCTATTTTTTATGTGATATAATTACAATTTAACAAGGTTTTACTTTACTTGTAAAATCAAACGATGCTTCTTGCCGAATTCCATGATTCTAAGACAACGGGCAGAAACGCTTAGGTTTTGATGACTGTGTCTGCCATTACGCCACCCTAGCATAATGGCTTTGTACAACTTCACAGACACACCTTTCTCCTCAACGCAGATTCCGATTCACGCCTCAGCGCACTTGGTATTCTCCACAAACACGAACAGCGTTGCAGAGGCTCTCCAGCTGTATTGGAATAGCACCTCAGATAGAACGAAATGAGGTATCCTGCCTGAAACCCAGGCAAACGTGCTTTTCAATATACAGGAATTGGGACTGAAGTGTGAGGCTTGCTGGGGCAGTGCGTGCAGTTTTGCAAAGCCACTGTCCCAGAGTGGCGTAGTGGTTAGCACATCGGCCTAGCGAGCGTGGTACCTGGGTTAGAATCTTGGCCTTGCTATAAACTTTAATTCTTCTCTTCAATTCGTATTTATATACCAGACTTGTTTTGAGAGTTCAAAAAGTCTTTGACGCCATACAGTTTTATTTGAATCTTATTTATGCTGTACTAACTTTCTTCACTTTATATCATCATCTGACAGAAGTTACAGATTACGATGGTGTTCACCGCATATTCATAGTCTTAAAATGCGCTACACATCTACCGGGTGCTGTAAATGGCACTGCATCATCTAACTAGACCAGCTCCACGACATGCGAGGAAAAATGAAAGTACTTCAGCTGGGCGCAGTTTTCTCAGTTCTGTTTCAAACGAAGCAATAATTGCTTTTCCACTATATTGAAGTGATTTGTGAGTTACAGGTTCAGTTTCATGTAAATTAATTGTGTTCCGAAGGACTGTAACAAAATGGAGCAATTTAAAGAATCATATACTGCGGGGCAGGTTAATTTTTTCCCCATGTTTCGCATCAGTTTCAGTTGGTGAGAGGTGTAACAAGAAGCAGTTTCACTGACAATATACGTGGGGACAGAACGCCATATGAAAGCAGTATCAGCATTAACGGGTAGTTTCGAAGTAGTTTATGACCTTACTCCATAGGACGACGAGAATAACTCGCGTAGGGAATTGCGAATATTGAAGTTGCTACTAAAAGTAAGAGGTGTTTGGTAACCGTTTGTTTGTCGCCAACGATTTTTGGTATTGGTGCTAACAAACTAACAGAGAAAGCCCGATAGAAAGTAAGAGGTATAATATATGAGGAGAAAGTTCTGTGTAAAGCCAAGCAGATTATCAAGCAGTGTCGGCAGAATCTGAGGAGGAATTACAGTTTATAATGAAGGCGATCTTAAAAGTTTTAATTGACTGGATTGATGATGAATGAACAGAAGATCATATTAGTGAGTTTCATCAAACAAGAGCGGGAATCAGGTGAAATGTTTTAAGTATATACTATGTTTGGTGCCTGAAAATAGAAGCTATGTGGCAGAAGGGCTGGGGAACAAGAAGTAGAATATCTGTGGGTAAAATTGTTTTTCAGACGGTGGAAGCTTTTTTGACCGCAGATAGAATTTAGAAAGAGATTCGCTAGATGTCTTGTCTGGAGCGTAGTTCTGGAGCGTAGTACTGAATAGTAGTGATTTACCTGACAGCCAGAAAGGAAGAGGAAAAAATGCTTGTTGTGGGAGGAAAACGCTAAAAGTGAAATGGACTGACAGAATGACAATGGAAAAGTACTTCTATGAATATGGGAGGGAAGAAAACCTAGTGGAAGTGGTAAGAATGAGGTGAATGTCACATAATGTGAAGAAATTGTCTGCAACGGCGAAATAAAGAATCATCAAAGGAAAGGTTGCAGTGAGAGAAGGGAGAGGAAGAAGAAAACTTATAATACTGGATGACATTAAATATGGATGAAGTTACAAAGAGACTGAGAAAGAGGCACAGGACGGTGGACAGCGTGCAGTCAATACCGTCTAACACACATATATCGAAGGGCAAAAAAAATGATTGCGAATTTCGGGAAGCGAACAGCATTTGAATGGAGTTGAACCTCACAGCCTCACAGAGATATGGGGACGCACGTGGCAGCGGAGAAGCCCGTGCACGGAAGACGGGTGTCTGCGTTTCGTCTCTCTGGAGGCGATTGTGTGAGTGTGCGTGGTACACGTCACGTGGAAAGTGTCTGCGACCAGCCACAAAAACCCTGAGCCCGGTAGCCAACAACGACTCTGCCCTGTGGGCTAGGAAGCTCGGACTTCTAGAACTTTTTTTCATTTTGTTACTTTATTTTACTTTTTTAACTAACGAATCACAATGAAGTGATTGTCAGACATCAGAAACTGTGATAAATGGCACAAATAGAGGCCACGTCTCCGGCGTTTCGAACGAAAACAGGATCGAAAACGATTCTCACGCGGTGTGTAAATAATCGCAAGAGCGTCGGATATCAACGCCTCTTGCATATGCAAAATGAAAGGCAAATCTGTGGTACGCGCTGTAGAAAGGTTCTGCAGTACACGTGCACATAAGCTAGTGTAGTATAGTGGTGGTGGTGGTGGTGGTGGTGGTGGTGGTGGTGGTGGTGACACACGAAATTAAGGATTCAATGTCCTGTCAATGGCGACATCACTGGAATTGAGCATAAGAACAGTGACAGGAAAGGAAATTGGCTGAATTCTTGTCAAAGGAACCATTCCGTGATTCTGCTTAAATGAATCAGGGAAGCCGCAGAAGATATAACATGTATTACCACAAAGGGTCTTGAAGCCCATTGCTCTAATACTCAGGTTCTTTATCCTGACCATTGCGTCGCCTCGTAGGGTTAAGAACCGTTAACCACCGGTTATAGTTCTTCTGGCGTGAGTTACTATTCTCTGCTTGTGCCTGGAGTCCTTTTTGTGCCTTGCATGGTCGCCGATGCGCCAAACTGGCTGATGTGAACTGTTGCTTCGTAACCAGAGAAATGTTTTAGCACTGACATGCAAAATTACTTTTATATGTATCCTTTCCGAAATCTAGCGCCTCGATGATATCTAAATTATCACAGAAGGGTAGATAACTCAGTTGAAGGAGAAAGAGCCGCGCGGGATTAGCCGAGCGGTCTCAAGCGCTGCAGTCATGGACTGTGCGGCTGATCCTGGCGGAGGTTCGAGTCCTCCCTCAGGCATGGGTGTGTGTGTTTGTCCTTAGGATAATTTAGGTTAAGTAGTTTGTGAGCTTAGGGACTGATGACCTTAGCAGTTAAGTCCCATAAGATTTCACACACATTTACATTTACAAGGAGGAAGAGGACATTCCAAGAAGAGATTTTATTGAGCTAAGATCACTAAAAGCTATCAGACATTCGAAATACGTTTTATGAATCGAAAAATCTATTTTTACCATGCAACCAAGCCGCAGTACACGGCCTGCAAATTCATAATACTAGTGTAGTTTACGATACAGACAGGCATCTGCCAAATGTGAAATGTGGTGACAGTTCCGCGAAGGCTTGGGAGCTCAAATCCTCGTTTCCTGTTGTTCCTTTGATTGCAATGAAAGTAACGGGAACTGGAAAGGCCCCTGAAATCATTTCACATGGCGCCATTCATTTAATTACAGAGGATTAGTTCCAAGAGCTGACTTGCACATTCCAACATGACAGTGCACCTTACACAAATTTTAATTGTCCATCCCAAGGACAAATCTGGTTCTTTTGGACTCGAGAACTTATAACAAGCTAATTGCTAGCTCGTATTTTTTCTGCAACTTCTGGACAATAGATTCGTGTGACAATGTATCTCGGTGCAGTCTCCCAGTGGAGGTCAGCAGCAAACTAGTGATTCTCTATCAGCTGCCCACTACACAGTTCCAGTATGCACGATACTGATCAGATAGCTGGAACACCAGACTCTTGCTGGGATTCAGTCATCAGGTGGAGGAGCAGTTCTGTGCCAAAAGAGTCATCGGTGTTTGGGGTAAATTCGATTCACTAAATTCAGGCTTTAAATACATTCATTTTCAGGAGGATAGAGGCTAATTTGGAGGTCTGTATTGTCCCCAAAGCATAATACTAATAAGTGTATGCGTCTACTGATCTGTCCAACTTTTGGCCATTTAATTTGTGTGGCTCGTGTGTGACCAGAGACACCTATCAGACCCTTCAGACAGTCTCCCAATAAGCGTCAATAACGTTTCTATAATTTTTTACCTGTAGTCTATTATGCAGAGTTGGTGATGGCATCTTCTGTTTTGATCGAACATTTGAGTTGCGATCCCTTAATGGGACACAGTCATCAGGTCAACTTGTATCTATGTGACTTGAGACACACTCTATTTTGGGTTAATTTCATTAATAAGCTTTCAGCGTTTTAATACGTCAGCGGCCGTGATGAAATCGGCTATTTAGATGTCAGTGTTGGCCCTAAAGTATATCATCACCAAGGGTATATCTATGTTAATTCATCCACCAAGTGGACGAGTGTCACCTGCAGGTGTTGTGAGACGAGGAACCTGTCAAGTTGTTGGTACAATCTCCCAGTAGGGGTCAGTAACCTCTGTGTGAGTTTTTATCAGTGTTCCACTATCCAGATATCAAAACAAGTAGTAATATATTAATTTTAAGTGCAAAGAATATGGGTATGGGTCTTGGTATGTGGTCGGTGTATCTGACAAAATCTGGTCAGATTGAAGGTACTTTAGGCTCTACAGAGGCAGGTCTCGCCAACTAAAATCTGAGGCCTACTACATACTATAGTATCAACATGACGGTCACTATAACGATATCGAAGTTGACACATTCAGCCGAGGATGCGTACACTCCACGACATGTTCCCATGGGCACTGGCCAGTAGTATCGACTTCAGCACAGTTTTTTGAGTGTTCACTCCCCAAGAAGGGGACAGTAGTTTTGGACTCTGACATGCAGATGGAATCGTTTCATACCAGTATTATCAGAGCAAATACTCCATCTGTGTATTCACTGTGATGTATGCCGGAACCGAGTGTTGATTAGTAAACGATGCAGCATCACAGACTAAGCTGACGCAACAAATTCCAGAGTTGGCATGTATTACAATGGGACGAAAGTTGAAGCTCCGCCCAGCCATACAGTATCTCTGGTAACAGCAGACTCATTCATTTTCTGGGCTAACTTCGTTAATGGCTATTTAGAATGTAAATACATTGACCGTCAGGATGGTTCAAATGGCTCTGAGCACTATGGGACTAAACATCTGTCGTCATCAGTCCCCTAGAACTTAGAACTACTTAAACCTAACTAACCTAAGGACATCATACACATCCATACCCGAGGCAGGATTCGAACCTGCGACCGTAGCGGTCGCGCGATTCCAAACTGTAGCACATAGAACCGGTCAGCCACCCCAGTCGGCGACCGTCAGGAGGATACAGACTGTTTTGGAGGCCAGTATTGGCTCTAAACCAAAATACGACGACGTGAGTGTTCATATTATGTTGTCCTACTTATGGACGTACCGAGCGAGGTGGCGCAGTGGTTAGACACTGGACTCGCATTCGGAAGGACGACGGTTCAATCCCGCGTGCGGCCATCCTGATTTAGGTTTTCCGTGATTTCCCTAAATCACTCCAGGCAAATGCCGGGATGGTTCCTCTGAAAGGGCACGGCCGACTTCCTTCCCCATCCTTCCCTATTCCGATGAGACCGATGACCACGCTGTCTGGTCTCCTTCCCCAAACCAACCAACCAACCAACTTATGGACGACTGGCACATGTCACTGGGGTAAGAACAGGGATCTGCGAAACCCTCTGTACAACATCGCAGTACTGGTCAAAGCGAAGTATGTGGAGTTGGCATCTACTGTATCGTGGTGCAGACAGTTCTGGGTCTTAATGGGACCCAATCATCACGTAGAGTTATACATCTGCGAAAGAAGATACATCCATTTTTGGGGTTAATTTCATTAGTAAATGACAGAGCCCCAAAGCATAGTATGATTAAGTGTGCGTTTACTTTTTTTTATCCAGCTTCTGGAGAACTGGTATACGTGGCTGGTTTCAGACCAGGTACCTGTCAAATTATTGGTACAATATTCCATTACGTTTCAGTAGCCTTTGTATGATGTTTTACCGGTGGCCCACCATGCAGACTCTCTGTAGCTTGTGGTCTAGTGGCTAGTGTTGCTGTCTCTGGATCACAGGGTCCTGGGTTCGATTCCCAAATGAGTTGGGCATTTTCTCCACCCTGTGACTGGGTGTTCGGGTTGTCCTCACCATGTCATCATCATTCGTGAAACTGGCGAAACTGGACTGTGTAAAGATTGGGAATTTGTATGGGGGCTAGTGTTGCCGCCTCTGGATCACAGGGTCCTGGGTTCAATTCCCAACTGGGTTGGGGATTTTCTCCGACTTGGGACTGGGTGTTCGTGTTGTCCTCACCATTTAATCAGCATTCTGGCGAAACTGGACTGTGTAAATATTGGGAATTTTTACGGGCGCTGATAGTGGTGCAGTTCAATGCCCCACAAGCCAGACATCATCATCACCTTGCAGACTTCGCGTGTAGTGTACCAGGCTGACCGCCAGAGCTCTGGCACAGAGACGGGACGCAGCAATGGAGGTACAGTAGCATCTGGGCATGGAAAAATACTCGCAGGTTGTTTTTTGACTGGTGTGAGACTACAGACTTGTCAAACCCTTGGTACAATCTCGCAGGAAATGTCCGTAGCCACTGTGCGATGTTTCACCGGTGGCCCACCATACAGTCTCCACGTGTACTACTTTAGGCAGACGGCCGGAGCTCCGGCGCTGTGACGGGCCCCGGCCATCAGGTGGCGCAGCAGCATCTGGGCGTGGCGCAAGACGCGCAGGCTGTTTTTGGGCGGCGCTATCTGGCGGCCAGCGACGGCGCTACGTCAGCCGCGCGGCGTTCCCTCCCACATTAATCTTCCTCACTGTCTCTCCCCTTTTCCTCTATCGCTCCTCCTGCGCGCCCCGTCCCCCGCTTCTTCCGCCCGCCGACCCTCCGGGCCTACATGAAGTTCGGGGCGAACAAGACTGCGCCTCAGACCAGCCAGCCTGCCGGGCCGGGGCAGGGGTGGCGGCGGGGGCGGCGGCGGCTTGCGAGGGGGCGGATTAAATTCACATCGATCGCCGAGCCGGGCACACGGTGCTCCATAACTCACGCGCCCTGGCCCGCGCGGCCACCTGCTGGCCTCCGGCGACTCGCAGCGCCGGCCGCGACTCGAGTCGCTCACTGTCAGCTCCCGAGGCGGACCGACACCACCTCGTCACACCTCGTCCCATATTGCTCGCCCCACGCGGGAGAAGCCAACAGTTCACTCTCCTACAGCTAAAATCACGGCCCAGCCCCGACAAAATCATGTTCTATTCGCTCACTTGTTGAATGGCTAAGTGCGGGAGGGACAGTGGACGCCAATACACTACCTCATTCATCTACTATCTTCTTCTTCGTCGCCCTACCACATTAACACGGCCCGCTTCCTCGTCCTATCGATCTAACTATTGCACCTCCAAGCTAGAGACCAAATATCGTTTTAATTCGGGGAGTGTCTCGCGCCAGTAAAACACCTGTCTGCACTCACGTTTCGGACCGGAAACTGAGATCACGTGACCGTACCCACTCAGCTTCAGAGAACACCTGACTGTGGCTGTTCTACCGTTCTGAAAGTGGCTGACGGCCGGCGTGGCCGAGCGGTTCTAGGCGCTTCAGTCTGGACCCGAGCGACCGCTACAGTCGCAGGTTCGCATCCTGCCTCGGGCATGGACGTGTTTGATGTCCTTACGTTAGTTAGGTTTAAGTAGTTCTAAGTTCTAGGGGACTGATGACCATAGATGTTAAGTCCCATAGTGCTCAGAGCCATTTTTCAAGAGAATATACAGTAAGCAAGTTCCAAACGGTGCAAGCTCCAGTAGTTCTTCCGAGATGAAACACTGTAGAGAGTTTCATCAGGCTTCGGACTGAAGGTCACAACAATAACAACTACGTCAACATTATTATGCGGTTGATTGTCACTTTAAATGGTCTAATATTCCTTTCATATTAGTTTTAAGAAACGAGAGTCTCCATAATGTAAATAACCAGTAAAGATAGAATACAGAAGCTGTTGAAAAGGGGATTACAGGGGTTTCTAGGTTTACGTCATTTTTTATTCTAATGACTTTTTTCTGTATCCTGAAAACTCGCTTAGCTGGTGCCAAATTACTATATACTGCTGCGATAGCTGAGTGCTCAGCGTGACGGATTGCCGTCCCACGGGTCCGGGTTCGATTTCCGGCTGGGTCGGAGATTTTCTCCACTCAGGGACTGGGTATCGTGTTGTCCTAATCATCATCATTTCATCCCCATCCGGCGCGCAGGTCCCCCCAATGTGGCGTCGAATGTAGTAAGACCTGCACCAAGGCGGCCGGACCTGCCCCGTAAGGGGCCTCCCGGCCAATGACGCCAAACGCTCATGTCCATTTTACCACATATTTAAGATGGGAAAGAAACTAGGCGTGAAAGGTAGTCTTAACTGTTTTTTCACGTCACATCCACGTTTTAAATAACATGAAGCTAACTTTATTTACACTTTCCGTCAAAAATTCAGTTGTGAAGTTAATAACTGTGCTCAGTCGGGGGGGGCTAGTCATACACCTTCATCTCAAACTGACATGGTAGCCACACACCCTGCTGGCATACAGCAAGCTATTAAAAGTGCGTACGTCATTCACGAATTAGGAACCATTGTAAGTGAAAAACAGCTGCTTCCATGCTACAATTTCTTCTGCTAATGGTTCAAATGGCTCTGAGCACTATGGGTCTTAACATCTGAGGTCATCAGTCCCCTAGAACTTAGAACTACTTAAACCTAACTAACCTAAGGACATCACACACATCCATGCCCGAGGCAAGATTCGAACCTGCGACCGTAGCGGTCGCGTGGCTCCAGACTGAAGCGCCTGGAACCGCTCGGCCACAGCGGCCGCCTTCTTTTAATGTTTGTACGAGGGTTGGAACTCTGATAGTGGCAAATATTTATTTACAGCTCGTACAAAATAGATACGTGTTTCAGTTTTAATGACCTTCAAAGTAGTCACCAGCATTGTGTATAACCCGTTGGCAGCGATGTGGAAGTCGTAGGATACTCTTAACAGTGCCAGTTGTGTTGACAGTTGGAGCGGCGCGGTCTATTGCCCGACGAATTTGTAGCAGTTCTGATTTGAATTCCGTGAAGTTTTTCTTTCAGTATAGAAATCGAGTTGAACTCACGAGGGCTTAAGTCAGGGGAATGCAGTAGATGGTGTAGCACTTAGCAGCCCCATCAGTCAAACAAATCAGTAACAGCTTGCACTGGACGTGCTTGAGCATTGTCCTGCAAAACTATGGTCAGGTCCTGCAGAAAGTGTCATCACTTCTGTCTCCTAGCTGGTCGTAGGTTGTGTTCCAAAAATGAACAGCATAGAGACGGAAGTGATGACACTTTCTGCGGGACCTGACCATCATTTTGCAGGACAATGCTCAAGCACGTACAATGCAAGCTGTTACTGATTTGTTTGACTGATGGGGCTGCTAGGTGCTATACCACCTACTGCACTTCCCTGACTTAAGCCCTCGTAAGTTCAACGCGGTTTCTAAACTTAAGGAAACACTTCACGGCATTCGTCACACAACTGCTACAAATTCGTCGTGCAATAGACCGCGCCGCTCGAACTGTCATCACAACTGGCACTGCTAAGAGTATTCTACGACTTCCACATCGATTGCAACGGACTATGCACAATGCTGGTGACTACTTTGAAGGTCAGTAAAACTTTGAAAAACGTATCTATATTGTACGAGTTGTAAATAAATAGTTGCCACTATTAAAGTACCAACTCTCTGTAGAAACCATGCTGTACTTCATTACAAGTACAGTTATGGTAGTTTTCCTAAGTCAGCAACGTCAGTGGTAACGATAGCGATAGCAGCAGTAGTCTCCGGCACTTCTTTCCAAAGTACACTACTCTGAAGTCCTAAATGACAGGATCAGCTTCTGGCACTTCTGTTCCAGGTCGTGCAGTTTCTTCTAGGCTACGCCATCTGTCCGCGAAACGGGTCAGCGCGTCATTCGGCGACTGCTGCGCAAACAAGTTCTCCACGTACGCGTACACCACCATTACTGTATCACACAAAGATAGGAGTTACACTCGTCTGGTGTGAGACGTTCCCCGGGGGCCGAACCGCACAATAACCCTGGGTTCGGTGTGGGAGACGGCGGAGGGGCGAAGTGGACTGGGGCAGTCGTCGTGGGGTTGCGGACCACTGCGGCTGCGGCGGGGACGGAGCCTCTCCGTAGTTTGTAGGCCCCCGGTTAACATACAGCACATACAAGGGCACCGTTTATGATGCAATGAATGTCAATACGTGTGTGCAATTACTTGAAGTCGCAGACACAAATAGTTCTGGAAGGCGCTACAGCACATCAGTGAATAATACTTGAGCCAGGGCACATCCCTGGAAAGGCCGTTCTTCTGCACTCTCCATCGACTCCCTTTGTCAGTCGATCAATCGAACGGAAGTGCCCGACAGAAATGAAGTTTCCACAATGAGATTTTCACTCTGCAGCGGAGTGTGCGCTGATATGAAACTTCCTAGCAGATTAAAACTGTGTGCCCGACCGAGACTCGAACTCGGGACCTTTGCTTTTCGCGGGCAAGTGCTCTACCATTCTGGAAACATCCCCCAGGCTGTGGCTAAGCCATGTCTCCCCAGTATCTTTTCTTTCAGGAGTGCTAGTTCTGCAAGGTTCGCAGGAGAGCTTCCGTAAAGTTTGGAAGGTAGGAGACGAGACACTGGCAGAAGTAAAGCTGTGAGTACCGGGCGTGAGTCGTGCTTCGGTAGCTCAGATGGTAGAGCATTTGCCCGCGAAAGGCAAAGGTCCCGAGTTCGAGTCTCGGTCGGGCACACAGTTTTAATGTGCCAGGAAGTGTCATATCGGCGCACACTCCGCTGCAGAGTGAAAATCTCATTCTGGAAACATCCCCCAGGCTGTGGCTAAGCCATGTCTCCGCAGTATCCTTTCTTTCAGGAGTGCTAGTTCTGCAGGGTTCGCAGGAGAGCTTCTGTAAAGTTTGTAAAGTTTGGATGATAGGAGGCGAGATACTGGCAGAAGTAAAGCTGTGAGTACCGGGCGTGAGTCGTGCTTCGGTGGCTCAGATGGTAGAGCATTTGCCCGCGAAAGGCAAAGGTACCGAGTTCGAGTCTCGGTCGGGCACACAGTTTTAATCTGCCAGGAAGTTTCATATCAGCGCACACTCCGCTGCAGGGTGAAAATCTCATTCTGGAAACATCCCCCTAGGCTGTGGCTAAGCCATGTCTCCGCAGTATCCTTTCTTTCAGGAGTGCTAGTTCTGCAAGGTTCGCAGGAGAGCTTCTGTAAAGTTTGTAAATTTTGGAAGGTAGGAGACGAGAAACTGGCAGAAGTAAAGCTGTGAGTACCGGGCGTGAGTCGTGCTTCGGTAGCTGAGATGGAAGAGCACTTGCCCGCGAAAGGCAAAGGTTCCGAGTTCGAGTCTCGGTCGAGCACACAGTTTTAATCTGCCAGGAAGTTTCAGAAATGAAGTTGGCGATGTACGACGAGGAGAGCAGTATCGAAGCTTCGCCACCGAAGTTCCGAGCGGTTCCGCAGAGCACGACTCAAAAGAGGAGACGCGACGGGTGGCGGATAAGGCGACAAGATAAATGGAATCGCGCCGCCGCCGGCGTCGCTTGACGGGGATATATGATCTCATCTCGTTCCGCGAATCGAAGTAATCTGATTTTCCGAAGTGCATTGTTACAGAAAACAAGAGGAAGGGAGGGGAGGTTGGAGGGAACCCCGGCGGGAGATGAGGGACGAGGGCGAGGCGTCGCGGAATATAAGGGAGGAGTTGGGGGGGTTGAGTAGGAACTGGAGGGCGAGGAAAACAGGAAGTAATTCTGAGACAGAGGAAGACGGGGGGCGGGGGGTTGCGATCTGCGTTTTGCGGCGTCCGCGCGCTGACTGATCGAAAGCAAGCGGCGAATCCAACTGCGCACCCCCTCCGCGGCCACCCTCTGCTCTACGCCCCTGAGTGGGCGTCGCGCTTCGCCCTTGTGCGGCCTCCCAGCATCTCTCAGTAGCAGAGCCTCCTCGTCGCTTCCTGGAACAAAGCGGGCACTGGCGAGTGAGTCACCGTGATGCGCTGCACTTTCTTTTACTCGCATACCGGTTCCATTTGGTGATGTGTGTTTGTATCCGCCGGCCAGTATGGCCGAGCGGTTCTAGGCGCTTCAGTCCGGAGCCGCGCGACCGCTACGGTCGCAGGTTCGAATCCTGCCTCGGGCATTGATGTGTGTGATGTTCTTAGGTTAGTTAGGTTTAAGTAGTTCTGAGTTCCAGGGGACTGATGACCTCAGATGTTGAGTCCCATAGTGCTCAGAGCCATTTGAAACAAACCTCTCCTTGAGTGAATCCGTCGGCCAATGCGTTCTCCGTGGGGAGAGGTATTGCCCGAAATTTGGTATTGGCTCTGAGCACTATGGGACTAAACATCTGAGGTCATCAGTCCCCTATAATTTAGAACTACTTCAACCTAACTAACCTAACGATATCACACACATCCACGCCCGAGGCAGGATTCGAACCTGCGACCGTTGCGGTCGCGCGGTTACAGACTGAAGCGCCTAGAACCGCTCGGCCACTCCGGCCGGCGAAATCTGGTATTCTCGGCACATTATTGACCCTCTGGATCTCGGAGTATTGAATTCCCTAACGATTTCCGAAATGGAGTGTCCCATGCATCTAGCTCCAGCTACCATTCAGCATTCAAATTCCCTCCCGTCGTGCGGTCATAATCACGTCGGAAACCTTACCACATGAATGACCTGAGTACAAATGAAAGCTCCGCCAATGAGCTGTCGTTTAATGCCTTGTGTACGCCGTACTACCGCCCATCTGCATATCTGCATATCGCATTCCTATGACTTCTCTCACCTCACTGCGTAACCTGAAATGCGGCCGGACAAAATAAAATAAACATTAAAACAAGCAGCCTTATCTGCGTATACAGTGTGTTTATTTTAATATGAGAGAAGTAAACATCTCCAAAATAATGCATCGAAAACAACAATTTTCTATGTGAAGCGTTAATATCAGTTAAGGGGGCACCTATCTGCGCTACAACTGGCCATTCCTCCTGCGCAGTCGCGGTCAACTTCTTATTTTAAAATAGGAAATCCCAACCCCCTCCCTCCATTTTATTGCACATTCGGATTCTACACCAAAAAATACGTACGGTTCACTCAAGAACAAATTTAACCGTTAGAACACGTAGGTTTACATCTACATCGTAAATGAAATGTAGGATCAAATGTCTGGGTTCTTAATACCAAAAACAGTCACATTTGATACAAGTCGATAACAGCGCCATCTACCTCGAATGAGAAACAACGATCTGAGTTAACTGTACATATTTTTGACGTAATATCCGAATACGCAATAAAATTTGGAAATACAAAGTTGTCCCCGCCCACGGAGGTTGGGAAGTGGCCACTTGTAGCGCAGATAAAATATATCCCCTTTACTAATATTACCTTTTCACCTAGCACTTTTTTTTTACGATGCATCGTTTTCGAGTTATTTAGTTATCTCAAGTTATGAAAACACCTCGTAAATACACAATGTCGATCATAAACTACCATACAAACTGACACATTAGTTTAGCTTCCCCCCCAGTAGTGGAATGATAGGATAAGATATAACGAGGACCTCTAGACATTTGGCGGTGAAAGCCACATCTACCTGTAGATGTTTGATATTCCATACAAGCGATTTAAAAATTTTTTTGAAATAAAGTATTTAAATAAAACGCCGTCTGAAAGCAGAGAAATGTGTTATGACATTGATGAATAACATAAAGGTCGAAACAAAAACGTGGACTAATACCACATCAGAAGTAATTCCTCAATGTTGTGGGTATCCTCCTTCTTCGTCTAGTCTATAACACAACAGAAATTTACCTGTGAATTTCGATCGTTACGAAAAATAGCAATTTTCTTCGAGACAGCGTTAAACGCTGAATAGCTGTAGCGCCAAATAGATAGTCAGTGACTTATCTCACATATATACATACATTTGAGACAGTACGCACCAGTATCTCCGACGAAAAAAATGTGAGCCACAAATTTTTACATGTGGTACGATGGTATTCAGAGATTGAAACCTGATAAACCTGACAACTGCTTCAAATTTTTCATCTGCATTTAATTTCACGAGCCATCTGAGATATTTTTGTTCTACAATTAATAGTTCAAATGGCTCTGAGTACTATGGTATGGTTCAAATGGCTCTGAGCACTATGGGACCTAACAGCTATGGTCATCAGTCCCCTAAAACTTAGAACTACTTAAACCTAACTAACCTAAGGACATCACACAACACCCAGTCATCACGAGGCAGAGAAAATCCCTGACCGGGCCAGGAACCGAACCCGGGAACCCGGGCGTGGGAGCACTATGGGGCTTCACATCTGAGGTAATCAGTTCCCTAGAACTTAGAACTACTTGAACCTAACTAACCTAAGGACATCACATACATCCATGCCCGAGGTAGGATTCGAACCTGCGACCGTAGTAGCCGCGCAATTCCGGAATGAAGCGCCTAGATCCGCTCGGCCACAGCGGCTGGCTCCTAAAATTAATAGCTGTGTCGTTTCGGTAAGCGTAAAAATAAATAAATAAATAAATAAACTAAAGGGTGATAGTAATATAACACAGCCCATGGGAACGAATTTTTAGTTACGACTCGAGAAAATAATAATAATGGTAGGGGGGGGGGGGAACCGAAGACAGTTTAACGTATTTAACTTACACACACTAAGAACTACAATCGCAGTATTTCCACACAAAATGCTGTTAATAAGGTTTAAGTCTTTGACTGCATCCCTGAGCACATTATTCACCGTAGAGTTTGAAACTCTTTCGAACCTTAGAGAGAGACATCTTAAAAAGGCGCATTTTGAATCGAAGATAGCGCGTGGTTGGTGACCCAGTTAGCTCCGGGCGGCCGCCATGGCGCGTCAGCTGATTGGCGCCGGCTTCAAATTGCCGGCCGGTGACGTCACGCTGGCCAATATGGCCGCCACGGCGAGAGCGTCGCGTAGACAGAGCGCGCTCGAGACAGAATTACGACGTCGGAACGCCGCGTTTTATCAGCTCCTGAGCTCTCTTGTGCCACGTATTACAGCACTATGGATACGAGGACTAGTTTGAAGACCTTTTACCTTTCTATGTTTTCACGTAATCGATCTTTTACTCCTCTTCTGGGAAACGGAAAAGAATAGAGGTGATATATTGGTTATAAAGTGACTTTCAACTTCAGAGAGTCTTTAATTTCGCCAAACTTTCATTGCCTTACGCGAAAGAGTCATTTGGCGGTCTATCTGTTGCCCGATTATATCGCTCACGCCTTTTCTTTTTTAGATAATGCCATCACTAGCAATTTTGACATCAACGAATGTCTTGGTTGTAACAGTTATTTATTAATTTACCATATTATCTTAGTCTAGTCCACTTTCCTCACATTTTTGATTACAACAATGGACCGTTGTATGAGACACTACACTTGTCTGAATTTTAACGACAGTCTACTTTTTTCTATTCTGAATACTGAACTAAGTTTACGATGTCTATCATACTATCATTCAAAATGGTTCAAATGGCTCTGAGCACTATGCGATTTAACTTCTGAGGTCATCAGTCCCCTAGAACTTAGAACTACTTAAACCTAACTAACCTAAGGACATCACACACATCCATACCCGAGGCAGGATTCGAACCTGCGACCGTAGCAGTTGCGCGGTTCCACTCTGTAGCGCCTAGAACCGCTCGGCCACCCCGGCCGGCTACTATCATTCATTACTTTGTTTCTACTACTATCGCTCTAACATTTAGAT
This sequence comes from Schistocerca serialis cubense, assembly GCF_023864345.2. Lineage (NCBI taxonomy): Eukaryota > Metazoa > Arthropoda > Insecta > Orthoptera > Acrididae > Schistocerca > Schistocerca serialis. The sequence goes on along the minus strand of NC_064649.1, from coordinate 68,296,785 downwards.
GGCCACCTGCACCTAATTCTAAATGCTGTTATCATACATCTTTTCCCAGTCCCAGTCGGGTGTTCCTCTACGATGACACAAAAGGAGCCATACGTTTTCGTAGTTTCGATCTATTTTGACTAATTTTACGGTCATATTCATCAACTATTCCAGTTGTCGAAACAGTGGCGATACGGTGACGTGAGGTATTATTGAAATAATCGGCACAGTATTTAAATACCTTTGCTATTTCTTGAAAGACATCATAGTCGCCGTTGACTGTATAAAATATTTATTGTTACTATTGCAATTGTGGCCATTTTCAAGTAACACTGCAAAGTTACATTCTGTCAGACTATAAAACTGACATGGGTACACATCGTCGTCAAACTGCAGCCTTATGACTGTGAGGGTCCCACAAGATACGATGAGTACGACGCTTATTACATCGCAATATGTTGTTAAATATATAATGAACTGTCGATGTTACCATCGTCCTAATAATCTATCTAAGTTCAGGTGCACTGACAACATGTGGAGCTAAGTCAGTTAGATGCCGAAAAGTTCAAACAAAAGTGGTCTGAGAACAGTTCCATGTGAAACTTCGGTGCGCAGAGGATTCCTACGTTATTTCTAAGACACCAAATGTTTCATTTAGTTCCCGTAGTGCCACCTGGTTCCCGACCGTGTCTGCTTTGCTAAATGGAAGGTACGACCGAAAATTATGTAACGAGGACAGCGCGGGACGAAATTTTGTTTAATCATAGTGAAACGAACTATACTGATCCTTTCTGAGAGGCGGTATAACGAAATGTGATTCAACACCGGTTTCTGAATGGGATTCCTCTCGGTAGATCAGAAAAGATCAAAACAAATGTGGCCCCAGAACAGTGCCGTGTGGAAGCTGGTCTAGCTGCGGCTCCCGGCGAGGCGACTTTGTAGCGGCGACCCGGCCGCCTCCGTGGGAGAAGTCTACGTGTCGGGTATTTTTAAAGGCGCCGGACACGCGACACCCAAAGCCAGCGTCCGCCAATTAACGCGCGCGCTCGCTCACGCCCCCCAGGCGCCATATATCTGCGCCGGCTCGCGCCTTTGACTGGATTTACTGTGAGCCGCGCCGCCGCGGATTTATGTCGTTATAATGGGCAGGGAAGCCGTCCGTCTTGCGCTCTCCGTGTTGCTCCTCCGGCCGCTTCTTTTTAAGCCGTCGTCCGCTGGTTAGCGCTCGCGCGCGCGTTCCTACCGCACTATTTCCGTGCAGACGCGCGCAAACACGCGGACGGCCCCCGCTGCCGGTCGGACGCTGATTTAGAATTATTTATTCCTGCGAGCTAGCGTGTGCGTGTGTGTGTGTGTGTGTGTGTGTGTGTGTGTGTGTGTGTGCGCGCGCGCGTTTGTGTGTGGTCATTCCTCTCTTTTCCGCGCCCGACCTCGTTAATTAGAGGTGCTGAACGAAAATAGGTAAATACGCAGCGGCAAAACAAAAAAATCGAGCGAAAAAGAGTGAGAAAAAAAAACAGCTTGTAGATTCAGAAATGGACCGTCACATGCTTGATGGAGAGCAAGCTGGAAGATATTGAGCACGAAGACAACGTGAAGCTAGTCTCTCGTTGGGACAAGGAGGTCTATCTGCCGGCCTGAGTGGCCGAGCGGCCCTAGGCGCTACAGTCTGGAACCGCGCGACCACCACGGTCGCAGGTTCGAATCCTGCCTCGGGCTTGGATGTGTGTGATGTCCTTAGGTTAGTTAGGTTTAAGTAGTTCTAAGTTCTAGGGGGCTGATGACCTCAGATGTTAAGTCCCATAGTGCTCAGAGCCATTTGAACCAACCAAGGAGGTCTATTTGTACCTGACCACTGCAAGTAGCGACGCCAGATGATAGTAAGAATTTGCAGAACGACCTGCAGGGAATTGATGAATGGTTGCAGGACCTGTCAGTTGACCCTGAACGTAAATAAATGTAACATATTGGGCATACATAGGAAAAGAAATCTACTCTTGTACAGCTACAGTCTTGATGACAAACAGCCGGAGACAGCGTCAGCCGTAAAATATCTAGGCGTAACTATCCAGAGCGACCTTAAGGGGGGTAGACGTCAAACGGGCTGACTTGGAGCAGGAGAGGCACCACAGGATATTTTAATTTCCACTGTCTATACTTTTAGAAGTAAATTCATAAAAAAATGGTTCAAATGACTCTGAGCACTATGGGACTTATCTATGGTCATCAGTCCCCTAAAACTTAGAACTACTTAAACCTAACTAACCTAAGGACAGCACACAACACACAGTCATCACGAGGCAGAGAAAATCCCTAACCCCGCCGGGAATCGAACCCGGGAACCCGGGCGTGGGAAGCGAGAACGCTACCGCACGACCACGAGCTGCGGACAGTAAATTCATAAAACTTTGTCAGGATGACCAGGAAGGATTCAGGATTCACACTAGTAGCAGCGGAAGTTCAAAAACATAACAAAATAATTTTTTTACATTTGAAATTTCATTATTTTTTCACTTACTGTTGGCTGCATTTGTTACTACAGGTACACTTTTCTTCATAAGTAAGAGACACTGTTCGACGAATTTTGCCCAACATACAAACCATACTTGCAGGTGGCTGAAACTCTAGAATCTATTTAATTTATGGAAAAATGAATGAGCTGTTACGTTTTAAACTTTATGTTTAGAAAAAAATCAAATTTTGTACTTAATTATCTCAATTTTTATCACAGTTTTTAATAGATTTGGAAAATTCTACACCTGTAATTATGGTTTGTATGTTGTTCAAAATTCATCAAAGAATCTCTCTTACTTGTGAAGAAAAATGTACCTATAGCAACAAATGCAGCCAACAGTAAGTGAAAAAAAGATGAAATGTCATATCTAAAAAAAAACATTATTTTGTTACATTTTAGCACTTCCACTGCTATCAGAGTGAATCCTGAATCCTTCCTGGTCATGCTGACAAAGTTTTATGAATTTATTTGTAAAATTATAAACAGTAGAAAATAAAATGTCCTGTGGTGCCTCTCCTGCTCCAAGTCGGCCCGTTTGGCGTCCTACCACCCATATAAAACGGATTGTGGGAAGAGCAGACGCCAGATTCATCGTCTTAAGGAAATGTAACTCATCCACGAAAGAAGTGTCTTATAAGGCGCCTGTTGACCCCATTCTTTAGTATTCTTCATCTATTTGGGATCCCTATCAAGTAGGACTGATAGATGAGATAGAGAAGATGCGAGACGTTAGGTATGTATTATTTCAAGTCTCCCAAGTTTCCATCAATTACGAGAGATAGCGTAGGCTATCCACGGCTGTCACACCTGACATGTTGCAGCGAGGTGGTGACGTCATTCGCGAGGACAGACGCATTACGAGTCGGCAGTTGGCGCTGCATCTGCCAATCAGCAAAGGAAGTGTGGATGCAATTATCTGCACTCTTGGATATTAAAAGTGTGTGCAACATGGGTCCCGCGGTGACTAACGGTGGATCACAAATCACACAGAAAAAAACATTTGTTTTGATTTGTTGCAGCATTTTGAAGCTGACGGGGAGGACTTCTTGTCCCCGATTGTGACAGTTGATGAATCCTCGGTTCGCCATTTTGAGTCCGAAACAAAACGACACTCTATGGGACAGTGCCATTCCCACTCCCCACATAAGAAAAAATTCAAAGCAACTGCTGTCGCCGGTAAGGTCGTGATCACCGTGTTCCGGGACTGTGAAGGTGTGTTTCTCATTGTTGTGATGCCAAGAGGCATTACCATTAATTCAGAAGTATAGTTTTTAATAAAACTCAAGACGCGCTTCCGGCAACTTCCGCGCCACAGCAACCCAGGAGATATGTGAGTGCAGACTTTCTCGGTGAATTTTATGTATGAAGTCTTCACGGTTTGTCGGACGAGTAGCGTCGTCGTCTCGTAGCAACGTTTCGCTGGAATGCGTCTCCATCATCTTCAGGTGAAGTGACTTCGCCTGAAGATAATGGAGACGCATTCCATCGAAACGTTGCTACGAGATGACGACGCCACTCGGCTGACAAACCGTAAAGACTTCATATATAAACCCAGGGGCTGTTTTGCTTCAGCACGATAACGCCTGACTCCACACAAGTCTGAGGCCTACTGAACACATCGCAAAACAGGGTTGGACAGTGCTACCCCATCAACCCTAACGCGCTGACCTAGCCCTCTCGGACTTCCACTTGTTTGGGCCATTAAAGGATGCCATTCATTGAAGACACTTTGAGTACGATGAGGAGGTGATTCACACAGTGAAGCACTGGCTTCGTCACCAGGACACTGATTGTTACCCAGCAGGGCATATACAACCTTGTTTCACGCAGGAGGAACGTCATAGAACAGGATGAAGATTACGTGAAAAAATATGGTGAGTAGATAAATCACCATTCTTTCGTCTCTGTAATTCTCATTATTTTCATAAAGAATTGTTGAAGAAAAAATGTCATACATTACTTCATACCTTCGTACTTCTCTATTATACAATATTATTGTATCGAGGGCAATAAAGCAGCAAGCCGGCAAATTAGGACGGGTTAGTTAACACCTGCTTTTCTTTTCAACATATCTCATGCTGTTTCTTTAGTCATATGACGAGTTAAGCAAAATGCCGCATATACTGTGAAAATGTATAGTTCTGTAACGTTCTATTTATAGGAAATCTATTTCCCACAAATATTTAATTAAATGAGAAATATTATTGCACTCATTTCGTGCCGTCCGGGGTGGCCGAGCGGTTCTAGGCGCTACAGTCTGAAACCGTGCGACCGATACAGTCGCAGGTTCGAATCCTGCTACGGGCGTGGATGTGTGTGATGTCCTTAGGTTAGTTGGGTTTAAGTAGTTCTAAGTTCTATGGAACTGATGACCTCAGATGTTAAGTCTCATAGTGCTCAGAGCCATTTGAATCATTTGAACATCATCAGCAGACCTCTCAAGGCAGCACTGTTCAAAATTGATTCAAATGGCTCTGAGCACTGTGGGACTTGACATCTGTGGTCATCAGTCCCCTAGAACTTAGAACTACTTAAACCCAACTAACCTAAGGACATCACACACATCCATGCCTGAGGCAGGATTCGCGCCTGATGGACTGAGAACCCTGTCTGCGGGAGGGGGAGGGGGCCGTAGATTGCTCGCGATTCCTCCCCCGCTACAGGAGACTGATTGCCGGCGATGCTATCTGCGGGATTTATAGGGCTGATATTCATCTTACAATCTCTTTTCAAGACAGTGTCTAGTTCGGCCAACTACTCTTCCAAGCCGGTCGAAGAGGCCGAGCGGTTCTAGGCGCCACAGTCTGGAACCGCGTGACCGCTACGGTCGCTGGTTCGAGTCCAGCCTCGGGCATGGATGTGTGTGATGTCCTTAGGTTATTTAGGTTTAAGCAGTTCTAAGTTCTAGGGGACTAATGACCTCAGCAGTTGAGTCCCATAGTGCTCAGAGCCATTTGAAACACTCACATTGTTTCTAGATTAAAAACTGGGACAACTATGTGTCCTGAATGATTTTCTCAGCACACCAGGACACTTATGTGAAAACGGAGACTGTGCCGGTAAAACCAGGGCATTTGATGAGCCTATTCCAAGATCCAAACAGTGATGTGCGAAGGAAATCGCTTCTACTTGACAATAGCTGCTGTTCAATGTAAGCGGAAAATCGAATTTCCAAAAACGGGTCTGGATTGAGAATTTTATTTTGAAGACAGATTCTTATTCCAGTCTATTAAATCGTGGACTGCTGAATGCACATACAGCAGAAAACAATCAGCAGAGAAGAGTGAAGCCTGCCACGTGCCGTAGAGTTTTTGTATCGGGCCAGGTGTGAGGTTACAACGGCTGGTTTGATTACAGTCATAACGCCCTTCCCCCCCTCATTACTACGCCCGCCTGTAACAAGGCAACATCTTAATCACGGCAGGGGCGGCACTCCAGTGAAGCCGACCGCCTCTGAGGACTGAGACGGACGTACCGTGAAATCGCACGGCACGCATCCTGACGCACCGCCCCGGGTACCCCAGCCGGCTGAACTGGCGACCGTGCCAGGAGGCGCCCCGGCAACGGCCGGCTTGGCAGGCAGGCAGGCAGGCAGGGCGAAGAGAGGAGCCGATGTTGCCGATGTTTAAACATGCAAATCCGGGGAGGCATACATCAGCGTCACGGCAGCGCCGCGCCGCGGAATAAATCTGGAAATCTCGCAGCTCCGGTGGGGACCCGCGAAAGCCCGAGCCGCCCGCCTGCGCCGCCGCTCGTTTGCATACTATGAATCGCATTATTTCGTTTATATGGAGCGCCGGGCCTCTCATTGACTGCATGCTAATGTCATTAGCCGGCGCGCGCTGCAAGCCCGGACCGGTTCTCTCCACTTCCTTTTTTTTTTCTGGATCCTGCTTTATAGTCCCTACCCCTTCCCTCTTCCTAAGTACACAATCGCTGTAGCTGTCCCTCTTCTTTTTTCTGTTTTTGGGACGCGTAGTAAGCGACGTGGGGGAGCACTTGTACCGCAGGTACAGAAGTGAGTATGCGCGAAAACTGGCAGGAAGTAAGCAGCAAACGGACGAAATGAGAAGTTTCCAACGACGGACTCAAGCATTGCGACTGTTATACGCAGCTATGAAACGATGCGGCGTGGTAGTTACAAAAAACAAGTTCAAATGTGTGTGAAATCTTATGGGACTTAACTGCTAGGGTCATAAGTCCCTAAGCTTACACACTACTTAACCTAAATTATCCTAAGGACAAACGCACACACACCCATGCCCGAGGGAGGACTCGAACCTCCGCCGAGACCAGCGGCTCAGTCCATAACTGCAGCGCCTGAGACCGCTCGGCTCATCCCGCGCGACGTGGTAGTTACAATGCAGGACTAGAAATAGTGTCGAACAGGAGTCCAGATTCCACCCCATCATCCCAGTTTACAATGTTTTTGATTTCCCTACACATACACCATGTAAATTTGACGTCAACTTCCCTGCCGAGATTGCCGTGCGGTTCTAGGCGCTTCAGTACGGAACTGCGCGAACGCTACGGTTGCAGCTTCGAATCCTGCCTCGGGTATGGATGTGTGTGATGTCCTTAGGGTAATTAGGTTTAAGCAGTTCTAAGTTCTAGGGGACTGATGACCTCAGAAGGTAAGTCCCATAGTGCTCAGAGCCATTTGAACCATTACTTTTGAAAACAGGCCTTTGTAATCAGTTGCCACCCAGACGAACAGTGACCAAGAACTCATTGAAAAATATTCTCGAAACTTCCATAAAGGGTAAAACCACTGTTGAATTTAAAAAAAAATGATCATTTTTATTGCCTTAAATTACTTTGAACCTTCTAAGAAACGAGGTAAAAAGTCTAACCCTGAAAAAAATTGCTATACGTATTTTCAAGCTTCCCCTCTAATGTCTTGAAAGGTCCGAAACTGCATACCTGCGCCAAAGTGATACCCCCTTTGTGTCCGGATATAATCGGAAGCATTTGAAAACAGTAATACGTTAGGTGGGCGTCACAAAATGCCACGAAAAGACAATTATTTCGAATATTGAAATGTGTGTGAAATTTTATGGGACTTAACTGCTGAGGTCATCAGCCCCTAAGCTTACACACTACTTAAGCAAAATTATCCTAAGAACAAACACACACACACACACACACGCCCGAGGTAGGACTCGAACCTCCGCCACACAGTCCATGACTACATCGCCCTAGCCCGCTCGGCTAATCCCGCGCGGCAAATTATTTCGCTTCGAATTTTGATTTTTGTGTGCAGTATTGACTTTTCACTGTGTATTTATGATCTTATATTATACAGTTTTGTCATTCACGTAAGAATGAGTGGTAAGAAAGCGTACTAGGGCAGAAAAGGTACGGAGACATCGTATCCATCGCAGCGCATGCCACGAAAGCGTCCAAAGAATAGATAAAAGACTGAGAGGTGTTCGGGAGGAGTCGGTGTCTCTGCCAGGAAACTGAAAGGCAGTGATCAGGATTCTGACGAGAATTACGGACTGAGCTACGAGATTATAAGATTTCTAACAGTTTTCTCTGTTATTTCTCAGCACGTGAAATATAAAACGTTCAATGCAGATGTCACGTTGCAAGAACGAAGTCCTGGAGGCTTCACAATAATTATTGCTTATCGAAGCTACCCAGGAGTTGTTATATCGAGTGGTAAGTTTAAGGGGGGTAGGACGTCATACGGGCCGACTTGGAGCAGGAGAGGCATCACAGGACATTTTAATTTCCACTGTCTATACTTTTACAAATAAATTCATAAAACTTTGTCAGCATCATCAGGAAGGATTCATGATTCACACTCATTACAGTGGGAGTTCGAAAACATAGCAAAATAATTTTTTTTTACATGTGAAATTTCATCATTTTTTTCTCTTACTAATGGCTGCATTTGTTGCTATAGGTACACTTTTCTTCATAAGTTAGAGAGATTATTCGATGAATTTTGCACAGCATACATACCATACTTACAGGTGTATGAAACTCTAGAATTTATTTAATTTACGAAAAAACGAATGTCTGTTGTATTTTAAACTTCATATTTAGAAAAAACACAAATTTTGTAGTTAATTACCTCAATTTTTACCACAGTTTTTAATAGATTTGGATATTTCTAGAGTTTCATACACCTTTAAGTATGGTATGTATGCTGTGCAAAATTCATCGAACCATCTCTCTTACTTATGAAGAAAAGTGTACCTATAGCAACAAATGCTGTCACTAGTAAGTGAAAAAAATGATGAAATTTCACATGTAAAAAAAAATTACTTGGTTATGTTTTCGAACCTCCACTACTATGAGTGTAAATTCTGAATCCTTCCTGGTCATGCTGACAAAGTTTTATGAATTTATTTGTAAAAATATGGACAGTGGAAATTAAAATGTCCTGTGGTGCCTCTCCTGCTCCAAGTCGGCCCGTTCGACGTCCTACCCCCCTTAAAGGGAACGTATATGAAATCAACCGTCGAATCGTCCTAGCAATGCATTGCTTGGAGCAGGGCTAAAAGGAATTGCAAAGATCTGTGCGCTCATGAAACTGTCACGATCGGTATTTGAATCATTCTATGATAAAGTAGAGGGTATGTTTCCGTTCGAAAAGGCAACAGTAGAACAGTCCTCGAATAGCAGATTAGCGGTAAGAGTCTTTTTGAAAAAATTAGATTCTTTTTTATTTTTTTGTGTTTATAATACACTACAAAACTTAAAACTGCTTCTATCATTATCGTAGAAATTCTTGATTGTTAGCACACTTGGACCGGTTGTCTTCAGTTTGAACTCGGTCGCAAACTTCCTTTGACCCGCAGTTTGGCTCTTCTAGACACGCGGGATTAGCCGAGCGGTCTCAAGCGCTGCAGTCATGGACTGTGTGGCTGGTCCCGGCGAAGGTTCGAGTCCTCCCTCGGGCATGGGTGTGTGTGTTTGTCCTTAGATTAATTTAGGTTAAGTAGTGTCTAAGCTTATGGACTGATGACCTTAGCAGTTAAGTCCCATAAGATTTCTCACACATTTGAACATTTTTGGCTCTTCTTGCTTGCATAGTAAGCCTTCAGCAGTGCTATACGGTCAGGCAAGCTTTACCATTACATTTTCACGTGCAAATGTCCGACAACAACAAGAAACGTGCTCATGCGCATCCTAATTCCCAACACGCCAATCGGGCAGGTTGCACGTCCTAACGCAAACTGTTCAGATGTAATGACGATTTCATTTCATATACAGGGTGAGTCACCTAACATTACCGCTGGATGTATTTCGTAAACCACGTCAAATACTGGCGAATCGATTCCACAGACAGAACGTGAGGAGAGGGGCTAGTGTAACTGGTTAATACAAACCGTAAGAAAATGCACGGAAGTATGGTTCACACATGGCTCTGAGCACTATGGGACTTAACATCTATGATCATCAGTCCCCTAGAACTTAGAACTACTTAAACCTAACTAACCTAAGGACAGCACACAACACCCAGCCATCACGAGGCAGAGAAAATCCCTGACCCCGCCGGGAATCGAACCCGGGAACCCGGGCGTGGGAAGCGAGAACGCTACCGCACGACCACGAGATGCGGGCGCACGGAAGTATGCTTTTTAACACAAACCTACGTTTTTTAAAGTGGAACCCCGTTAGTTTTGTTAGCACATCTGAACATATAAACAAATACGTAATCAGTGCCGTTTGTTGCATTGTAAAATGTTAATTACATCCGGAGATATTGTAACCTAAAGTTGACGCTTGAGTACCACTCCTCCGCTGTTCGATCGTGTGTATCGGAGAGCACCGAATTACGTAGGGATCCAAAGGGAACGGTGATGGACCTTAGGAACAGAAGAGACTGGAACAGTACATTACGTCCACATGCTAACACCTTTTTATTGGTCTTTTTCACTGACGCACATGTACATTACCATGAGGGGTGAGGTACACGTACACACGTGGTTTCCGTTTTCAATTACGGAGTGGAATAGAGTGTGTCTCGACATGTCAGGCCAATAGATGTTCAATGTGGTGGCCATCATTTGCTGCACACAATTGCAATCTCTGGCGTAATGAATGTCGTACACGCCGCAGTACATCTGGTGTAATGTCGCCGCAGGCTGCCACAATACGTTGTTTCATATCCTCTGGGGTTGTAGGCACATCACGGTACACATTCTCCTTTAACGTACCCCACAGAAAGAAGTCCAGAGGTGTAAGATCAGGAGAACGGGCTGGCCAATTTATGCGTCCTCCACGTCCTATGAAACGCCCGTGGCCCGTGTTTGTTATAACACGCAACTGAACGTCGGAGATTTCAAGCGCCAACTTTAGGTTACAATATCTCCGGATGTAATTAACTTTTTACAATGCAACAAACGGCATTGATTACCTATTTGTTTATATGTTCAGATGTGCTATAAAACTAACGTGGTTCCATTTAAAAACCGTAGGTTTGTGTTAGAAAACATACTTCCGTGCATTTTTGTATGGTTTGTATTAAACAATAACACTAGCCCCTCTCCTCACGTTCGGTCTGTGGAATCGGTTCGTCAGTATCTGACGTGGCTTACGAAATATATCCAGCGGTAACGTTAGGTGACTCACCCTGTATAGTTCAACAATGGTCACCCTTTAAATCCAATTATATAAAAGAGACAAATTTTAAAGTTTGCAATTGTTAAAAGGGAAATGGTTGTATTATAAAATGACAGTAAGGCAGCTGTTAGTAATAAAGGCAAGTCGGATTGCGTGCTGCGATGCCTTGTGTGTTGCGGCAGCAGCGCCTCCGACTCGCGGAATTTCGAGGAATCAGCCGGTCGCCGCATTCCGAGCTCGTAGGCAAACGCGGATCTCGACAGGCTCTCGGGACCGAAATCCAGGCGACGCGTGGAATACTGGGAGAGGGAGCAAGGGATAGCCAGAGAGAGAGAGAGAGAGCGACAGAGAGAGAGAGAGAGAGAGAGAGAGAGCGAGAGAGAGAGAGAGAGAGAGAGAGCAAGCAATGCAGCGCATGCATAAAGCGGTCGCACGCTTTGCATGCCAAAACCAGAACGCGTCGTGTCACGGCCGCCAACTACGCTCGCACCAACCGAGGGAGCACGCAATACTGGAAAGCGGCGACCTCGCCGTCCGAGTTAGACAACAGCCCCCTATACTGTACCCTGTTCATCATAATAACAAACCTGATGTAAACAAACACAAATGCGATGATTGGTCGGAAGCCGTGGCACACGTACACTGGTGTTGTTACGATTTGGACGTAGGTCCTACTTATGTACACTATTCGCCATTAAAATGGCTACCCCAAGAAGAAATGCAGATGGCAAACAGGTATTCATTGGAAAAATATATTATACTAGAAATGACATGTGATTACATTTTCACGCAATTTCGGTGCGTAGATCCTGAGAAATCAGTACCCAGAACAACCACCTCTGGCCGTAACAACGGCATTGATACGCCTGGGCGTTGAGTCAAACAGAGCTTGGATGGCGTGTACAGGTACAGCTGCCCATGCAGCTTCAACACGATACCACAGTTTTCGTCAAGAGTAGTGACTGGCGTAATGTGACGAGCCAGTTGCTCGGCCAACATTGACCAGACGTTTTCAGTTGGTGAGAGATCTGGAGAATGTGTTGACCAGGGCAGCAGTCGAACATTTTCTATATCCAGAAAGGCCCGTACAGCACCTGCAACATGCGGTCGTGCATTATCCTGCTGAAACGTAGGGTTTCGGAGGGATCGAATGAAGGGTAGAGCCACGGGGCGTAGCACATCTCAAATGTAATGTCCACTGGTCAAAGTGCCGTCAATGCGAACAAGAGGTGACCGAGACGTCTAACCAATGGCACCCCATACCATCACTCCCGGTGATACACCAGTATGGCGATAACGAATACGCGCTTCCAATGTGCGTTCACCGCGATGTCGCGAAACACGGATGCGACCATCATGATGCTGTATACGGAACCTGGATTCATCCGAACAAATGACGTTTTGCCATTCCTGCACCCAGGTTCGTCGTTGAGTACATCATCGCAGGCGCTTCTGTCTGTGATGCAGCGTCAAGGGTAACCGCAGCCATGGTCCCCGAGCTGATAGTCAATGCTTCTGGAAACGTCGTCGAACTGTTCGTGCAGATGGTTGTTGTCTTGCAAACGTCCCCATCTGTTGACTCAGGGATCGAGACGTGGCTGCACGATCCGTTACAGCCATGCGGATAAGATGCCTGTCATCTCGACTGCTAGTTATACGAGGCCGTTGGGATCCAGCACGACGTTCCATATTATCCTCCTGAACCCACCGATTCCATATTCTGCTAAAAGTCATTGGATCTCGACCAACGCGAGCAGCAATGTCGCGATACGATAAACCGCAGTAGTGTGTTACACTGAAGCGCCAAAGAAACTGGTATAGGGATGCATATTCAATTACAGAGATACGTAAACAGGCGGAATACGGTGCTGCGGTCGGCAACGCCTATATGGGACAACAAGTGTGTGGCGCAGTTGTTAGATAGGTTACTGTTTCTATGATGGCAGGTTATCGACCTTTAAGCGAGTTTGAACGTGTCGTTAAAGTCGGCGCACGAGCGATGGGACACAGCATCTCTGAGGCAGTGATAAAGTGGCAATTTTACCTCACGACAATTTCAGGAATGTGCCGTGAATATCAGAAATCCGGTAAAACATCAAAATATCCGATATCGCTGCGGCCGTAAAAAGATCCTGCATAAACGGGACCAACGACGACTGAAGAGAATCGTTCAACGTGACAGATGTCGAACCCTTCCACAAATTGCTACAGATTTCAATGCTTGGCCACAAACAAGTGTCATGTTACACTTCTACACGCAAAGAGTGGTCAAAACGTAAGTTGCCCGGTTCACGTCTCCAACCCTTAAACGAATCCTGAAACGAATTTCTTACCCTAGTTATTGAAGCCGGAATTGCTCGTCGCAGAAAACGTTGAAAGAAGTCAGTGTTGTCGCTGATTGACCGCCGAGCGCGATTTATCGAACTGTTAGGCACGAAGGCGCAGTTAAAAATCAAAGCGGCAGGGAACTGGCTGTCTCGGAGGTCAAGCTGTTTTACCGCCTTTGCTCCCCTAAGACGTAACCTCGAGTCAAGCTTGCGAGTGCGGTGGGCATTGTTGCTCCTTGAAAATATTCATGCAACGATTCAAATTCCGTCAGCTAAAACTGCTTCACTTTTAATATTAAGTTACCACGAAATGTCAAAAGCAGTTCTCGAGGCAGTATTAATTTGGCCACCGCATAGGAAACGTATAGTTGGAATGTGACTCGAGCAATATTTTGAGTTGACGTCGTCCTTACTGTACGGAAATGGCAGCTAAATGGTGAAAATACATAAACTATATGTCAAAATCATAAACAAGGCTGCGAAATAGCATCTATGTAATTGAGAATAGATTGAAAAACCAGCCAACCAGTTGCAAATAAAAGGTTTATTATGCACTGACCACGGTTTCCACATCGAAAACATGGTCAAGGGCTAGTAAACCTTTATTGTCAAATGGTTGGCCCTTGACCATGGTTTCGGTATTGAAACCGTAGTGTATGGATAATAAACCTTTTATTTACAACTGGTTGGCTAGTTTTTCAATCTATTCTAAATTATATGTAGTAAACGCTATGCTAAGATTTCTTCTGGTCTACCCTAACTAACGTAGTAATAAATGACAGTGAAGTTCAGTGAAACCGTTTTGGGTATTAGTCAGAGTATTTTCAAACTAAGACACCCATTAAAAGTGATATTCGTACCGGATTCGCAGCGGTCTTCTGTAGAACCAATGAAGTGCAGTTTACTCGACCTGAAGAGGCACACTACACACACGATGCGAAACATCGGTATTTGGGAGGACGACGGTTCAAAAAATGTTCAAATGTGTGTGAAATCTTACGGGACTTAAACTGCTAAGGTCATCAGTCCCTAAGCTTACACACTACTTAACCTAAACTATCCTAAGGACAAACACACACACCCATGCCCGAGGGAGGACTCGAACCTCCGCAGGGACCAGCCGCACAGTGCATGACTGCAGCGCCTGAGACCGCTCGGCTAATCCCGCGCAGCGACGACTGTTCAAACCCGCGTCCGGCCATCCTAATTTAGGTTTTCCGTGATTTTCCTAAATCGCTTCAGACAAATGGTGGGACGGTTCCTTTGAAAGGGCACGGCTGATTTCCTTCCCAATCGTTACCTAATCCTAGTTTGTAATCGGTCTCTAATGACCTTGAAATCGACGGGACGTTAAGTACTATTCTCTTCTCCTCCTCCTCCTGTTCCAAAACGTCTGTGTAATAGGTGTTTTAGTTTCAAAATGACGCAAAAGGAAATTATTCAAACTGACTCTAAGTCTAGAAAGCTATGCACTCGACTGAATTACACTGTCGCCTCGCACAGATGTTAGACCGTAAACTGTCCCCCCCAACAGAAAGACACTCCAATCATCACACCCCAGTTTGACCCTATTTAGTGATCGACGCCATCACATTTTTTTTTCGGTTTTTCCACTCATATTGCTAAACTGTTTACACTGTCACTGACACAAATTTATTTAAAAACTTCGAAGGGTGGCAGAATATAAACTACACGCCTTACTCAGCAAATAATGCACCGGGGAGCGATCGACAAATTAAATGCGATGTAAACTAATTTCATTGGCTGATAATTGTCGCCGGCGATATTTATGGCGGCAATAAAATTACGTACCAGCTAAGGAGGCCAGGGGACGCTATTAAAATAACAAACGGCCGGCGATAATTTAAAATCCGTGGTTAATAAAAGAAAAAAATAAACAGGAGCCGATACAAATTATCGCCGACATAACAACATTAAAAGCGAATGAATATAAATTACCGTTAAGTATCAATTTAGATAATAATTATATTGCTGACTACATAACGACCAGTGTAGATTTTATGGTAGGATTATCAGTTACAGGCGTGAAAAATGACAGTCCTAGAGGAAAGATAAAGCAGCGTGGAAAAACAAAAAGGAATTGGGCAGTTGAGCGAGGACGTCTGACCGAAGTTATGAAACAGAACGTGTTTCGCTGCGAGCCGAATGTCGTAATTGAAACCGGCTGCCCTGGTAGCGCGAGATTGCGGCAAAGGCTGCTCTTAATCGTTTATTGCTCTGTTTTTTTGTTTGTTTTATTCCACGTCTCTACTTGTTGTTTCCGTCCCGCGGTCACTTTCATGGCCCGGTCCTATCGCCGGCTGGTAATCTTAATGGCCGCCTTTAAAACTCGCCGCCAGTTGTGTGAGTAGCTGCCTGTTGCAGGCCACGTGGGTGACCCGTGCCTCCGCCGACGTGGTTCGCCAGGTGCGATCAGCAGAGGATCGAATAGCGCTTTACAGTGCGAGCCAGATATCCGTAGTGCCCAATAAAACGCTTACTTTTATTCGACTCATCGACGCAACGACTTCTGTCTGGTACGGAACTATATTACGGATCCCTGCATAGTATGCCAAGGTTTTAAGTGCAGCCGGCCGCTGTGGCCAAGCGGTTCTGGGCGCTTCAGTCCAGAACCGCGTTGCTGCTACGGTGGCAGGTTCGAATCCTGCCTCGGGCATGGATATGTGTGATGTCCTTAGGTTAGTTGGATTCAAATAGCTCTAACAAGGGAACCTCCCCACCGCACCCCCCTCAGATTTAGTTATAAGTTGGCACAGTGGATAGGCCTTCAGAAACTGAACACAGATCAATCGAGAAAACAGGAAGAAGTTGTGTGGAACTATGAAAAAATAAGCAAAATATACTAACTGAGTAGTCCATGCGCAAGATAGGCAACATCAAGGATAATGTGAGCTCAGGAGCGCCGTGGTCCCGTGGTTATCGTGAGCAGCTGCGGAACGAGAGGTCCTTGATTCAAGTCTTCCCTCGAGTGAAAAGTTTACTTTCTTTATTTTCGCAAAGTTATGATCTGTCCATTCGTTCATTGACGTCTCTGTTCACTGTAATAAGTTTAGTGTCTGTGTTTTGCGACCGCACCGCAAAACCGTGCGATTACTAGACGAAAGGACGTGCCTCTCCAATGGGAACCGAAAACATTTGATCGCAAGGTCATAGGTCAGCCGATTCCTCCACAGGAAAATATTCATTGACCTTGTTATTGAAGTCGCGAGCTATATTTGCTGGATTCATATTGCCCACGGAATACATCTCACGTATTTAATGCACTCCCGTCCAAAGTAGCGAACAGTCCACTGCCAACCAGGGAGCCTCGTTAGCAGGAATACTCTCTCTTCCGTGCGCTGTAGTCGACTGACGTCGTGTGTTTCGATGTTTGTTTAGGTATAACTTCCCCATACTACGGCGCAATTACCTCGCATCGGACGGACGGACGGACAGGTAATAATTGTCTGAAAATAAAAAATTAAACTTTTCACTCGAGTCAAGACTTGAACCAAAGACCTCTCGTTCCGCAGGTGCTCACGCTAACCACGGGACCACGGCGCTCCTGAGCTCACATTCTCCTTGATGTTGCCTATCTTGCTCATGGACTACTCAGTTTGTATATCCTCTTATTTTTTCATAGTTCCACACAACTTCTTCCTGTTTTCTCGATTGATCTGTGTTCAGTTTTTCAAGGCCTATCCACCGTGCCAGCTTATAACTAAATCTGAGGGGGGTGCGATGGGGAGGTTCCCGTGTAAGTCTAGGGGACTGATGACCTCATATGTTAAGTCCCATAGTGCTTCGAGCCATTTAAGTAAGTGGATTCTGGCTGTTACGCCGATTAGGCAGGTATTACACTATCGTACAGTGAAGCGGCAAAGGAACTGATACACTTGCCTAATATCGTGTAGGGTCAACGGAAACACACAGAACGGCCGCAACACGACGTTGCATGGACTCAACTAACGTCTGAAGTAGTGCTCGAGGGAACTGACACCATGAATACTGCCGGGTTGTACATAAATCCGTTAGAGTTACAAGGGGTGGAGGGAGATCTCTTCCGAACAGCACGTTTCAAGGCATCCCAGATATGCTCAATAATGTTCATGTCTGGAGGGTTTAAACTCAGAAGAGTGTTTCTTGAGCTTCTCTGTAGCAATTCTGGACGTGTGAGATGAAACATTACCCTGTTGGAATTGCCCAACTCTATCGGAATGCCCAATGGACATGAATGGATGCAAGTGATCAGACAGGATGCTTATGTCTGTCAGAGTCATGTCTAGACGTATAAGGGGCCCCATATCACTCCATCTGCACACGCCCCACACCATTACATACCCTCCACCAGCTTGAACAGTCCCCTGCTGACAAAAAAAAAAAATGGTTCAAATGGCTCTGAGCATTATGGGACTTAACTGCTAAGGTCATCAGTCCCCTTTTTAAACCTAGCTAACCTAAGGACGTCACACACATCCATGCCCAAGGCAGGATTCGAACCTTCGACCATAGGGGTCGCGCGGTTCCAGACTGTAGCGTCTAGAACCGCTCGGCCACTCCGGCAAGCTGCCTGTTGACATGCAGGGTCCTTGGAGTCATGAGATTGTCTCCATAGCAGTACACGACCATCCGCTACATAGAATTAGAAACGAGACTCGTTCGATCAGGAACATGTCCAATGTCGGTTTTGACAGGCACAGGCGAGGCGCAAAGCTTTGTGTCGTGCAGTCATCAAGGGCACACGAGTGGGCCATCGGCTTCGAAAGCCCGTATCGATGATGTTTCGTTGAATGGTTCACACGCTGACACTTGTTGATGGCCCAGAATTGAAATATACATCAGTCATCGGAAAGGTTGCACCTCTGTCGGAGATTTGATGCTTTACCGGATTCCTAATATTCACAGTACACTCGTGAAATGGACGTACGGGAAAATCACCATTTCATCGCCAACTTGGAGATGCTGTGTCCGATCGCTCGTGCGCCGGCTATAACACCACATTCAAACTCACTTTAATCTTGATATTCTGTCATTGCAGCAGCAGTAACCGATCAAACTTCACCAGACACTTGTAGTCTTATATAGGCGTTAAGGACCGCTGCGCCGTATTCTGCCTGTTTACATATCTCTGTACGTGAATACGCTTTCTCTGGCGCTTGAGTGTATTTCTTTGTCAAAGTTGATACGTGAAACATTTATGTCAAAGAGATTTTACAGTGTAATACAGTGTAATCTCAGCTTTCGTCAAAGATATATGTTTAAATATAAGGCCTCGCCGTAGTTTTGATCATAAATGTCGTTCGTCTTCTGTTCACTGCAATGTGAAATGAAACTGCTTGGACCGCTGGCAACTCTACAGCTATTTAACGTCTCGGTAGTGTATTTGTAAACATAATTTCAAAATTTAGTTGGTGTTTTCGTTCGATTCTTTTTAATAACCTTGCTTCTACTCGGGTGCGGGTGGGGGGGGTAGGCAGCAAGGGGCGCAATGCATGCTATTAATCATGTGCTGATGGGCAGGTGTAACAAGCTCACGGAGACTTCATACCCACAATCACAGCCACAGCCATCTACCTCTACATCTGGAAACACCCAGGCAGTTTTTTAGCAGGCCAGAATGGAGGAGTTGGCTACACTCTAAAAAAATATCTTTTTCTTAGCTTTCCATTCTACTTCATCTATTTTTGAACTCTGGATCCCACAAGTTAAAAAGTGTTTCATCTGTTTCGTACACTTTATTAATTTCGCACTTGTTGGAACACTAATTCTATTAACTAAATCATTCAAAAATAAAATAGTTCTTGTTCCCCATATAGTGTACTAAACATTTATTTTCCTTCAGATATTCCTCCATCAGTGTTTTATAAATCTCTTCACTCGTTGCTGGAACTATTTTGGACAATGTGCACTGTGGTATTCGTGTGCTCTATTCCACACTAAATACCTTTCTCCTGTATCAAGTGAGTATTATGTTTTGTAATATCAGAATCCACTTTACTAAGCAAATACTGTAATGCACTCTTATCCTTTCGAAAGTATTTTGTGTAATACTTGACATCCTCCACTTGCAGCTCTCGTAAAAAATGTTGCTGAATGCTTTTACCATATCGACGGCTTCACCCAAGTATGTTTCCTTTTTTTCCGCCGCTGCTTTTCCTAATGCACACACAATCCATCTGTGGTACAAGCAACTGCAGCTAGTAACAAGAAGCTGTTGCTGTCCGCTATCTTAAACTTTGACTAAAAATGTGATGACAGTGTAACACCCCTTTTTAGGGCCACTTCGAAGATATTTGTTAAAGAAATTTGACGAATATTTGATGATATTTCTTTGTCAAAGAAATGTAATAGTATAATACCGACCTTATTATTGTACCAGCATTTCACATTTGCAATGGCCTGTCTCGAACTCACGTTAACCAGTGATCTTCCAATGTTAGTCACTTAAATATGTTCCTAAACAAATGCATTTCCGAAATTTCATTGCTCGACAATAATTATTTTTTGGTGTCGCGATTTTTTCCCGTCAGTATATATAGTGATGTGCCATTTTTTTCTTTGTTTCTTTTATAACGCTATGGCTCCAACCAGACAGTGGTCTGTTAGTTTACATATGTTCTTTACATATCTGTTATTGAAAGGTTGTGTTTCAATGACGAGAATTTGACTTCTTCAGTTACCGCACAGGATTACGTGCTTCAATATAGTTTCGGAATGCTTTGGCAACTAAGTCAAAGGTACAAATACGAGATAATAATAGTGGGAGCGGCAACTTGCTGAAAAATTGATGGCAATTTACAGCAAAACCATAGGATAAAAACAGCAGGTGTAAATTATTTAGGTAAATTTCATTCTGATCGGTAAAGTACAAGAATGAAATGGCAGCAAGTGGAAAGAACACAGTAACTCTGTGTAAATGTTTCTCGTTCCATTATTGAATTTAATGTCACAGAAGATAAACAGTATGTTGTCTGCAGCTTACCAATTAAAACGATCTTGTTAATGACGCTTCGTTCAACTCACCTGTAAAAAAGGAGAAATCAGAATATTAGTAATACTCATAGCAGTAAAAAAATTCCACAATGTAATATACATCTCATACTTTAGCGAGCAGGGACTTCAGTCTACATACGGAAAGAGGGAGAGAAGATTTAATAAAACACTTTTTGTTTACTAACTGAAACATGACTACAACTTATATTTTACTTTTGCATGCAGTAAAGTTCGTCTACTACGCTTTTGACGGATGATGAAGGCAATGTATGTTCAAACGGCAAAAGAGTTTTTTTAATATGATGTAGTTCCAGTTTAACAAGTTTCAGATTTTTGTACTTTGCTTGTACTGTGAAACCTTGCTTCTTGCCAAATTTCATGATTCTAGGTCAACAGAAAGCACCATACGGGCTTTGATAAGTCAGTTTTCGAGTTTCAAAACATATGACATAGATGGTCGTACCTTTTGATTGCACTGAGTTAAATGCTTATAATTTTCACGTCGCTAAGGGACCATAGAACTTAGTATGTGACATAAATATGAACTTGACAGAAGGACAGATAGGCGGGCGGAAAGACAGACCATAAAAAAAAGAAAAATCACAAAAAATATTTGTTCGTGTTATATAATTACAAATTAAGAATTTCCGAATTTTTCCCTTACTTGTACCGTGAAACTCTGCTTCTAGCCTATTTTCATGATTCTAGGTCGATGGGAAGTACCTATAAAGATCTGATGAGTAGAGTTTTCGAGTATCAATATTTGTGACATGTATGATCGTATATTTTAATTGAAGTGACTGAGAATCTTTAAATTTTCGCACCTCCGAGGGGCTATAGGACTTAATATGTGACATCAATTTGAACTTGATACTCCATGTCTTTCAAGCCAAGATGTTTGCCTTAGGGAAAGCTTCAATGCCACTGTAGTCAGCACGATTCCCCCACACAACAGCCTACGGTGGCCTTGAAACTTTCCCTGATGCAAACATCTTAGCTTGGACGACATGGAGTATAACTGAGAATACAGGTCTACTAGCTAGGGTTCCGTATGGTACTTTGGTACCAGATAAGCCTTTCAATTTGTCTACAAGAAGAAAGAAGAAGCTAAATGCAGACGAGTATCTATTTATATGGGCCAAAGTAAGCAACAACAATTGTAAAATAAAGATTACAGGTGACTGTAAGTTGTATTATAGACAATAAAAATTTCTTATCTCCTTTCCTTCTCTCCCGTGAGATTTTCCTAAGAAAAAAAGGTTCTTAACAATCGGACAGACGGATAGACGGACGACAAAACGATCCTACAAGGGTCCCGTTCTTAGAGATTGAGGCAGGGAACCTTAACAAGTGGCCAAATGATGGGACGACGGGAAATGTAACAGCTATCATAACATATAAGCCCTATGGCAATCTTTAATGGGAAAGATGAATGTCATACTGCTCTTCGATGGGAAAAATTGTGGGGGCGTATGCCTTAATTACAAGGAAGGCTGATCCCAAGAAAGTCAGACAAACGATTCTCCGCTACCTGTATGAGACTTTTGTATGAGAGTAACTTGCCCAGAGAAACTGATGTACTATAAATGGAAACTGTAAGGTATTTGACGGATTCATGTAGTCAATCTGCGAAGATCTCAGACTTTCAATGAGGCTACAACGGAGTACTGTAAAGCAAATAAATCTACAGCATCTAAAATCTCTTAACTACATAGGAAAATACACTTTCCCCTATGTTTGACATTTGTTTCTGTTTCACATCATCTAATTTCCAGTTTTTCCTTTTCCCAGTGCTAGCCTGTTTCAAATATTTTAGTCCTGGTTTTGGTGTGCTATGGAACAAAGTATCTACCAGAAAGCACGAACAACAACAATGAAACAGTTGATTTGGATCCTAAAACCTTGACCGTGTGAGACAATAAAGTGTGAAATATAGGCGAAAGTGTATTTACTCATATGATAATCGCAATACCTTATCTAGACCGCCGGTCAAGTGAATAACGACCTACTAATTTTAAATATTTTAACTTCCTATCTTGTCAGAAGTTTCTGAGAATACCCTATTATCTTGTACACCGTGTGATCGAAAGTAACCAGTCACCTATTAGTTGACAATAATATGGGGTGTCCCCACCCTTCACTTTTATGGGGGATTGAAGTCTCCTGATGACACTTCTGGCATTGCCGCCTCTCGTGAGATCTAGTGGTCAGCTGTGCGTTACATGGGTGAGGGGGGGGGGGGGGGGTCCGGATACTTTTGAGCAGATAGTGTAGTTGCCTTACTGGATGTCACCTACAAAATCTTATCGAGCTGCCTATTAGACAGACTGATACCAGTAACAGAAGAACTGATTGGGGACTACCAATGCGGTTTCCGCAGAAACAGATCCACTTTAGATCACTTATTCACCCTAAGACAAGTAAGTGAGAAACGTGGGAATTCAATGTAGATGTCCACATATTATTCGTAGATTTTAAAAAGGCCTATGATAGCATACGCCGACAGACGCTCCTAAATATAATGATGGAATTTAAAATACCATCAAAATTAATCAGATTAGTTAAAATGAAACTTCATGTCGCGTAAAGACACCGGTAGGAGAAACTGAAGATTTTAAGGTGTACACTGGACTGAGACAAGGGGATGCCATTTCACCTATTTTATTTAACCTTGTCCTAGAGAAGATCGATAGAGAATTTTCTAAAACCAGTCCACAAGGGATCCAGCTACAGGATGTCAACACTACAAGACTTGCCTATGCAGATGATGTAGCACTAATAAGTAGTTCCAAAAGAGAATTAATGAGAATGATGCAAAATTACTACAAAATTGCTGAGAAAATAGGATTACATGTTAATGAAGAAAAGGCAGAATACCTGCCCATATGTAAGAAAACCAGAAAAGATGCACCTCTGACTGTAGATGATGGATTCAATTTCAAGACTGTTGACCACTTCAAGTACCTAGGTAGTCTTTTTAGTAATAACAACAGAACAGATATAGAAATAGATGCCCGCTTATCAACAGCAAACAAGACACTTTTTAGTTTCATCAAATTTCTAAGAAAAAGATCACTTAGCAGTAACTTCAAAATCCGCTTATATCAATCGAACATTATACCTGTGATGTTATA
The DNA here is from genome assembly GCF_023864345.2 of Schistocerca serialis cubense. Lineage (NCBI taxonomy): Eukaryota > Metazoa > Arthropoda > Insecta > Orthoptera > Acrididae > Schistocerca > Schistocerca serialis. The sequence continues at coordinate 68,273,257 of NC_064649.1, read as the reverse complement.
TGGATGTGAAACATTAATATTTAGAAAGAAAGATGAGGAAAAACTGTTAATATTCGAAAGAAAAGTACTAAGGAAAAATTTTGGACCTGTGTACGACGAAAATAACATGGAATGGAGAATAAGAAGAAATGAAGAATTAAGAGGGCTGTACAAACCGTAACATCGTCGAAGTGTTCAAGAGGAGAAGGCTGAATTGGGCAGGCCATATAGCAAGAATGACAGAGAATAGACTACCTAGAATGGCATTCAGCAGAACAATAGATGGAACGAGAGGAAGAGGGAGACCCAGAATCAGATGGCGGGATAACATTCGGGAGGACACAACTAGGGTGAACAGCAACAGCAACTGAACAAACAGCGCATTGGACAGGCAGAAGTGGAAGAGGCTCACACAGCAGGCGTATGGGCGATAAGACCCTTGCCACATGTAAAGTAAAGTAAGTGTAGTTGAGTGCCACAGCAAGTGCTGTGTTGGGAAGGTGGTGGTGCGAAAGCATTGGACCAATACTATTCCTTTTGCCGCGGGCAGAAAGTGTTACTGATGCATGAGATGCGTGTGTTGAAGGCTAATTAGGAGTTTTATCACATAATGAAGATGTGATTTATCCTGTTTGCGATGGACGGAGCAGCTGAAAGCACGTTCATTGAGCTGTGAACGTCTGACTAGCAGTCGGCAAGCTCGGGTGACGAGAGTCCGTCAGCTGGGGGCGGAGACGGCGCGGTGTAATGGTGTCGGGGAATCCCCGTAGCGCGAGCCATTTCAGCGCCGGCTGATAACATCGGCCGGCCGCTCCGCGGGGCGAGTCTAGGCCGACGGCGGCGGCGGCCGCGGCGGCCGCGTGCTCCGCGCCCGGGCTGGCCGGCGAGCCTGCGGCCATCGATCTCTGCCCCGCTGACGGCGTCGCCGGGGGCGGCCGGCCAACTCCGCCACCGCCGCCGCCGCCGCCGCCCCCGCAACCACCTCCGTTCCTTCACGAGCGATAACGCACTCATCCCTTCCGGACACGGGAGGCAGATTCACGCGTAAGACGGCGTCAACGACCAGGAAATTACGCAAGAAGCGCAAGATCGAATAGGACGTACAAAAAGTATTACCTTTAGCATTAAAGTATAGAGTCAGCCACGTTTAACTCTGCTCCTTTCCTTTAGCAACCTATATGAACATGCTCTTTCGGGACATAACTACCGACCTGATATTTAATCCTTTCACTGATGTGGACATGTATGCACGTCCCACTATCCTGTTCCCCTGGTGCCGTGGACGAACATACCCGCGCCGCTTGGGTTTTCCTACAGTGCTATTCACGTCTGTATGTGTCCTCAGTTGCCACCTTACTGCTGTCGACGATTTACACTACTGGCCATCAAAATTGCTACACCAAGAAGAAATGCAGATGATAAACGGGTATTCATTGGATAAATATATTATACTACAACTGACATGTCATTACATTTTCATGCAATCTGGGTGCATAGATCCTGAGAAATCAGTACCCAGAACAACCACCTCTGGCCGTAATAACGGCCTTGATACGCCTGGGCATTGAGTCAAACAGAGCTTGGATGGCGTGTACAGGTACAGCTGCCCATGCAGCTTCAATACAATACCACAGTTCATCAACAGTAATGACTGGCGTACTGTGATGAGCCAGTTGCTCGTCCACCATTGACCAGGCGTGGTGAGAGATCTGGAGAATGTGCTGGCCAGCGCAGCAGTCGAACATTTTCTGTATCCACTAAGCCCCGTACAGGACCTGCAACATCCGGTCGTGCATTATCCTGCTGAAATATAGAGTTTTGCAGGGATCGAATGAAGGGTAGAGCCAGGTGACGTAACACATCGGAAACGTAACGTCCACTGTTCAAAGTGCCGTCAGTGAGAACAAGAGGTGACCGACACGTGTAACCAATGGCACCCCATACCATCACGCCGGGTGATTCGCCAGTATGGCGATGACGAATACACGCTTCCAATGTGCGTTCACCGCGATGTCACCAAACACGGATGCGGCGATCATGATGTTGTAAACAGAACCTGGATTCATCCGAAAAAATGACGTTTTGCCATTCGTGCACCCAGTTTCGTCGTTGAGTACACCATCGAAGGCGCTCGTGTCTGTGATGCAGCGTCAAGAGTAAACGCAGCCATGGTCTCCGAGCTGATAGTCCAAGCTGCTGCAAACGTCGTCGAATTGTTCGTGCAGATGGTTGTTGTCTTGCAAACGTCCCCATCGAGACGTGACTGCACGATCCGTTACAGCCATGGGGATAAGATGCCTGTCATCTCGACTGTTAGTGATACGAGGCAGTTGGGATCCAGCACGGCGTTCCGTATTACCCTCCCGAACCCACCGATTTCGTATTCTGCTAACAGTCATTGAATCTCGACCAACGCGAGCAGCAATGTCGCGATACTATAAACCGCAATCGCGATAGGCTACAATCCGACCTTTATCAAAGTCGGAAACGTGATGGTACGCATTTCTCTTCCTTACACGAGGCATCACCACAACGTTTCACCAGGCAACACCGATCAACTGCTGTTTGTGTATGGGAAATCGGTTGAAAACTTTCCTCAAGTCAGCACGTTGTAGGTGTTGCCACCGGCGCCAGGCTTGTGTGAATGCTCTGAAAAGCTGATCATTTGCGTATCACAGCATCTTCTTCCTCTCGGTTACATTTCGCGAAAGTAGCACGTCATTTTAGTGGTGTAGCAATTCTAATGGCCAGTAGTGAACTTCCCTATCTCGGTGGAAGTTTTGAATATATATTAGACAACATTCAGTCAGTTCCACAAGAAAGTGTACACCCTTATCTGTATGAAGTATAAGACACTATTATAAACATATGTTTACATGAAAGTACTTGTTATTACTAATTGCACAATTACCTAATAGTTAATCCAAGCCGGCCGAAGTGGCCGTGCGGTTAAAGGCGCTGCAGTCTGGAACCGCAAGACCGCTACGGTCGCAGGTTCGAATCCTGCCTCGGGCATGGATGTTTGTGATGTCCTTAGGTTAGTTAGGTTTAACTAGTTCTAAGTTCTAGGGGACTAATGACCTCAGCAGATGAGTCCCATAGTGCTCAGAGCCATTTGAACCATTTTTTTTTTTTGTTAATCCAACGGCCGAAATTATCGATTATAACTTTGTGTCTTATCCCTCTCTCCGGGAAAATTTGAACCTCTAAATATCGTTTGAGCCACTTCGCAACCTATGTCCTTGACTTTCCAATAATTTTAGCAGGAGTTCGATATGAAAGGTTTGTTCCCTTTGGACGATTTGCAAGGAACACTGTCTAGTGACGCTTCAGATATTTTTCACGCATTTAAAACTGCAACCGACAAACACTGTTTATGTATACCCTATGCAAAAGCGCATTGATTACATATTCGAGGCCATTACCAGAAATGCCGCTGCGGAAGTTACATTTAAAGTTATGGCGTACACTTTCTTGTGGTACTGACTGTATGTGCCTCTATGCACGCTACCATTTGTATTTCGATATCTCGAACCGTTTATGAAATATGACGACTGTTACTACCACATAATTCCCGATTTGCATGTATGGAAATGAACGCATCACACACTACCTTCCGTCGGATATAAAAACCGATAACTCGAGAACGAAATCAGATATTGTCCTACTCCCAATTTTAAATAAAATTTCGATACGTTATCTACATTTCATACTGTGCAATGTGTGCAATAAAATCAACCATACACGAAATTCATGCAGTGGCAAATTCCCTATCGGCTTCTGTCTTGGGTTCTTCATCTGACGTTTGCTTGATAATTTTTCTGATGGTTCACCAGCACGAGTGGCATTGTCAGGGCTTTACACTCCATTGCTGATAGTGGACTGAAGCCACACTCGCACCTGCAGATTATATGAACCTGGCGCACCGACGTCCAAAGACTTTCCCGTGGCCATTTCCACTGCGGTTCTCCCCTAGCTACCTGCAAGCAGTTGTTCTCTGCAGCATGGGAATTCAGGATCCTTCCTCCATGAGGCATTCTTCTTTCTTGTTGAAGCTATTGTCCTGTGCGTGTATTTTTATAGTTTCTCGAAACAATTGGGGGCCGGGCGAAGTCCCGAGCGAGGTGGCGCAGTGGTTAGCACACTGGACTCGCATTCCGGAGGACGACGGTTCAATCCCGTCTCCGGCCATCCTGATTTAGGTTTTCCGTGATTTCCCTAAATCGTTTCAGGCGAATACCGAGATGGTTCCTTTGAAAAGGCACGGCCGATTTCCTTCCCAATCCTTCCCTAACCCGAACTTGCGCTCCGTCTCTAATGACCTCGTTGTCGACGGGACGTTAAACACTAACCTCCACCTCAATCACCGCCGGGCGAAGTGGCCGAGCGTTTCTAGGCGCTTCAGTCTGGAACAGCGCGACCGCTACGGTCGCAGGTTCTGATCCTGCCTCGGGCATGGGTGTCGGTGATGTCCTTAGGTTAGTTAGGTTTAAGTAGTTTGAAGTTCTAGGGGACTGATGACGTCAGAAGTTAAGTCCCATTGTCCACAGAGCCATTTTTGCACTCAGGTTGTCAACAAGGCACTGCGCAAGCTGCTGGTAACTCTTTAATGAAATGGACTGTGTCTTCTGATCCGATTGAGCCGATCATTGACTGGCAATAGATATGTTCGGCTATTTGGAGACCATTTACAGCCATTCATGGACTTCATGTTCCCAAATAATGATTGAATTTTTATGGGTTTGTTCACGATTGGTTTGGAGACAAATTTGGACGATTCGGGCGAAAGATCGCCAAAAATGAATCCCGTGGATCGTTTATGGGACATAATCGAAAGTCCAGTAAAGATAATCCCGCATCGGTAACACTTCCGCAGTTATGGACGGCTATAGAGGGGTAAAATACAGGGAGCGAAAGGCTATTTACAATTTGTATAGAAAGCAGATGCCAGTTATAAGAGTCGAGGGACATGAAAGGGAAGGAGTGGTTGGGAGTGAGACAGGGTTGTAGCCTCTCCCCGACGCTATTCAGTCTGTATATTGAGCAAGCAGTAAAGGAAACAAAAGAAAAGTTCGGAGTAGGTAATAAAATCCATGGATAAGAAATAAAAACTTTAAGGTTCGCCGATGACATTGTAATTCTGTCAGAGACAGCAAAGGACGTGGAAGAGCACTTGAACGGAATGGATAGTGTCTTGAAAGGAGGATATAAGATGAACATCAACGAAAGCAAAACGAGGATAATGGAATGTAGTTGAATTAAGTCGGGTGATGCTGAGGGAATTAGATTAGGAAATGAGACAAAGTAGTAAATGAGTTTTGCTATTTGGGGAGCAAAATAACTGATGATGGTCGAAGTAGAGAGCATATGGAATATAGACTGGCAATGGCAAGGAAAGCGTTTCTGAAGAGGAGAAATTTGTTAACATCGAGTATAGATTTCAGTGTCAGGAAGTCGTTTCTGAAAGTATTTGTATGGAGTGTAGCCATGTATGGAAGTGAAACGTGGCCGATAAATAAAGAAGAGAATAGAAGCTTTCGAAATGTGATGCTACAGAAGACGATATGTGGTGCTACAGAAGAATGCTGAAGGTTAGATGGGTAGATAACATAACTAATGAGGACGTATTGAACAGAATTGGGGAGAAGAAGAGTCTGTGGCACAACTTGACTAGAAGAAGGGATCGGTTGGTAGGACATGTTCTGAGGCATCAAGGGATCACCAATTTAGTATTGGAGGGCAGCGTGGAGGGTAAAAATCGTAGAGGGAGACCAAGAGATGAATACGCTAAGCAGATACAGAAGGATGTAGGCTGCAGTAGGTACTGGGAGATGAAGAAGCTTGCACAGGATAGAGTAGCATGGAGAGCTGCATCAAACCAGTCTTAGGACTGAAGACCACAACAACAACAACAACAAAGAGGGAGGATCGCTCAATATTTCTACAAGGTGCTTCCAAGGACTTGTTGAGTACATGTCACGTAGAGTTGCTGCTCTAATTAGGGCAAAAGGAGACCAGACACGATATCAAGAGGTATGGCATGACTTCTTCACCTGAGTGCATTGCTCTAGTAAGAACTGTTAGCGATGAACAGCTGGGCTTGAGACTCGAAACTGGTTACCTGTGGCGTTGGGGAAGACGCCTGAGAGTTGCGTTGTCCCAACTGAAACGGCATTCACTGGTTTGAGTCTCCGAGTGTGTGCGTGTGCACAGGCAGGGGAGCGGTAACCGCACAAAGGGAGAATTAGCACAGGAGGAGGCGAGGATAAAAAGCGAAACGGACGAGTGCTGAGGATACGGCCGGCATCGCACACAGGGAGGGCTCTCTCCTTGTTAGCATGGGCGGCCCCGGCCAACGCATGAATGGCCTACAAATCGATATCGCGTGCTGTTCTGCCCTGTGCTGAGCCGTTCTATAACGAGGCATCCCCGACCGCAGCCTACAAAACCTCGGCAGGCAGCGAGCGCATGCGCTGTCTCAGGCGCCACACGCTGGATTTATGACCCGCCGGCAGGCAGTCCTACGCCCTCCGCCAGACGGGGAACTGCAACGTGGTCCTGCCGGAAGTCGAACCGTTACTGACCTCCCATACCCACAACATCGCCGCATCTCACGTTCCAGACTTCAGCCTCTCAAAGGGGGCGCCTGTCTACTTTACCAAATCGCTAACCCGAATACACGGTCCAATGGCGAAATTGCACGTCGCCTATCCATCGGGTTGCAGGGACAACAATAATCAGATTTGAAAATTTAAAATATTGTCACAATCTTCTCATTAAGACGCTTAATCTTTTGTCAAAGGCTTCACGCAGTAAGCCAAGTATTACAAACATTTTTTCTACACTCCTGGAAATGGAAAAAAGAACACATTGACACCGGTGTGTCAGACCCACCATACTTGCTCCGGACACTGCGAGAGGGCTGTACAAGCAATGATCACACGCACGGCACAGCGGACACACCAGGAACCGCGGTGTTGGCCGTCGAATGGCGCTAGCTGCGCAGCATTTGTGCACCGCCGCCGTCAGTGTCAGCCAGTTTGCCGTGGCATACGGAGCTCCATCGCAGTCTTTAACACTGGTAGCATGCCGCGACAGCGTGGACGTGAACCGTATGTGCAGTTGACGGACTTTGAGCGAGGGCGTATAGTGGGCATGCGGGAGGCCGGGTGGACGTACCGCCGAATTGCTCAACACGTGGGGCGTGAGGTCTCCACAGTACATCGATGTTGTCGCCAGTGGTCGGCGGAAGGTGCACGTGCCCGTCGACCTGGGACCGGACCGCAGCGACGCACGGATGCACGCCAAGACCGTAGGATCCTACGCAGTGCCGTAGGGGACCGCACCGCCACTTCCCAGCAAATTAGGGACACTATCGCTCCTGGGGTATCGGCGAGGACCATTCGCAACCGTCTCCATGAAGCTGGGCTACGGTCCCGCACACCGTTAGGCCGTCTTCCGCTCACGCCCCAACATCGTGCAGCCCGCCTCCAGTGGTGTCGCGACAGGCGTGAATGGAGGGACGAATGGAGACGTGTCGTCTTCAGCGATGAGAGTCGCTTCTGCCTTGGTGCCAATGATGGTCGTATGCGTGTTTGGCGCCGTGCAGGTGAGCGCCACAATCGGGACTGCATACGACCGAGGCACACAGGGCCAACACCCGGCATCATTGTGTGGGGAGCGATCTCTTACACTGGCCGTACACCACTGGTGATCGTCGAGGGGACACTGAATAGTGCACGGTACATCCAAACCGTCATCGAACCCATCGTTCTACCATTCCTAGACCGGCAAGGGAACTTGCTGTTCCAACAGGACAATGCACGTCCGCATGTATCCCGTGCCACCCAACGTGCTCTAGAAGGTGTAAGTCAACTACCCTGGCCAGCAAGATCTCCGGATCTGTCCCCCATTGAGCATGTTTGGGACTGGATGAAGCGTCGTCTCACGCGGTCTGCACGTCCAGCACGAACGCTGGTCCAACTGAGGCGCCAGGTGGAAATGGCGTGGCAAGCCGTTCCACAGGACTACATCCAGCATCTCTACGATCGTCTCCATGGGAGAATAGCAGCCTGCATTGCTGCGAAAGGTGGACATACACTGTACTAGTGCCGACATTGTGCATGCTCTGTTGCCTGTGTCTATGTGCCTGTGGTTCTGTCAGTGTGATCATGTGATGTATCTGACCCCAGGAATGTGTCAATAAAGTTTCCCCTTCCTGGGACAATGAATTCACGGTGTTCTTATTTCAATTTCCAGGAGTGTACATTTATACTTCGCAAGCCACCCAACGGAGTGTGCCCTGAGTATTCACATATTGGTTGAAAGCACCGATCATGGCTGTTAATCAGTTGAAATCGATTTGCAAAAGTGAATAAATCAAACATGATTTTGCGACTGGTTGTCAAAGGCGCTGCAGTCATGGACTGTGCGGCTAGTCCCGGCAGAGGAAAAAATAAATAAATCGTGGATGGTATACGAGCACTGCGTTGCTTTAGCAATGGAAAAGCTGAGTGAGTTTCGAGTCCTCCCTCGGGCATGGGTGTGTTTTTTTGTCCTTAGGATAATTTGGGTTGAGTGGTGTGTAAGCTTAGGGACTGATGGCCTTAGCAGTTAAGTCCCATAAGATTTCACACACATTTGAACATTTGCGACTAGTTGCTGCATGTTTGGTAATTTTAACTGTCGAAATGTATCATAATATGCACTATAATATGGCATTCGTGTACAGCGTGACATATACAAAATGTAAAATCGTATGGCATTTTCCTTTGTAAGTACTTCTTTTCGATTAATTATATGCATGCTATTCAGTACTTACCGTCTATGGGATGTGTATTTTTAGCCAGGAACATGTATTATTCATTTCTGTCTATTTGGTATGGTTCCTGAATGAGGGCTCAAAACCGAGACTGGTTGGAAAAAATGTATAAAATTGAGTACAGTAAAATTACCGTGCATTTTCTAAAATATTACAGTTATATTAGAATTAGAAATAGTGTACAAGGCTTGGAAGTGTAATAGTAGCAACTATTTACTTACAAATTATATAAAATCTTTACATATTAAGCAACATTTGAACGACGAACTGGAGCTAGTACCCAGGCAATTTGTGCAAATCTGTTAATTCCTTTTCCGAAACGTTTTACTTGGGATGAAACTAGTCCTCAGCTAATGGCACCATTTGCATTAGCACCGTCCGGATTTTATGTGCAAACACAGTTACCCTCATTTGAATTTTACGTGCAAAAACACTCACCCTTAAATAACTGCGGATTCGAGTGGAACTCATGGTTCAAATTTGGTCTAGCGGTGTATCGGACCTTGATCGAGGAAAAGTTTTGAACGTTTGAAAAGTCTTGTTTCGTTTAGATTTCACTTGCAAGAAATATGATTTTTCTGGAAGGTTTTTGAAGCGCGTCACATCTATACTTCAAACTTGTGCAAATCGGGCGAAACTTTGCGTGGAGCTAGATAAATGAATAATAAAGTCAAGACGAAATCATTTTATCCGTTGTCGTGGTACGATGGTTTCAAGTCGAGCTAGATGTAGCTACGTAAAATTCTTTCTTACGTGAACTGAAAGCGCGGAAACGCTTTAAAGTGAATCAAATAAATAGAAAAAGCATTCTTACGATAAAATTGAAAACTCGCTTTCAAAAATAAAGCTTCACTGAATTTTACGACCAAAAAAATTTTTTTTTTACTTTTTTTACGATCGTCAAATTTTGTAAGGAGGTAGACAAATACATGTACATCTACATCTACATATATACTCCGCAAGCCATCCAAAGGTGTGTGGCGGAGGGCATTTTACGTGCCACTGTCATTACCTCCCTTTCCTGTTCCAGTCGCGTATGGTTCGCGGGAAGAACGACTGTCTGAAAGCCTCCGTGCGCGCTCTAATCTCTCTAATTTTACATTCGTGATCTCCTCGGGAGGTATAAGTAGGGGGAAGCAATATATTCGATACTTCATCCAGAAACGCACCCTCTCGAAACCTGGCGAGCAATCTACACCGCGATGCAGAGCGCCTCTCTTGCAGAGTCTGCCACTTGAGTTTATTAAACATCTCCGTAACGCTATCACGGTTACCAAATAACCCTGTGACGAAACGCGCCGCTCTTCTTTGGATCTTCTCTATCTCCTCCGTCAAACCGATCTGGTACGGATCCCACACTGACGAGCAATACTCAAGTATAGGTCGAACGAGTGTTTTGTAAGCCACCTCCTTTGTTGATGGACTACATTTTCTAAGCACTCTCCCAATGAATCTCAACCTGGTACCCGCCTTACCAACAATTAATTTTATATGATCATTCCACTTCAAATCGTTCCGCACGCATACTCCCAGATATTTTACAGAAGTAACTGCTACCAGTGTTTGTTCCGCTATCATATAATCATACAATATAGGATCCTTCTTTCTATGTATTCGCAATACATTACGTTTGTCTATGTTAAGGGACAGTTGCCACTCCCTGCACCAAGTGCCTATCCGCTGCAGATCTTCCTGCATTTCGCTACAATTTTCTAATACTGCAACTTCTCTGTATACTACAGCATCATCCGCGAAAAGCCGCATGTCATAATGGTCGCCCTGTTGTTTTGTGAAAGCTTTATTCGTCGTTACAATAAAGCAACATGCTTCGAAAGACAATAAAATAATCTGTACCTGATCATTCGTCACGACAACCCACAAAAATCTACAACGATTGCCAAGCTGAGCCAGCCCAATGTCAAAATTTTGGTATAATAAAATTCGGGAAACAGAATTAAAAATGCTCCTATCACAGCACAAAGGAAGGCGAATATGTCCTGGGCAGAGTTAGGGATATAAAAGAAGGGAACTATCTTTTCGACTTATCTGGCAGTTTCAAAGACATTTAAATCAAAACATCTTGACATATTCGCGTTTTTTTTTATTTGTTAGTATTAGTGCCCATGCCTTGTAATATAACGCATCGTGTCAAGTAAAGTAACATGATACATGATATCATGTATGGCCTATTGTCTGCATAGGAGTCATATAGCCTAGTCTCATTTTATTTTTTATTACTCTTCTGCTATAATTTCATATACTGACTCGTTCCGTAACCGTGAAGACTTTCTGCTCAATTTGGTTCTACGGAATATGACAAGTAAAACAAAAATAAATAAAATAAAATGACACATGCCATCATGCCATCATACCACCATGGAATTTGTCATGTGCAATATAACACAACATGCTATTCAATATTAAGGCGCACGCATCCCCACTCTTGGATACTACCTATTATAAAGGTACATCTACACTCGGATACTTCTATTGTAGATGCATCCCACTCTCTAGAAGCACATAAATTTGTGTCTATTTGCCCTCAGACCCCTCACCATATATGTAACAGAGGGTGCGTCTAAGAGAGCTCACTGCGCCAGGGAAGTAGGGTCAACCCATAAAACAAAGCGCGAATAGGACAAAATGTTTTATTTAAATGACTTTGAAGATGCCAGAAAAGTCGAAAAGGTAGTTCCCTTCTTTTATATCCCTAACTCTACCAAGAGCGTATTCGCCTTTTTTCTGCTACAGCAATAGCATTTTTCATTCTGCCAGGTACATGTTCCAAAGTTTCAATGTCCTTCACTGCAGTCGCCAGCATTGTGCCAGCGATGTGGAAGTCGTTATATACCCGTATCCTCGCCAGTTGTGTTGATAGTACGACTGCAGCGGTCTGTTGCCCCACGAATCTCTGTAACAGTTCTGGAGCAAATGTCGCGAAGCGCTTCCTTCACGCTAGGAATCAAGATGAAGTCACAGGGGCTCAAGTCCGGGGAGTGTGGTTGGTGGTACAGCATTTCCTAGCTCCAGCACCGTATGTGCCCCAGAACTGTGAGGCAAAAATTGTCTTTACGTTACGTAGACGATACTTTGTTGCTTGTTGGTGGTTCTGAGGAAGATAAAGAAGAAATAGTAAAAAAAGTTTACCGACGCCCATAGAAAAATTGATTTTGTTGTAGAGCAAGAAACTGATAGCATCTTACAATGCCCCGATTGTGACCACTAAAAGGCAGGGAAATGAGCACGCATTTACAATTTACGAGCAACCGACAACAAATGACGCTGTGATTCCTAACGATTCATTTCATTTCATACACAGACTTACAAAGAAGTCGCCTTCCGTAATTTAGTGCACCGGGCAGTCGATACGCCAATTAGCAGGAAGGATAGGGAGACGTTAGTAAACATCATTAATATGATAGCTGTTAAAAACGGGTTTAAATAAGATGCGCTCAATAAATTGCCGCGCAAAGGTAACAAGAAGACAAAGAATAAACTTAATGTAGAAAACATGAAAAGGATCACTACGGCGTATTATGGAAGTCTAACAAAAGATACCCCCTTATGGGAATAAAAGACGACCTGTAAATCATACAGACAGAAAAAAATGGCGGAAATTCGATCTACTGGGAAAAATCGCGCCATTCTTGAAAACAGAAGTGACAATATTCTGAACGCGCAAGTGAAAAACAACTGAACGAGACTTCTTAACGGCTTTGTTGAATTTGTTGACGTCTAAAATGTTGTTAGACAAGTAGAACTTAATCTAATGCTCTCACCCTCTACCAATATTACTCACGGTCACTTCCGCAGTCACACTATCTCAAAATGTTTAATATAGCGTAATATTGTCAGATATTCTAAACCTATGAATTGAAACACAAGTAATGCAAGAGGAAAGCTATAATCCTTACACAGAGATATGTGGCTGTCTGGTCACTTACAACAAAATCCGGCTCAGGGAGCCTCCCTGGTAACACATTAAAAACTAACGCAGTTTTGTCGTAAACTGTTATTTTGAGACGGTGGCTGTGCTAGAAAACACAGACTGGGTCTTGCAGAGAAGAGGTCAGCAAACAGCTACTTTTTATAACGCAATTTATTCACGTAAGTAGTGCCGTTACCTACTTCGAACCGTCAGGTTAATCATCAAGCGCCTTATTCACGTTAACATACACACATTTTCGCCGTAGTTTACATTAGTTTCTGGTTTTTAATCCCTCATATGGTGAAAATTCCTTGGGTTGGTGGTGCCCTACAACCAAAACACCATGTTGGAAACTGTCTATTTAACGGTAATTTCGCCTCATAACGATTTAGAATGATGCAAACAGATCTTTAAAGTGAAAATGTTTTAGTCACTTACGTAAAATATTCTGCGCCATAACGTTGCAATGCTGACTGCTTTTGTTAACACAGTAGCGAAGATATATACGCAGTTTTTTGATACATCTGTACACACATAATGTAGGGAACCACTCATACACATTAACACGTTTTGTCATATGGAAGGATGTATAACATCTTATAATTGACTGGATTCTTTGTTTGTTTATCTTAATTGTAATCAGTTCTCATTTGATATAAATTGTAATTAACGTAGTGTTTGTACATATCGAAATATCTCTGAAAGAGAAATTCTTTGACATTGCTATGGTTCTGATATCGCCATCTTTGTATATGTCTTTCCATGCGGAAAAATGCTTTGGTGCGTTTGAGTGGTGCTTTACATTAAAAGTGTACATATATATCAAAAAAGTTCTTCATATAGTCTTCGCTACTTCATGAAGGCAAGCAGTCAATGTTGCAACGTAAAGTCAAGGAATTTTCGACGTAGTTCATTACAACATCTGTACTTTAATAATTTGTCTACATCGTTTTAAATGAGGCACTATTACAGTTAAGTAGACAGTTTTTCACGTCATGTTTAGGTCACAGAGTTCCACCACCCCAAGGAACTTTGACCACATCGGCGTTAAAAAGTGAAACTAATGTAAACTGCGAATAAAATGTATCTTAACGTGAACACACCATCTGATGATTAATCTGTTGGTTCGAAACCTGTAACGGCGCTATTTGTGCGAATAAAAAGCACTGTAAAATGTGGTTGGTTGCCGTAATCTTCTCTGCAAGAATCAGCCAGTACATTAAAAACTTCTCGCTAAAATATTTGGGAAACAAGTCAGATGTTCCACGAACCTCGAAAATCGTATCACTTTCGTGTAATTTTCGGTTAAAATATTTGTGTGAATAAAAAGCATTGTAAAAAGTGGCTGGTTGCCATTATCTTCTCTTCAGAATCAGCCAGTACATTAAGGACTTCTCGCTAAAATTTTTGGGGAACAAGTCAGACGTTCCACGAACCTTGGAAGTCGTATCACTTTCGTGTAATTTTCCATTAAAATAGAGGGCAAATCTGTACGTAAATAAGCTTCTACCCTCTGCCATGAATGTAAAACACTATCGGCGGAAATGTGTCGCTCTTTGATCTGTACGCCACAAATTGTGGGTTCCTCTCGCAAGAAACAAGACGCCTTGCGTCACAGACCTGTGTCCTACGCAACGACGAGGGAGAAGGACCTCCTCGTTCCGGCTGTGTGACTGGAAGAAGGTGCGCCACGGCCGAACTGTTGGCTTTACTAGATGCGGGTTATTCCAGCCGTTCTTCTTCCCGTCGCCTCGCTTATACGTGTGTGTGTGTGTGTGTGTGTGTGTGTGTGTGTGTGTGTGTGCGTGTCGAGTAGTCGGCGTGCGTGTGCATGCGTGCGCGAACCGGAAGCCACACGCCGAACGCATGGGTGGGACCTCGATAATGGCAGCCCGCTGTATCTATTGATTCAAATGGAAAATACGCGCGCGCCTATGTATGGCCGGACAGAGAGAGAGATGCTACCAGCCGCCGCATTGATTTATCGCTTTTCCGAAAGGGATATTTTTATAGCCCTTTCAAAAGCTTTTCCATCGCGACACCCCCACACCCGAGCCACGGCACCCGGCAAACCGCACACGTACGCACCCTTCCGCCATCGCACCACTCCCTATCTCACATCGACCTGAATTCTTTTTTATTTTTTTATTTTCTAAATAACGTCCGCGTGCGCGCGTGTCCGTATATATACAACCCGATTCCTTCGGCGCGACCTTCATTCACCTGGATGCGCCGTCTGGCCCCGTGGGCTACAAATCAAGACAGGGGGCCCCGAAATAAAAACAATAGCCGCAGACGGGACGCGAACTGGCGCTTTCAATTGTCGCCGGGTGGTCACGTGACCCCGTTCTCCACCTATCATTGGGCGCGCGCGGTGGCCCCGAGGGATTACCCGCCGATTTGCTGAATTATTGATTAAGCCACCGCCGACCAATGGGTATGCGTGATTTATTATACATCCGGCGCTTGTTCCTGCTCCTTTTATTCCGTGTTCGTCGCCGCCCGGAACGTTTTTCCATGCTAGTATGTAACTAATTTGTTCCGGGCGATTTATACACTGAGCAGCATAAAGGAAAGGTTTCTCTCTTTCGCGGTGCACCACCGAATCTGATGGATTCTTAATATTGTTTTGGTTCACAATCGAACGAAATTCACACGTGCTGCGTACCCTACATCAGCACAGAAAAAAAATCAATAATTTTTTTCGTCTCTGCTGATACCACACCGATCGATCTCCTATTTGACAACCACCCGTACAGGTGACAGCGCTAACGCGATCGCTATAGGGACAAGCAGAGGACAGACAGATTTCGATCGAATCCGGCTCGCGGGTTGATGAAGTGGTGAATTGACCAGCCCGGATGTAGGTTTTAGGTGATTTTCCACATTCAACTACGCAAATAACGTTTCTGTGATTCCATATTTTGTAAATGGAATGGGACTGCGGCTGGTCGAAGAACTGAATAAAGTAGATACCAACAGCCGTAATTTCATTTAATAGTTTTATTTAGATACAATTTCGCGCCTGCACAAATCGACAAAACCATCAAGCTTACAACAGAAATCGAACTGTTGTGCAGCATTGACTGTCAATATTTAAAATAAATTTGCCATACACGTGCACTAGTGAAAAGAATAAAAACAGAGATGAAAAATAAATAAAAAATAGTAAGTTATGTTTTCGAGCTTAGGCTCTTACTTTGACCTAAGTGAATAGATCTCATTGATGGTTTTCTGTTCTTTTGATTGGTTTTTGCATTCCTTCGCAACTACATTAACTAACAGAGTCGGTTCGCCTTCTTCCTGAATCATTTTTGCATTCATAATTTTGTTTTCTTCGTTTTCAGTATTTATATTTTGAAACAGATTTTCTGTTTTCATGAAGTTTCGTTAGAGTATGACCACTGTATGTGCTATCTTTGTTTGCACATACATTTGCACAAGTAAAAAGTATAAAAGAAGAGAGATCAAAAATGAAAAATAAATTTCTAACTTAGGTTTCTACTTTGACCTAAACGCGTATTTTTCATATATGGTTTCCTATTCTTTTTAGCGGTTCTTGCATTCCTTCAAAACTCATTTACATCACGACAGTCGGTTCGTCTTCTTCGTTTATCATATGTTTCTATTCATTATTTCGTTTTTTTTCAGAATTTATACTTTGAGACAGACAGTCTGTCTGCGTGACGTTTGGTTACCGTATCACCACTGTATGTGACACCACTGTTTGTACGATATGACTCAACGTAATTTTCAGTGCAGGTTTATGGTAATTTTTACTGAATTTCTTAATATTACTTTAGTATTTCATTTTGTTTAAGCGGTTTTTATTAATATAGTGAATGGGTACATGACAGCTCACTGATCAGTGTTCATGTGCAAGGCACTTCACTTTATAGTCTTCATATTTTTCATATGTCTTTTTATAGTTTTTACTACTGCATATGAATGGTAAATATATTTTAAATAATGGCAATTGATGTTGCATAACAAATTCGATTTCTACTGTAAGCTTGATTATTTTTGAACAGAGGTCAGAAGAAGGTATCAATGAAACATCAAAACTGGCACCTAAATAAAATTATTAAATAAAATTACGGCTGTTAGAATCTATTTTCTTGGGTTTGTACCCACGATCCGCCTAATGTACACCTCACGCAAACACTTTAAAACCTTTATCGCACTTGTATATTAGATATGCAGACATATGGGGTAAACAGATTCCTTCCCGTGGTAGAATGGCGGCGTAAATAAGGACATCAGGCCATCAAATACCTGCCAAAATAGACATAGCAATACCGATCCCGTAGAGAAACGGGAAAATCTTGCATTCGACGTAGTTGGTGTAAAGGACACAACACACTCGTTGCGCCGGCCGCTGTGGCCGAGCGGTTCTAGGCGCTACAGTCTGGAGCCGCGCGACCGTTACGGTCGCAGGTTCGAATCCTGCCTCGGGCATGGATGTGTGTGCTGTTCTTAGGTTAGTCGGGTTTAAGTAGTTCTAAGTTCTAGGGGACTGATGACCTCAGAAGTTAAGTCCCATAGTGCCCAGAGCCATTTTTGAGCACTCGTTGCTACTGCCAGAAAATATCGCCGTCTTGTCGCTTATCTGCTACTACCAGAAAAAGCAACAGACCTTCATTAAGTGACTCCGTATAAACTTTCATCTCCTCTTCATGATACTCGTAACTCAGCTATGGGATTGTATATCAACAGCATCTCCCGTACAACTAATATTGGGGGGCATAGTTAAAGACAGACAACCTTGTATACGATAAGGGATGCGCTGCTAAATGGAAAGGTTACTACGCCATTGCAAATGCTCCTCTTCTATGATTTTAAAGGAGATTATCTAGTAACCAGTAAACTCCACGATTCCTTAAAGAATGGAAATGCCATATATACAACAGCTTCAAACTTGTTATTACCTTAGAAACGAGTTAATGTGTTGAATATCTGACGCAAAGCATTTAAGCTGAAAATTGTGGGAAAGTTTTCAAATTATGTTTAAAGTTTGTTGGAAGTCGCTAAGTGCTCTTTCATTACGAAACACTGGAAGGGTATATTGTGGGTAATTTGCGCTCCGTTTTAAATAAAAGATAGTTTTTCAGGCATCTAAATGTTCCTGAGGTCATATCTTCTGAACCATATGTCGTACAATGAAATACTTTTGCAGGTACATCCAGTAGTACAGCCGGACACTGTTCGAAAATTTGTTGCGAGCACAGTTAGAAGTAAATAGGTAATAAGTTAAAATGTTACGACTGATGCGGCAGTTTTACTGCGTGAACAGCGGAAACCGTTTCATCATTTTCTTGCAGAGGCAGCTAAAAAAGTTACGTGAAGGTTTTAAATAATGTTTAAAATTTGTTGCAAGTCGATAAGTGCTCACACGCCAAGAGTATTCGATGTAAAAAACATTCGATATGGGACTGAACTCGAAAGACAGAAGAGTGGTCGTTCAACTGTGTCAGTAGCAAACCAAAAAAACATAGATCAGGTAGAGGAAGGTGTGAGTACTGGAAAAGGAGACAGGTATGTCCCCTAGCTCAGTATTTATTTGCTGTTTTCACTGTAAAAGCTATTCAGAAAATAAAAGAGAAGACAAAGAAAATAAAAGCCACTAGTGAAAGGATACATGGTATCAGAAATGATAACGCCAGAAAAGAAGTGAACAGAAGGCTGCAAGTATTATAGGACACTAACTAAGAAAAATGAAAGTGGACAAACGGAAAACGAAAGTAATGGTAGAACGGAAAACGTGGAAGTAATTAAAAGCAGTATAAAATTGATGACTTCAGAATTGATCGGTGAAGCAATATTTTTATCTCGGCTGTATAACTACAGAGTACAACAGATGCTTTATGGAAATAAAGAGAAAAAATGCATTGACAAAACAGGTGTTTATGACTCAAAAAAATATTTCAGCCAGCAAACGTATGAATGCAGGTTCCATTAAATCCTTTGCAAAATCATTTGTATGGAGTAGCGTGCTCTATATAAGTGAAAGTTGGACTCTGGATAAACTGGAAGGGAATCGACTTGAAGTTGCTGAAATGTGGATAAGGCGAAAAATAACAGGAACAAGTTGGATTGAAAGAAAACCCAACACGAAAGGCTTAAAAGAAGTCAACAAAGAGAGAATAATGTCAGAGAAAATGTAAAAGACAAAAATATAATTTATTCGACATGCCATCAGACACAATGCTTTCATAATTAACTTTCTTGAAGGGAAAGTGTTGGGAAAGAAAGAGAGAGACATCGAGAAGAAGACAAGATGTGGCAGTTACAGAGAACTGAAAAGGACAGCCAGTTTCAGACAAGAGTGGTCGCATCGACAACGCATACGCATTTAGAACATGCTTGTATGTAGATGTATTCACTGAGGAAACTATGTACTGCGATGAATGAGGAACGGTGCAAAATTGCTCTTTCGAATTAATTTGCGAGTAGTGAGAGTGTTCATAGCACGACGTGTCGCGTTGAAATGAGACAACTCACCCAAATACGTGAGTGTCAGAATGTGTAGAGGCACGGAACGGGAGAAACACATGCGCTCGCTCATAGGTAAGGTAGCTGGCCGACTTTGGTTTGCTGTCTGCAAAGAAGACTGATTAGTGATTGCAAATCATTTATCATTTGTGCTTTTCATCCTGTCACAATGCTCAATTGTGTGAGGTCTGGGCCAGATAGTACAAACGGAGGATATTGATAGAATACAAAGAAGGGCAGCACGAATGGTCATAGGTTTGGGAGAGTGTCACGGAATTGCTGAAAAATCTGAACTAGCAGGCAACTGAAGACGGACACCAACTATACCGCCAAAAGTTGCTTACAAAGTTTCAAGCACCAGCACTAATGACGAATCTAAAAGCAAACGATCGTGCCCGTAGTGACTGCGAAGGCGAATTGGACTGATTACAGCGCGCACTGAGGCGCTTGAACGATCATTCTTTCCGCACTGATCATGCGAATGGAGAAGGATTAATAAGTGGTACAATGTGAAGTACCCTCTACCGTGCCCTAGACAGTGGTTTGTAGAAGTATAGTCATAGAAGCATATGCCGCCAGCGCACATCAGTTTAGAGATGACACGTCGCCGTACTGATGGATTTTCTGTCATTCTAATAACCTCCAGCGGCGTTACTTGGGGGATTCCCCTACCCCTCCGCGCTTTCGCCCGCCGTCCCCAAGGGTCTCCACCAGCTGCAGCGGAAAAATTTGCGCGCCCAGCTGCCTCGAACCTTTTATATGAAATACCACCCCTCCTGCCATTCCTTTACGAACGCAGCCAAAGCTGCCCCAAAGTGACAGAACTTCTTCCCATTGGCGATCCGTAGCATCTGTTGTCCCTGCCTTTCGCCTCACTACCGCTTGGCATCTCGTATTTCTCAACGCATCTGCCTCGGCAGCATTCACCGACAATTGCTTCACACTCACTTCTCTTTTCCCACATGCATCATCGCCCGTGTCCACTATTTTAAGTACGGAATGATGTACACATCTGAATGTGAAGTTCATAATTGGTGATCTTTTGGGTAAAATAATTTTGGCTGTTGGGCTGCGTCTTTGTAACTATTGAAACAGCTAAACTACTAAGGTTTCAACCAACTTTCTGCGATAATCTTCAGGGCAATGAACCGACCTGAAGAAGACCGTAGCAAGCCGGCCGAAACGTCGTCACGCATCTGTTTTGACGCGCCTCAGTATTCCAAATTATTTCATTCAAAATTACACGGGCTTGCGTATTTGCGATACATTTGCTATTGTGTTCTGTGTACCAGACAGCTAAATTTCCAGGTAAAAAAAGGCTACATTTCGATATATAACTTCACTGTCATACTCAGCAAATGAATCTCATCACAATTCAAATTAATGTAATGCACATGTAATTGTAATGCACGTGATGATGATAGCCTATTGCCGAAACGCGTCTTGCTAATTAAATATTAGTATGACTGAAGCAGTGGAATTTATTTCATAAATTTACGTTACAGTCGCAGACCTCAATCATGGATAGATTTATGTTAAATTTTAAGCATTGCTGTTGTTCCTGCACGTGGCAACTGTATTGTCTGCCTTCTTCGGGTGGTCGTGCAAAGCTGCACCCAAGTTCTTTACCGTTCTCTGATGCGGTGTGAAATACCGTTGAGAGGAACAGGTAGCAGTTGTTCAAGCAAATCAGAACAAAATAATTTATAATGGACTATTAAAATTATTTGTATCTTCCTTAAAATTTAGTTAATTTTCGTGAACGTCCATTTCAATTTCTTCAGCTTTTGTAGTACAGAATTACGATGTTTGTTTCTTCATTCACTTTTCCGACGTTTATTGGAAGCCTTTATGAGCGAAAAATTGTGTATCTGGATCCCAAGTGCCCTTGTAAATGCGAGTTTCTACCTGCAGGCATGATGCTTTACGAAGAACCTCGTGGTTTTGGGCGCTACAGTCTGGAACCGCGCGACCGCTGCGGTCGCAGGTTCGAATCCTGCCTCGGGCATGGATGTTCGTGATGTCCCTAGGTTGGTTAGGTTTAAATAGTTCTAAGTTCTAGGGGACTGATGACCTCAGAACTTAAGTCCCATACTGCTCAGAGCCATTTGAACCATTTGAAGAACCTCGTGATACGTAAATCAAAACAATGAAAACGTATTACGATCAAAACTGTAATAAATACTACTGCAGCTACAGAAGTATATCAACATATTCTGCTGCCTTGCATGTACGACGACACTCGACGAATGACGACGTATCCTTAGACCAAGACTCTTTCCATGGGTTACTGAAAATGATTACCAATTCGAATTCGGTGAAGTCATACAACATATTTACGTGCGGTTGAACTATAACTCTAGGGCGAGTCACAAAGATTTTACACTACAGGGTGCAGTGGATATACGGAACTGCCCTTGGGGTACTTTTAAACCGCTTGTTGTGCACAAAGAGCCATTGCACTCGCCGTATGTGACTGTGTGGTATGGGTTCACAGGCACCTTTATTTCGATTCTTTCTTCGTTGAAGAGAAAACACCCAGAGGGTCTGTCGTGTGTACCGTGACGTCTGTAAGTTATCGAGTCGTCCTTCTAGAGCACGTGATTCCTGCTTTGGAAAAGTTACACTGTGTGTAAATCACCGTCTTCAAGCAAGATGGGACAATACCTCATACCGCTCGCCCAGTGAAAGCTCTGCTTAATGCAACCTTCCAAGAACGTGTTATCTGCAGAGGTTTTCAGATGCATGGCGTGCAAGTTCGCTTGATCTGATCCCCTGTGACTTTTGGCTCTGGGGATATTTAAAAGAATAGCGACAGGTTCGGTCTGAAGGACAGAACATAGGACCATGTTGCTCAGATTCCAAAGAAACTGTTGCGAGCAACTGTTGATTACGTCGTTTTACAGGTGTAGCCTCTTGTCGACGTCTCCAGAGCTCGTATTGAGCAAATTCTGGAAGCGGCAGTGAATAACAGTGTCAACATTATGGCTTTCTCACTTGTTTGACGTTTTCTGCCCACGTCCAGTTCCTAATCCATTTTATATGGAAACATAAACAGCGCCAGATTTGCACGTGGATGCTTAAATTGGAACTATTTAGTTCCCGGAGTAAATGGGTTCCGCATCAACGCATTAAAAAATCTACTAACTTTCGCTGTCATACGATAATTAGGGCCATCTGTGAATAGCTGTACTTGATTTATAATCACCCATTATATACAATCACCCGTTATATGTAACCAGCAATATATAGGGTAGTCCACTGATAGTGCCCGGGCCAAATATCTCACGAAATAAGCACCAAATGAAAAAACTACAAAGAACGAAACTCGTCTAGCTTGAAGGAGGAAAGCAGATGGTGCTATGGTTGGCCCGCTAGATGGGGCTGCCATAGGTCAAACGGATATCAACTGTGTTTTTTAAAATAGGAACCCCCCATTTTTTATTACATATTCGTGTAGTACGAAAAGAAATATGAATGTTTTAGTTGGACCTCGTTATTCGCTTTGTGATAGATGGCGCTGTAATAGTGACAAACGTATAAGTACGTGCTATTACTTAACATTCCGCCAGTGCGGACGGAATTTGGTTCAAATGGCTCTGAGCACTATGGGGCTTAACTGCTGAGGTCATCAGTCGACTAGAACTTAGAACTACTTAACCCTAACTAACCTAAGGACATCACACACATCCATGTCCGATGATTCGAACCTACGACCGTAGCGGTCTAGCGTTTTCAGACTTTAGCGCCTAGAGCCGTTCGGCCACTCCGGCCGCGAGGAAGGATAATTGGTCCCCATTTTATGGATGGCAATCTAAATGGTACAATGTATGCTGATTTCCTACGTAATGCTCTACCGATGTTACTACAAGATGTTTCACTGCATGACAGAATGGCGATGTACTTCCAACATGATGGATGTCTGGCACATAGCTGGCGTGCGGTTGAAGCGGTATTGAATAGCATATTTCATGACAGGTGGATAGGTCGTCGAAGCACCATAGCATGGCCCGCACGTTCACCGGATCTGACGTCCCCGGATTTCTTTCTGTGGAGAAAGTTGAAGGACGTTTGCTATATTGATCCATCGACAACGCCTGACAACATGCGTCAGCGCATTGTCAATGCATGTGCGAACATTACGGAAGGGAAGTTACGCGCTGTTGAGAGGAATTTCGTTACACGTATTGCCAAATGCATTGAGGTTGACGGACATCATTTTGAACATTTTTTGTATTAATGTGGTATTAACAATTAACTCGCTGTAACAGCATGCGTTATCAGAAATGATAAGTTCACAAACGTACATGTAGCACATTGGAACAACAGAAATAAAATGTTCAAACGTACCTACGTTCTGTATTTTAATTTAAAAAACCTACCTGTTACCAACTGTTCGTCTAAAATTGTGAGCCATATGTTTGTGACTATTACAGCGCCATCTGTCACAAAGCGAAAAAAGTGCTCCAACTAAACATACATATTTCTTTACGTACTACACGAATATGTAATAAAAAATTGGGGGTTCCTATTTAAAAAAACACAGTTGATATCCGTTTGACCTATGGCAGCGCCATCTAGCGGGGCAACCATAGCGCCATCTGGTTTACCTTTTCAAGCTAGATTAGTTTCGTTGTTTGTAGTTTTCTCGTTTGACGCTTATTTCGTGAGCTATTTGACCGGGTCACGCTCAATGGACCACTATATATATATTATATATATATCTATATATATATATATATATATGTGTGTGTGTGTGTGTGTGTGTGTGTGTGTGTGTGTGTGTGTGAGTGTGTGTGTGTATGTGTGTGTAATGTGTGTGTGCGAGCTGTCGCGGTAGACGCTGAAACACAGCAAACACGAGTAAATCGAAACAATTGGCTCTGGAAATGAACCTAACAGATCCCGACCCGTGTTGTAACAACGTACGTGCTATATCCTCCCTCCCTCTCTCTCTCTCTCTCTCTCTCTCTCTCTCTCTTTCTCTCCCCCTCCGCCCTCGGATAGATGGCTAATTTACCACGACGCGTGCCTGAAGGCTAAGTCCGGATTCGCACAACAACAGTAAATTGGCCGGTGCACACACCCGTAATTTTCACCGCATGTGATCACAGCCCACAGCGCCGCCAGACGATAGAGGATCATTACCCGGTAGCTGCCTTACCTGCGCACCGCGAAAGTGAGTTCCGTCACTTGTTTACGACACGCAGCTCCACGCCACACGGCCAGCTCTATGCGCGGGCCGCGCCTCCCGTGTAATTCTTCGACTGCGCAAAAACTGGTCGTCTTCCCAGACCTGCACCTGGCCACCTGGGGGACCTCTCTGTCCACTTTCGCGGTCACCGCTTTCTCCTCCCGCTGCCGCCACCTAGACACACCCCGCCCATCCACGACGACAATAGGGTGTCCGGTTTTTGTGACAGAGCCGAAAGAAAGGCGACTCTCTTCCTACGCCGCTCTGTCGGTCACTCCAGTTCCAGAGCCGTAATGAGGCATTGTCGGCAGGGAGGCGGCGCAACATCTCCCTTGGCCACCACTGGAACAATACTCCTAGTGGAGCCGTATGTTACTGCCGCGAACGTCTCAGGGACAAGGTATTATTTAAGGGTGAACACACAGCTAAAATTTAGTCGTCTAAAATCTACATCTACATTTATACTCCGCAAGCCAACCAACGGTGTGTGGCGGAGCGCACTTTACGTGCCACTGTCATTACCTCCATTTCCTGTTCAGTGGCGTATGGTTCGCGGGAAGAACGACTGCCAGAAAGCCTCCGTGCGCGCTCGAATCTCTCTAATTTTACATTCGTGATCTCCTCGGGAGGTATAAGTAGGGAGAAGCAATATATTCGATACCTCATCCAGAAACGCACGCTCTCGATACCTGGACAGCAAGCTACACGGCGATGCAGAGCGCCTCTCTTGCAAAGTCTGCCACTTGAGTTTGCTAAACATCTCCGTAACGCTATCGCGCTTACCAAATAACCCTCTGACGAAACGCGCCGCTCTTCTTTGGATCTTCTCTCTCTCTTCTGTCAACCCGACCTCGTACGGATCCCACACTGATGAACAATACTCAAGTATAGGTCGAACGAGTGTTTTGTAAGCCACCTCCTTTGTTGATGAACTACATTTTCTAAGGACTCTTCCAATGAATATCAACCTGGCACCCTCCTTACCAACAATTAATTTTATATGATCATTCCACTTCAAATCGTTCCGCACGCATACTCCCAGATAATTTACACAAGTAACTGCTACCAGTGTTTGTTCCGCTATCATATAATCATACAATAAAGGATGCTTCTTTCTATGTATGCGCAAATGTCACACATTCCTACAGGAGCTAGTATTCGACAAACCCAGATGAAATGTTTCTATAACGATAAGTACGCAACTAATACCACTTGGGCCGCCGGCCGCGGTGGCCGTGCGGTTCTACCCGCTCTAGTCCGAAACCGCGCTGCTGCTAGGGTCGCCGGTTCGAATCCTGCCTCGGGCATGGATGTGTCTGATGTCCTTAGGTTAGTTAGGTTTAAGTAGTTCTAAGTTCTAGGGGACTGATGACCTCAGATGTTAGGTCGCATAGTGCTCAGAGCCATTTGAACCATTTATAAAAATTGGTGGTTACATATAACGGGTGATTGTATATAATGGGTGACTATAATTCAAGTACAGCTATTCACAGAGTGCTGTAATTATCATATGACAGCTAAACTTGTTATATTTTCCAATGCGTTAATGTGGAACCCATTTACGCAGGGAAGTAAATAGTCCCAATTTAAAGCACCAGGTGTAAAAGCAGGGAGCGTTTGGAAAAGTGTGGAATATAGGACAAATTAAAACAACGAGGCGATTTCGAGACATTCTGCTAGCAAGCAGGAACGTAAATTATAATGTAATTCTCTGAACCACCTGAAGATGAGAGGTATGCCCTCGAAACACGTCGTCGATGAAAATAAAATTTACTAACACACGTGACTTGTTTGTCTTTTATATTATTAACAATCTAGTTTGAAACTACAGTCCAACATGGGCGACATTGAGGTATGAGATAGTACTGCATGTTCGGTGAACCAGAATTTTGTGGGTGGATGAGAATTCTCGTGGAACAATACAGGCTGAACAGGAGCAGACGTTCACGATCAGTTTGCGGTTTGGGAAACTATTGTTAACTACTGTTAAGTACGCTAGCCGCCCCCTCCCAAAGCGTCTTGTAGACAGGGGAGCAGTCTTTCTCAATGGCTACATCATTTTCTCCTGCAAATAAGAGGAAGGATGCGGTTTATGTATGATAAGATTACAGCACATTTTAGTCAAACTGTTAAAGCTGCACTAGATTATAACTCTCAAGAGAAATGGACGGGATTTGTTCCTTGGCCTATACATTACTCCAGCCACATCATTATAGAATCAGGGGGTTCATCGTCAGCCGGCCGTTGTGGATGAGCGGTTCTAGGCGCTTCAGTCTGGAACCGCGCGACCGCTACTGTCGCAGGTTCGAATCCTGCCTCGGGCATGGATGTGTGTGATGTCCTTAGGTTAGTTAGGTTTAAGTAGTTCTAAGTTCTAGGGGACTGATGACCACAGATGTTAAGTCCCATATTGCTCAGAGCCATTTTTTGGTTCATCGTCAACAAGATTACCGGATTAGTTTCCCCATCATTTACAGTCACTGCAGACGAAAAGTAGTATGTTTACCTAATCAAACTACAGTGAAATTCAGTAGCGACAAAGATTAATTTCGGTTTGTACTCTTCTTCTGTTTCAGACGCAGCTGGGGGACACTCCAGAACCGACCTCCCAGCAATATCTGTGGACGCATCTGGAAAGATTCTGCAGTCGCTGGCAATTCCAGCTGCCTGCTTCAAGTCACATGGAGAATGCGTCTGCAGCTGGCCTGACAAGAAGAGATTAGCTCCATTGAAAATTGGCTGAATAAAGCTGTCTTCCCGAAAGAAGCACTTTTTTTCCAACCACACAATAACGATATTCTGCGTCTCATCTATTAGGAAGAGCGAAAGATCAAGCGGGGGAAAAAATAAAAATGCAGCTTTTACAAATAACAATATAGTGGCTGAAACTGGTAGGAACATATGCGAGCATTGCTGTGGACGTGGCTGATGTCATCTTGTAGGACGCAGGTGTCAGCAGTAGGCTCCTCGTAAAGGTGTACAAGCAAGGTTGATACTAGAGGTATTCGGAAATCAAGTTCGCGACCAGTCACATGATGGAAATTACTGTGAAAATTCATTGAATCTTTGCACAGATGTGTTGGGCAATGTCTCTACTATGTCCGCAGATAGTATCACGTCGCTCTTTTCAGTTCTGAGCGCACAGTGGGGACCTAAAAATGCCTAGATAAACAATGTCCCCCGTCAAGTATGAGGTTCTGGTGAGAGATTTCACCTGATGATATGCAACCCACATAACGTAACTGTCGTACGTTTCCATCCTCTTGACAATTCTCAGCCGTACTCTGCAGGGGCAATGAAGACGCCCCAGGAGCGTTTTCGATGGGAAGTGTTCGATCACCCACCATACACAGACCGTAATTGGCTCTCCCTGAGTTCCATCTCTGCTCATATGAACCGCTGGCTATGAAGACAACGTTTTGGCGCAGACAAGGAGCTGGCGGAAAGCACAGGCGGCTGCCTTCTATGACTAGAGTATTGGAAAGTTGGTACAACGCTACGACAAGTGTCTAAGTCGCAGCGGTGACGATGTAGAGAAGGGGCTGGAAGGTGTAACAAACTGTAGCAAATAAAACATTTCTGACTTTGGTGCAACTAAGAACCAGTCTAAAGTTGCAAAATTTTAGTCTTTTTTATTTACTCGATGACTAGTTCCGGGCCGAGATCCACTTTCAAATCATCATAACATAGTCAAAAATATTATTTACGAAGATATGAAAACCATGTCAAAAATGCGCAACTAACAGTTACAGCACATACAGATTATGTCCTATAACTGTTCGTTGCACATTCTTGATGCGGTTTTCACACCTTCGGAAATCCAATTGTTGCCTATGTTACGATGATTTGAAAAAGGTTCTCGGCCCGAAACTAGTCATCGAGTAAATAAAAAAACTAAAATTTTGCAACTTTGGACTGGTTTCTTGTTGTAATGATTAACAGAAGTTGCTGACCCACAGCTACTCCAGCACGCTGGAAGTTCGTAATTTTTTTATTTTCGCAGTCGTTTCCATTTCGCGACCGATCGGAACTTGCTTTACGGATATCCCCAGTACTTGCTCACCCAGAATGGTGCAATATAGGCCTAATCCTAAGTGACGTAGCTCGTTTGAGTTGGTTCAAATCGATTCGAACCTGCGACCGTAGCGGTCGCGCAGCTCCAGACTGAAGGGCCTAGAACCGCTCGGCCACACCGGCCGGCTTCAATATTTCTGCAGGGGACTTCCAACGGCTTGTTGAGTCCATGTAACCTGCAAGTGGGAGCGTCCCACAATTTCAATCCCTCAGTAATATGAGTAGTACAGATATCCCCACCCGCTCGCTACGTAGACCACATATGTAGGCGCAGATGAAGAGTTGTGCACTACACCAGGCATAAGGAGGTCCGATACGATATTAGGAACTATACAATGACTTCTGTCGCCTCATTGTAGATGATTAGTAGGTGCCTAGTACTTCCAGATCTACTTTCAGTATCTTGTCAAAACCATTGAAATTTTTACTTCCATACGCGATTGACAGGTCGCCAAAGCAAAAATTTTGGAGACCTCGACAAAATGCTGAATGCAGACCTGGAAGTACTGTGTTTTAAGTACGCCTCGCATTTTTTGGGGGGCAGGGACACGCTTCGGCATATTTCGGCTGCGGCGGTGAGGTGCGGGCTGACGCGACAGCCCGTCCGCCGGCCAGCGACAGCTGCTGCTGGGGCAGAGGCGTCCACCGCGCCTCAACTCGCAGCGCAGCGCCGGCTGCCGCCGTCTCCATGGCAACCGACAGGCCAGCCGCGTCTGATTTACGAGCTGCTCGCCGCTGCTGCCGCCGCCGCCGCTGCCTTCACCGCGTTCCTCTGACGCCCGCGGCGCGGTGCGGTGTGCAGCCTTCGTTAAAAACGCACAACTCTACAGCTGTGGCCTTCGAAGTGAGCGGGTGGGGATATCTGTCTTCAGAGATACTATCCATATTACTAAGAGATTAAAATTTTGGTACGCTCCCGCTTGCTGGTTGCCTTCCGAAGAGCCTCAAAGGGTAGGAAAAATGTGATTTTGAATATTTAACGTAAATCAGTTTCGATTCCGCAGAAATGTTGGAACACGTGAGGCAATACTGACCCTACGACTTATCTTAGAAAATAGATTAAGGAAAGGCAATCCTACATTTCTAGCATTTGTAGACTTAGAGAAAGCTTTCGACAGTGTTGACTGGAATACTCTCTTTCAAATTCTAAAGGTGGCAGGAGTAAAATACAGGAAGCGAAAGGCTATTTACAATTTCTACAGAAACCAGGCGGCAGTTATAAGAGTCGAGGGGCATGAAAGGGAAGCAGTGGTTGAGAAGGGAGTGAGACAGGGTTATAGCCTGTCCCCGATGTTATTCAATCTGTATATTGAGCAAGCAGTGAAGGAAACAAAAGAAAAATTCGGAGTAGGTATTAAAGTCCATGGAGAAGAAATACAAACTCTGAGGTTCGCCGATGACATTGTAATTCTCTCAGAGACAGCAAAGGACTTGGAAGAGCAGTTGAACGGAATGGACAGTGTCTTGAAGGAAGGATATAAGATGAACATCATCAAAAGCAAAACGAGGATAATGGAATGTAGTCGAATTAAGTGGGGTGATGCTGAGGGAATTAGATTAGGAAATGAGACACTTAAAGTAGTAAAGGAGTTTTGCTATTTGGGGAGTAAAATAACTGATGAGGGTCGAAGTAGAGAAGATATAAAATGTAGACTGGCAATGGCAAGGAAAGCGTTTCTGAAGAAGAGAAATTTGTTAACATCGAGTATAGATTTAAATGTCAGGAAGTCGTTTTTGAAAGTATTCGTATGGAGTGTAGCCATGGACGATAAATAGTTTAGACAAGAAGAGAATAGAAGCTTTCGAAATGTGGTGCTACAGAAGAATGCTGAAGATTAGATGGGTAGATGACATAACTAATGAGGAGGTATTGAATATAATTGGGGAGAAGAGGAGTTTGTGGCACAACTTGACTAGAAGAAGGGATCGGTTGGTAGGACATGTTCTGAGGCATCAAGGGATCACAAATTTAGCTTTGGAGGGCAGCGTTGGGGGTAAAAATCGTAGAGGGAGACCAAGAGATGAATACACTAAGCAGATTCAGAAGGATGTAGGTTGCAGTAAGTACTGGGAGATGAAGAAGCTTGCACAGGATAGCATGGAGAGCTGCATCAAACCAGTCTCAGGACTGAAGACAACAACAACAAACAACGTAAATAATGGCAAGGTAAAGTAAAGTTCCACGTTCTGGCCTAGACGGGTCAACAGGGGCCGACCGACAGCCACGTCATCCTACTCCAGTGGTGGGACGTGCTGTCTAGATCATCGCTCTCCCAGTTGTTGTCGCGTTTCTTTACCTCGGAAATGCTACTAATCGGCCAAGCAGCTCCTCGGTTGGTAGCATGAAGCTGCTTGTACCAAACACCAGTCGTCCCACCAAGGAAAAATCATTGACAGTACCGAGAATCGAACCCGACTCCTCCAGTTGACAGCCAGTTGCACTGAACACCACGGAGGCGGGCCTACGACTAATGCCGAATTTGAAAACTGGAACTGCTGCCGTAATCTACTCATTAAGACGTATAGTCTTATTGTAAAGGTTTAACACAGTAAGTCAAATATTGTAAGTTCGAAACTGTGCATGTGTCTAGAGACAGTGCAGTCAAGCTGTACGAATTACAGACACTATATTCACCGCCGCGCAGGATTAGCCGAGCGGTCTACGGGCGCTGCAGTCATGGACTGCGCGGTTGGTCCCGGCGGAGGTTCAAGTCCTCCCTCGGGCACGGGTGTGTGTGTGTGTGTGCTTGTCCTTAGGATAATTTAGGTTAAGTAGTGTGGAAGCTTAGGGACTGATGACCTTGGCAGTTAAGTCCCATAAGATTTCACACACATTTGAACTTTTTTTAAACTACAGTATATTCACCCAGTGTTTGCGAATGAAATCACTTAGAGACGATCACCAATTGTAAGTACCCTGTTTAGGTTTTTATGTTGGTAACGCCACGTGGCGCTCTATATGAAAATCATTGACTGTGTTGTGTGCAGTCTGTGGCTGGTTGGACTCAGTGTTTGATTATTCGCTTGTGTAGTGTTGGGCAGTTGGATGTGAACAGCGCGTAGCATTGCGCAGTTGGAGGTGAGCCGCCGGCAGTGGTGGATGTGGGGAGAGAGATGGCAGAGTTTTGAGACGTTACTGTAAACGCACGATCAGGACGTGTGTCCGCCAGAAAAAGTAATTTTGTAAAGATGGTTGTCATGAATTGATAGATATATATGATGACTTTTGAACATTATTAAGGTAAATACATTGTTTGTTCTCTATGAAAATCTTTCATTTGCTAACTATGCCTGTCAGTAGTTAGTGCCTTCAGTAGTTAGAATCTTTTATTTAGCTGGCAGTATTGGCGCTCGCTGTATTGCAGTAGTTGGAGTAACGAAGATTTTTGTGAGGCAAGTGATTCATGAAAGGTATAGGTTATTGTTAGTCAGAGCCATTCTTTTGTAGGGACTATTGAAACTCAGATTGCGTTGCGCTAAAAATATTGAGTGTCAGTTTAGTGTGGATCGGAATAAGTAAAGAGAAAACTGTTTGTGTACGTTGAGTTTTGCTCAGCTGTTTGAAAATCATATGACGTAGAACTTTACCAGCACAGTCATTCATAATTTTTCAAGGGGATGTTTCACAATCTCTACTTGTAACACATTTTGCAAGCAGTATCCATCTTTACCACTGCATGTACCTGCAACATCAAGTTTTATAACATATAGTTCAGGATATACGAAGTCATTAACATTCAAATGTGTGAAACCGATGTATCATACATGAGAGTTAGGTTCTTTAAAGAATCGGGGCACTGGGTCGCCCTAAAACGCCCCACGTAACGGTATACGACATTAAAATTGCACAATAAAAATAATATACAGAAAAATGGAAAATAAAATTAACAATCTGTTAGACGACCATCATTTTGGCGTTTGGAAAGGTAAAAATACCGGAGACGCAGTTGTAACGTTTCCACTGATAATAGAAGAAAGACTTAAGAAAAATGAAGACACGCTCATAGGGTCCATCGACCTAGATAAAGATTTCGACAATGTGGAACTGAGAGTGAGTAATGAAAGCAACTGACCAGAAAAGAATCCTCCAGGAATAGCTGAAGAACAAGTACAGCATGAATGTTAACTTTTAAAAAACTGAAACCTACATTTTCAGAAAAACAACATTCTCATTCGAGGCTATCTTACGGATGACATGGTGTCAACATTTACAGCCTTCACGAAAAATTTCTATCATGTAAGTTAACACGCGGAAGACATGGAGTGAGCTACATTAATTAGTATACGTAAATGCACAACTCTACTCTTGGAGTACTTACTAAAATTAGAATGTTTAAAATTGTGATGAACGTACACCACTATAAGCTATCGAAAATAATTATGTAGATGTCCCAGACTCTGGCACAGGTACCAAATCATCTCTTTCTGGAAAAAGGAGGAACAAATTTACTGAGTTCCGCAGCAGTCGATTTTCCAAGAAACCTCGCACAGATTCCTCTAAAACTTTTGACAAAAATAAGTAATACACTTCTTGTTGTGGCTATTTTCCACAGCAGTAAATTATAGTAGTTCGTAAGATAAGTCCGTTTTTTGTGTTGTGTATGAATTTTTATTTACACACCCATATAAGTCCCATCTTTTTAACGAGGCGTTCTCGGACGGCAGCCTGGAATGTCACACGACTTTCTATTTCACACAATGGCTTTTTCAGATTTAAAACAGACATATATTGATGTAAGATAACGCCTGTTTGTATGTTGCACGTGAATTTTTTTTATTGTACACCCATATGCGTCGCATCGCTTCAACAAGGCGTTCTCGATCGGTAGCCTGGAATTCTACATGAGTTCTCCCTTTTTTTTAGATTTAAAACAGATGTATACAGATGTAAAACGCATATCGTGTGCACACACACAAACACACACATACGCACACACATACATATGGATAACAAGTTTAAACACAAAAATGGTATGGTTGGGAACATTTACAGAAATAAATGGTAGACTAGACAGGGGTAATTGCAGTTGAGCAAGAGTTACGTTACGACACTTCTCACTACAAGCAAAATTGCGATTTTCAATCGATTTTCCACTGGCGGGATAACTGATTTGTATCTGTCTACTGAACGTACGTTTTCAGGCTATAATAAAATATTTACGTGAACTGTTTTAGACCTACGAAGTAAGTATATTGGTAGTACCTATAGCAGTGATGTAAATCTATTAATAATCTAGTTATGTAGTGTGTGCCTCCCATTACGGTATTGTCTTCCTCTGTTTTAGTCTCTCTTTCGTTTTAACTGATCTAATGCAACACCACATACCGTCTAATCCACCAGCTTCGTTCTAATTAGTTATATGTCTCCAAATGGCTTTGAGCAATATGAGACTTAACTTCTGAGATCATCAGTCCCCTAGAACTTAGAACTACTTAAACCTAAACTAACCTGAGGAGATCACACACATCCATGCCTGAGGCGGGATTCTAACCTGCGACCGCAGCGGTCGCGCGGTTCCAGACTGTAGCGCCTAGATCCGCTGGGCCACTCCGGCCGGCTATATGTCTCCACGATATAATTAAGCAAAGGTATCGTATCCGATCTACCTAAACCAGCTAAAAACATGAAATTGTAAAAATTAAGTACTAAACATTAAAAATTGTATGTAGATGGCTGTTTGACTAGAGACCTAAATACCAATAAATAATAAAGAAACGATTTTAAAACGAAAAAAAAAGAAAATGCAAAACGAAACATCATATAACATAGGAGGACACCCTACGGTCGCAGGTTCGAATCCTGCCTCGGGCTTGGATATGTGTGATGTCCTTAGGTTGGTTAGGTTTAAGTAGTTCTAAGTTCTAGGGGACTGATGACGCCAGAAGTTATGTCCCTTAGTGCTCACAGCCATTTGAACAAGGACACCTACTGAGGAATATGAAATCTTCTCGAGTGATCAACAGTGTAATGGAGTCGTGTTGTCGCAAGTTTGTGTCGAGTTTCGTAGTCGACATCTTCAGACGAAGTTACCGAACTAAGTGAAATTCGCAGAGAAAGTCTGCAGTGTGTCCTGCTGATGATGTATGTTAAAAAGAACGCGTCTGGGTGTATGAATAGAAATACATGTGCAGCATGCAAAAAGACGTTTTCTTGTGCAGTTCAGAAATATAAGTTCAAAAATGGTTCAAATGGCTCTGAGCACTATGGGACTTAACATCTGAGGTCATAAGTCCCCTAGAACTTAGAACTACTTAAACCTAACTAACCTAAGGACATCACACACATCCATGCCCGAGGCAGGATTGGAATATGCGACCGTAGCGCTCGCGCGGTTTCTGACTGAAGCGCCTAGAACCGCTCGGCCGCACCGGCCGGCAGAAATATAAGTGGAGCGACGTTTATCGCAGTGAGTCGTTGTGAACTATTTAGAAAATATAAAATAATATGAGAGGTAATAGACTTTTTTTGTTCATGTGCATTGTAACACAGGCGCCCTGGAGAACATGTAACTACAACACCGGACGGGAATGCGGGCATACAGAGACGCCGCCGACGCAACAATTTGGCCGCGACCACGTGGCCGACGCGTCTACTACTAACACAGTTAACAAAACCCGAAACGCGCGTCCGGGGAGGATACATATGTGGCGCTTAATCCTATCGGAGTTGTAAAACCTAGCAATGATATAATAGCTCAATCAGAATTCATTACGGTTATTAAAACGCGATTCCAGCGGCGGCGCCAGCGAGGGATGGGGCTCGGTGACCAGCGGCGGAACGCGTGGACGCATCGGAGCTGGCGCGTAGGGTGGCGGGGGTGGGAGAGGGTGGGGTGCGCCCCCTCCCCCCTCCCCCCCAGCCCGGTTGAGTTATTGGCCGTAATTTCACTCACACACAATGAATTCCCGCCGGCCGCCGCCGCCGCCACCGCCGCAGCCGCCTCGCACTCCCAATTATTGCAATGTTATCGACACCGACGTCAACGCCTCCCGGCGGCCACTCTCCGAATTAATAATCGACGCCGCGCTCCGCGTTCCGTCGCGCCGTCCGTCGGAGCGGCCCGCGGAAACAACGCCGCGCGACTCGGGACAATAACACAGATAGTTCTCTCCCTCTCTTCCGCCAGCCGGGGCCCGAGGAATTTTCATCGGAGAGGACTGCCGCCCGCGCATTGCCGTATAGAGAAATGCCAGAGGCATGCGGCGCATAGCGGACCACGGTGGTGAATGGGGAACTGCAGGCGAGCGTACGGGCAGCATAAATACTCGGTTGTTCGTAACTATCTCCGAGGATTCAGAAGAAATCTGAGCGAAAAGCACAAGATATGTAGAAAAATGACGTATATCAGTAGACAGGTATCTCTTCAGGTTTTGATTCGTAATGCCAGAGTCGCATGCTGGGAATAGCGAAGTACGGCGGTGAATGAGAAACTGCAGCCGAGAGCACAATGCCGGACATTTGCCACACTTGCCCCTTCGCCAGGGAGCGATCCCTCAGGTAAGGGACGCCCATCCTCGTACTTCAAAGTGGGTCTGAGGACTATGGGACTTAACATCTGAGGTCATCAGTCCCCTAGAACTTAGAACTACTTAAACCTAACTAACCTAAGGATATCACACACATCCATGCCCGAGGCAGGATTCGAACCTGCGACCGTAGCGGTCGCGCGGTTGCAGACTGAAGCACCTAGAACCGCTCGGCCACACCGGCCGGCCCCTCATACTACTTCTGTCCGCTTTCAAACCGCCGTCTCCACATCTTACTCGATACAACCAGTACGTAAGGGACCTTCTTCTTCGACATCTTGGCGAAATACAGAGCTTCTTTTCCTAAATCGAAATATTTATATCTTTTGGGAAACGAAAGCAAATCCGACGATTATGTCAGTATGTATTTAGTTCCGCCAAGTATAAATATAGATCCCTCTGTCTGTACGGTAGCTTCCTTTCACGCTTACTGAGTGCGACAGAAACAGTCCATCGGCATGGGAGCAACAAGAAAGGAACGCTGTAAACACAATGCGAATGTAAGCTAATCATTTCTTTTTGATCGCTGCATTTGTGCCTACTTTAATTACTACTACTGCATGCCCAAAATACAACAAAGAAAGAAGAAATGGGTATGTGAATGTTTGAAAAGAACAACGACATACTCCGTATTAATTTACTCTCTAAAATCCGATATCCCTTGCGGCGAAACATTAGTTAATAAAGTGTAGCGGGACAATGTTCAAAATATACCCGAAAATACGTTCATAAACAGAGATAAGAACATCTATGATTGGCATGTCATCTAAAGTCGACGTACAATTTTAAAACGTTAGAAATAAGGGAATGAATTAATACAGGATGCTATGCTTGTACCGTACGTTGTTGTTCTACACTGTTTAGCTCTGGTATTTACAGGCTCACAGAGAAAGCATCCGAGGTTTTGGAGGGAAAACCCGAAATTGTAATGATCTCCTCTACAACAGAAACAAGAAGCACAACTTAAGGAAAAATAATGTAATGTGTGTTCCAGCTCACAAGCGACATTGAAGCAGGTAGTTCCTGTGACTTAGTATGGACAGAGATTATATTCGACAACCGGAATAAATTGATAACTGGCTCCTTTTACCAACCTACAGTCTCAGATGAAACAGTTGCTCAACATTTCAAAGAAAACTCGAGTCTCATCGCAAATAGGTACCCTACTCACACAATTATAGTTGGCAGTGACTTCAATCTACCTTCCGTATGTTGACAAAAATATATTTTCAGACCCTACTGTAGATAGAAAACAACTTCCATAGCTGTTCTAAATGCTTTTTACAAAATTATTTTGAACAATTAGATCACAAGGCCATTCAAATTGTAAATGGCTACGAAAACACACTTGACCTCTTAGCCACAAATAACCCTGAGCGTCACGACGGATACAGGCATCAGTGAACACACAGTCGAGCGAGGCTCAATTCCGTAACAAAGAAATTCACCAAAACTAAACGCGAAATATATCTATTTATAAAAGCAGCTAAAAATTCGGTTGACGTCTTTCTAAGAGATAGTCTCCAATCCATCCAAACTATGTAAGTGAATACCATATGTGGCTGAAGTTCAAAGAAATACTATCAACAGCACTCGAGAGATTCATACCAAATAAATTAATATCAGACGGAACCGATCCCCCATGGTATACAAAACACGACAGAAAGCTGGTGCAGGAGCACCGAAAAAGGCACGTATAATTTAAAAGAGCGCAAAATCTCCAAGATTGGCGAAGTTTTACTGTGGCTCGAATTTGGTGCGGATTTCAATGCGAGATGCATTTAACAGTTTCCACAACGAAACTGTCTCTAGAAATGTGGCGAAAAATCCATAGAGATTCTGGTGCTATGTTAAGAAAACCAGCGGGAAGGCTCAGTAAGTACCTTAATGCGGGTCGGGCGGTGAGGGAGGAGGAGGAGGAGGAGGTAGGGGAGACAAGGGACCCAACCCTTCGGAGCAGGTAATATCGTAGCAAATGTCCGGCGTGGAAAATGTCCGCAGACCCCGAGAGCATGCGTGGGATAAATACACGATTGTGCGTTGTAATGGGTCATTATGCAAGAGGTTTACTGTTACCCTACTGGAGCAAATGCAATTTCGATGTATTGCTCACGCGCTGCCTGCGATCCAAAACATCTCTGCTGCAATAGAATCGCAGGTCAGAGCAGTGTCGACAGCGGTACTAATCGTTCGCTCCCACAGAGCAGAAGTCGTGGTAGCTCACCGCTACTTAGCAGCAGATACAGGGTTATTACAAATGATTGAAGCGATTTCACAGCTCTACAATAACTTTATTATTTGAGATATTTTCACAATGCTTTGCACACACATACAAAAACTCAAAAAGTTTTTTTAGGCATTCACAAATGTTCGATATGTGCCCCATTAGTGATTCGGCAGACATCAAGCCGATAATCAAGTTCCTCCCACACTCGGCGCAGCATGTCCCCATCAATGAGTTCGAAAGCATCGTTGATGCGAGCTCGCAGTTCTGGCACGTTTCTTCGTAGAGGAGGTTTAAACACTGAATCTTTCACATAACCCCACAGAAAGAAATCGCATGGGGTCAAGTCGGGAGAGCGTGGAGGCCGTGACATGAATTGCTGATCATGATCTTCACCACAACCGATCCATCGGTTTTCCAATCTCCTGTTTAAGAAATGCCGAACATCATGATGGAAGTTCGGTGGAGCACCATCCTGTTGAAAGATGAAGTCGGCGCTGTCGGTCTCCAGTTGTGGCATGAGCCAATTTTCCAGCATGTCCAGATACACGTGTCCTGTAACGTTTTCTTCGCAGAAGAAAAAGGGGCCGTAAACTTTAAACCGTGAGACTGCACAAAACACGGTAACTTTTGGTGAATTGCGAATTTGCTGCACGAATGCGTGAGGATTCTCTCCCGCCCAGATTCGCACATTGTATCTGTTCACTTCACCATTAAGAAAAAATGTTGCTTCATCACTGAAAACAAGTTTCGCACTGAACGCATCCTCTTCCATGAGCTGTTGCAACTGCGCCGAAAATTCAAAGCGTTTGACTTTGTCATCGGGTGTCAGGGCTTGTAGCAATTGTAAACGGTAAGGCTTCTGCTTTAGCCTTTTCCGTAAGATTTTCCAAACCGTCGGCTGTGGTACGCTTAGCTCCCTGCTTGCTTTATTCGTCGACTTCCGCAGGCTACGCGTGAAACTTGCCCGCACGCGTTCAACCGTTTCTTCGCTCACTGCAGGCCGACCCGTTGATTTCCCCTTACAGAGGCATCCAGAAGCTTTAAACTGCGCATACCATCGCCGAATGGAGTTAGCAGTTGGTGTATCTTTGTTGAACTTCGTCCTAAAGTGTCGTTGCACTGTTATGACTGACTGATGTGAGTGCATTTCAAGCACGACATACGCTTTCTCGGCTCCTGTCGCCATTTTGTCTCACTGCGATCTCGAGCGCTCTGGCGGCAGAAACCTGAAGTGCGGCTTCAGCCGAACAAAACTTTATGAGTTTTTCTACGTATCTGTAGTTTGTCGTGACCATATGTCAATGAATGGAGCTACAGTGAATTTATGAAATCGCTTCAATCATTTGTAATAGCCCTGTATATAGACAGCGTTATCCGGCGTCACCATTACGAAGTAAGAATTTTTCAGTTTTTTCGGATTAATTTCACAGGGCCATGACGCAGCGCTGCTTACGTCCAAAATTTATCAGTTTCAATTGGCAGTCAATTTACCACCGTCATATTTTTTTTTTATATCTATACGGGAAGGTTACACCGTTACTACTCCCGGTGTTTCAGAAGACAGCTATGCGAAAACTACGAGAAACATCACATGTGCCTGTGGACAGATAGCATCTTCAAGTTCTCATTCGTCATACGCGTCGTGGTGTAGTTGCTCTAGGGGGCAAGAGTGTCAGAGCGGGTTGATAAATCATCTGTTCTGTACTGTCGCATCGAATTAGTTCGCGCCTGGAGATAGGCAACCCACCAGTGAACAGATTACCAAAGCAGGTTGCTGTCGCCCCCCCCCCCCTTCCCCGCTATCACCCCAGGCAATTTGTGTCAGTGGCTTCAAGCAATTGCACACACGCATCGAGGTCTGTTACATCGTAAAAAAAGAACCATACAGACCACCTGTAACGTGATTTAAAAACTTGTAGAGATGTTCTATTTTCTATATATGTCTTGTAATTTTCACAAAGTCATCTCTTGAAACCCGGGAGTTATTTACGGATGACCCCGTAGTTCAAATGGTTCAAATGGCTCTGAGCACTATGGGACTTAACATCTATAATCATCAGTCCCCTAGAACTTAGAACTAATTAAACCTAACTAACCTAAGGACAGCACACAACACCCAGTCATCAAACCCCGTAGTTCTGATGCACGATAATGCAGTATTTTCGTACCGCCTGTCGCAGTCACCAGAAACGAGGAACAATTTGTTGCGAAAACCACAAAGTCCTCTGCGGCATCGCGGCCTGAAAATTTGAGAGAATACAAAAGGTATTTCGCCGCGAGGTTTTGAGGCAAAACAAATATACCTTCAAAATAAATGGCAGACTAAAATTTTCGTATTACCTAAGTGAAATTGTATAAAAGAAAAGCAACATTAGTTTCAAAATAGAAATTCGTAATGACGGAAAATGAATTGCTAGTAGTTCGTCAGCAATTTTAACTGATGAAAGAGAAACATTTAAAACTATATTTTGTGTTGAAATATTCATTATTTGTTATAATGCGTTGTATTTATATGTTCCAGGAAAATGCTGAAGCCATGTAGGGTCGCCAGAATCAAAGAACACACACACTATACGAATCCGTCTATTGGCAGCTGGAAAAAAAATTAAGAAGTAGTTCAAGAGAATGTGTGAGATAGTGCCAGACCAGTCTATAATTTCAAAGTAGTGGTCCAGATCCGGTATACAGCAAAACTCTCATAAAAACAAAGCAATATGGCGCCTACAGTTTCTAAACAAAAAACGTATATTTCAAACGTGAATTACTCAATGTATCTTCATAACCTCCTTCTGGAAATGCCACATTGTAGCAGAGTTTGCTGTTAAACTGTTTGCAGATATATTGCCTGAAGTTTCAAGACTGGTGTTATACAAAGATTTTGCAGTTAACTGCTGTTGACCGGACCTCACGACCAGTAAGAAGCTTCAGAGACAGCCAGGTCTGACATCCACAACAAGATTTTTTCTTTGATTTTAGGGATCAATAGGCATTTAATCTACACATTTATTTTTAGAAATCCTTAGTCTTTCCAAAATTTCCATCTGCCGAATTTTTCTTGGGCTTAGCGCGCTGTATTTACCATGTGCAGTCTCATAAACTGGGTTCATCGTTGTACAGGTATGAATACGAACGATGGAAACTAGAGTCGAAGTGTAACAAGGATCACAGTATCTCAGATCGCCAACTGCGCCTCTCACTGATGCGATACTGAGAAACTTCTCCAGCGCTATCCTTGTCACTTGAGGTGTTATGGAATGCTGCAAATCCTATCATACGCCAGGAAAGCCCTCATAGGCGCCCAAGAAGTATTACAACCGATCTTGTGAAGTACAGTAAATACATATAAACAAACGAACGCCGTCCGAACAGGCCATGAAGGCCCGACGGCACCGACCGGCCGCCGTGTCATCCTCAGACTTTAGCCGTCACCGGATGCGGACACGGAGGGCGTGTGGTAAGTACAACGCTCTCTCGGCCGTTGTCAGTTTTCTTGACGCGAAGTAAATACATACGCAGGGGCAAAAATGTAACACTTAAGCATGGAAAAGAACTTGAAGAATAAGCATAAAATCTGAAACTGGGCTGTAAAAAGGATCTTACAACAAAGTGTATTGCATTTCAAGAATGAGACAAGAAACTTGGCCTGACACGGTCATCACTTATTTCAGAGACTGTAACTTGCCCAGGCGGCGAAACCTTTTAATTGTAGAGTGATACAAAGACATGAGGGGAGCAGCCTTCATCTGCGACATTAATACTTGCAACGATTTCTCACTTAGCTTTTTCTTTAAAACCAACCAAGGTTCATATAAATCCGTCACTCTCTGGTAATCTGACTGCTGTAGCAGACGGAGGTATCTGATGTGCACTAGCGCTAGGCCACGTATTGTTATTGTAAATAAGCACCTTTAGCACTCCCATTAAACGGTATATTTGCCTAAAACTTTTATTTATTACCTGGAAATCACGACCTAAATGAAATACTGTAGCCCCAAAAATTTTAGCACCAGCAAAAAGTGGTGCATGTCCGGATGTTTCCTGCCAAGAAGAAAGCGACGACAACGAGATGAGAGGTAAAGCTGTAATTAATTTCACCGAAATCACATTGCTTTCATGCAGAATAGGAGTTCTGAGCTCCCGACAACGTGGAACACGAGAAGACTTGGCGTTATCTGCTTCCGAAAGTGAAAGGGAATGGCTTACAAAACACTCGTTTGGAGAATTGGCTGGCTCTGAGCACTATGGGACTTAACTCCTGAGGTCATCAGTCCCCTAGAAGCTAGAACTACTTAAATCTAAGTAACCTAAGGAAATCACACACATCCGTGCCCGACGCAGGATTCGAACCTGCGACCGTAGCGGTTTGGAGAATTCTTAAGTATTTGACGGCAGTGTAATCTTATCCGGGTAGGTTAACAGATGTGATAGAGAATGTCGAAAGAAGATTGGCGCGTTTGCTACATTACGAACTCTAGTAGCAGGAGCTATAAGCGAGGTGTTGTACAACAAGGAGAGTTTCATTGTTATACTTCCAAAACAGAGAATGTAGCATATTACTTCCGGCTACGAGCATATCGTAAATTATCACGACAAGAAACATCACAGATCTTCGATTTCATGCGGATCCTTAGCGAAGGCCATTGTCCCCACATACCGTTCGTGAACAGAGGAGGGAATAGCAGATATTACCCTCCGACACACACAATAAAGTGACTTTAAAAGTGTAGATGGAGTTGTAGGTGTAGATATAAGCCCTGCTTCAAGACTCAGATTCCCTTGTGGTGGAAAGCTGTGGTTTTTTGTCTAATCTCCGTTGTAAATGTCAACACCGGAATGCATAAGTACTTATACAACTGCTGATGGCATCGTGTTCTAGTTTTAAATCTGCAGTGCCATTAACGCAACTACAAAAATACAGAAACTGAGATATTTAAAAGCCTTGGAAATTGTCACAAAGTAATATCGCCAGTAGCTGCAGATTGCGAACTTCTGAGAATATTAAAGAACACTGGGGTGGACAAAATTTATGACTTTAGTGTACAGTCAGGCACGTAAACGGGGCGAATAATATTGATCCCTGCAGCGACTCAAGATGAAGCCTTCCTTTATTACTTGGGCAGAAAAAAACCCAACATCCTCTGGAACTACTTTTTAATATTTTAATTTTCATATCTCCAACGCTTTCCCCCTTTTTTATTCTCACTAAGGGGTCCGCCCCAGCAACAGATATAATCTCGCCCCATTTCACGCCGTTATAAGTCCTCACACGCTGAGCTTGGAGATTCGTATTGCGATTACGTCGGTCCGCGGCAGTGCATGGTTACTAAGGGGATGGCGGGATGGATACGGTTTTACCGTTACGTAAGAGAAAAAGAAAGTAGTGTTGCGCTTGTCGATGCAGAAATAAGGGCTGAGGGTGAGATATGGAGAAGACAGTGGGGGAGGGGGGTTGGGCGAGAGGAGGGGGGGTTGATTTCTCCTAAGCACGTGGTAGCGTAAAGGGGATGCAGAGCCAACCATCTGTCAAATTGTCTCAGCTAATGAAATTTTCTCCCCAGTAGCCACCCACCCACCCACCCACACACACACACACAAACACACACACACACACACACACACACACACACACACACACACACACACACACACACACAGAGAGATCTCGTGCCTGCATGGACGCCAGCCGTCTTACGCGGTGCGATCTAGCCCTGATTCACGCCGCATATTTTTTAAATCTGTCACTCTGCGGACCGGAGAGGATGGAGGAGGGAAAATCAGCGGTCGGGGGGAGAGAAGAGGATGGGGCAGAGGGGGAGGGGGTGGAAACGACGCTCGGCGACGTCCCTGATTTATAGGCGTCGTTAATTGCGTCGCTGTGACATGACGCACCTCAGAGGGGGGCGGAAAGTGGGAGATGCAAAAGAGGGCGCCACGCCGTAATGAAAAAGCTCGCCGCGTCCGTCAGACGCGTGGCTGCCAGACATCTGGGAGCGCAGAGCGTTGTCGAGGAATCGGAGCAATGCGCAGGATATACACCGTCTAATCAAAAGTACCCGGACACCTGTTTGTGGAAATTAATATGGGATGTGTCCACAGTTCGACCTTACCATGACTTGAACTCACCCGAGGATAGTTTCAATGAGGTTCTGAATGTCTGTGGAGGAATAGCAGACAATTGTTCCTCAAAAGCCGGAACCAGAGGAGGCAGTGATGCTGGACACTGTGGTCTGGAGCAAATGCGCAGGATATACACGCTCTAATCAAAAGTACCCGGACACGTGTTTGTGGAAATTAATATGGGATGCGTTCAAATGGTTCAAATGGCTCTGAGCACTATGGGACTTCACATCTGAGGTCATCAGTCCCCTAGAACTTAGAACTACTTAAACCTAACTAACCTAAGGACATCACACACATCCATGC
The DNA here is from genome assembly GCF_023864345.2 of Schistocerca serialis cubense. Taxonomy (NCBI): domain Eukaryota; kingdom Metazoa; phylum Arthropoda; class Insecta; order Orthoptera; family Acrididae; genus Schistocerca; species Schistocerca serialis. Next base: position 68,228,592 of record NC_064649.1, on the reverse strand, counting down.
CCGAGACAGGATTCGAACCTGCGAGCGTAGCGGTTGCGCGGTTCCAGACTGTAGCGCCTAGAACCGCTTCGCCACTCCGGCCGGCATGGGATGCGTCCACAGTTCGACATTACCGTGCCTTGAACTCAGCTGGGGATAGTTTCAATGAGGTTCTGAATGTCTGTGGAGGAATAGCAGACCATTCTTCCTCAGACGCCGGAACCAGAGCAGGCAGTGATGCTGGAAACTGTGGTCTGGAGCGTGCCGACGTTCTGACTTCTGCCAAAGGTGTTCCATTGGTTTCAGGTAGGAATTCTGGCCAGGCCAGTGCATTTCAGGAAAGTTATTGTGCTGATACTACTGCCTCAAAGGTACTTGCTTGTGACGGGGTGCACTGTACTACTGATCCAAAGATCCTCTGTGGTAAGCAGGTGGAAGGCTGCAGAATGTGTTCAAAAATGGCTCTGAGCACTATGGGAATTAGCATCTGCGGTCATCAGTCCCCTAGAACTTAGAACTACTTAAACCGAACTAACACCTAAGGACAACATATACATCCATGCCCGAGGCAGGATTCGAACCTGCGACCGTAGCGGTCGCGCGGTACCAGACTGAAGCGCCTAGAACCGCTCGACCACTCCGGCCGGCCAGAATGTGTTCATATCCTTAAACATTTGAAGCACTCCGTCTTCAGACCACAAGTGGCCCATCGGGACCATCCGACCGCCGCGTCATCCTTAGGTGAGGATGCGGATAGGAGGGGCGTGTGATCAGCACACCGCTCTCCCGGTCGTTATGATGGTTATCGAGCATCCGGAGCCGCTACTATTCGGTCGAGTAGCTCCTCAGTTGGCATGACGAGGCAGAGTGCACCCCCAAAAATGGGAACAGCGCATGGCGACCTGGAAGGTCACCCATCCAAGTAACGGCCGCGCCCGACAGCGCTTAACTTTGGCGATCTCACGGGAACCGGTGTATCCACTGCCGTTGTCCTTACACATTTAGCGTTTTCTGAAACGTTATCTGGACACCACACCCTAATCACGAAAACAAAAACCCGCATACGGTAACATCATCTCCTCCGTCCTTCCCGCTTTGGCAATACACATCATGCATGTAACGTATCCATGTGTCCACTAAACTCAAATTCATCCTTTGGAGTTCAAATGGCTGTGAGCACTATGGGACTTAACTGCTGAGGTCATCAGTCCCCAAAACTTAGAACTACTTAAACCTAACTAAGGACATCACACACATCCATGCCCGAGGCAGGATTCGAATCTGCGACCGTAGCGGTCGCGTGGTTCCAGACTGTAGCGCCTAGAACCGCTCGGCCACAAAGGCCGGCGGTCTCTGATCAATCTCTGACTGTCCTTATCTAGCCTGTGATAGTCTTCTTGCGTCTTACTTGCTTCGTCAGCCATCTGTTATTTTGGAGATGCGACAAGAAGCAGTATAAGAAGCATGCGACCATATTATGTATTTGGAATAGCACTGCACAAATGCTGCGTAGGTCCCCTAATAAAACGTCATCAGTTGGTGAATGAATGTCTTTAATATTACGCGTTTCAGATACATCGAGCTGTACTGATGAACTGAAATAATATGTTACATACATAACTGTCAGCAATATTAAAATCATTCGTTCACCAGCTGGTGATGTTTCATTAGGCGACCTATTCAGCATTTGTGAAGTGTTGCACCATTCACATGTTATTTCGATTTCGAGGAAGCAGAATTTATTACTTCACCAGCTTCGTGGTCACCAGTTTTGATGTTATGTTTACCGCTAATATCATTTCTGATATTCATTATCTCCTCCTTTCTTCGGTTTACCCTAGATACCGCATTCTGTACTCATTCCGTTGAACACGTCCCGCATTTCGTCTTCACTTCCACTGAGAACAAAAAAAATGTTCAAATGTGTGTGAAATCTTATGGGACTTAGCTGCTGAGGTCATCAGTCCCTAAGCTTACACTACTTAACCTAAATTATCCTAAGGACAAACACACACACCCATGCCCGAGGGAGGACTCGAACCTCCGCCGGGACCAGCCGCACAGTCCATGACAGCATCGCTGAGAACAGTAATGTCAACAGCTAATGTTATCATGGCTATCCTTTCTCCTTAAATTCCGGTGCTACTACTGGACCATTCTTTTATTTCCGTCATTGCTTCTTCGATATACAGATTAAACGCTAGGCATCGAGGAGTTACATTCCTGTCTCACATCGTTTTACTCCCACCACTTCGTTCCGGTCTTCCATTCGTATTGTTCCCTCCACGTTCTTGGGCTACGTATAGTGTGATTCAAATTATAGGGTGATTCAAAAAGAATACCACAACTTTAAAAATGTGTATTTAATGAAAGAAACATAATATAACCTTCTGTTATACATAATTACAAAGAGTATTTAAAAAGGTTTTTTTCACTCAAAAACAAGTTCAGAGATGTTCAATATGGCCCCCTCCAAACACACGAGCAATATCAACCCGATACTCCAACTCGTTCCACACTCTCTGTAGCATATCAGGCGTAACAGTTTGGATAGCTGCTGTTATTTCTCGTTTCAAATCATCAATGGTGGCTGGGAGAGGTGGCCGAAACACCATATCCTTAACATACCCCCATAAGAAAAAATCGCAGGGGGTAAGATCAGGGCTTCTTGGAGGCCAGTGATGAAGTGCTCTGTCACGGGCTGCCTGGCGGCCGATCCATCGCCTCGGGTAGTTGACGTTCAGGTAGTTACGGATAGATAAGTGCCAATGTGGTGGCGCTCCATCCTGCTGAAATATGAATTGTTGTGCTTCTTGTTCGAGCTGAGGGAACAGCCAATTCTCTAACATCTCCAGATACTGTAGTCCAGTTACAGTAGCACCTTCGAAGAAAAAGGGACCAAAAACTTTATTGGCTGAAATGGCGAACAAATGTACAACTAAATGAAACTTTATAGCTCCCTTAATTCGCCGACAGATAGTGCTTAGCTCTGCCTTTTGTCGTTGCAGAGTTTTAAATTCCTAAAGTTGTGGTATTCTTTTTGAATCACCCTGTATATTATCCATCTGCACCGATAACTTATACTCATTTTTCTAAAAAAAAATTCACCATCTAACATCATTTCGCTTTCCGGACGCTTCCGCTAGGACGGCAAGTCCTATCAATGTGACTTGATTTTTGTAAAATCTTGCTTCCACTGCCGAGCACATGTTACCGACGGCCCAATAGTGGGATTGCTTCTCATACAGTGTCAACACAGCAAACTGTTGTTAAAGCACGTGGACACGCCGAAAGTGTCTTCCGTACAGAAACTGCTGTATTACCAAACCTGCTGGAAGCGGCAGCATTCTAGGGTAACGCCGTGACATTTGGCGGCGCCTTCCGCCCGTCGCCGCCTCCCAAGACACACCCCCTCCCCCCCCCCCCCCCCCCCCCCCAACGCTCCAGCATTCTCGCGGATTTGGCCTTCTCTCGCCGCGCCGCTCCGTGCCGGCGGTAACCTCCTGGAACCCCTGGAGACTGTTGTCTTGGCAATTGATCCATGGCTTTCAACCCCGCCCTCGCGGCGAAGCCCACCCCTTCCACACCCCGCGGCAGCAGCCAATGGCGTGCCCGCGTCGCCGCCCCACACCCTCCGTGCGCTGCGACGGTATCCGTGCAGGGCTGCACGCCCGGGGCGGTTTTCTTCGCTAATCCCGGCAATATAGCGCCCGGCTCCCGCTAAGGGTTCCTCCGAGCGGCCAGACAACAAACACCCCAGTATCGCGCCGCACTCCCACATCGCAACTTCTCCACACCCGCTTCTGCACCGAGGCTGGAAAAAAAAAAAAAAAATGCTGCTGCTCGCGACGTTTACGAATACTTCCACGTATTCATCAATTAAATCATATTGAAAAGGTGAAAGCACTCTGCCTAACTGTTGATGAGACAAGTATAACTTGCCACTAAGTTCCATTTTATGATTGTAAGTCTGTATAATTTGTTCTTGTAAACACACTCGTTCACATACCCGTATTGCCCGTTTTGCGGCTCTTGAAGTGGATTTGGTCCTAACGCGGAGCCGGTCGGAGTGGCCGAGCGGTTCTAGGCGCTACAGTCTGGAACCGGGAGACCGCTACGGTCGCCGGTTCGAATCCTGCCTTGGGCATGGCTGTGTGTGATGTCCTTAGGTTAGTTAGGTTTAAGTAGTTCTAAGTTCTAGAGGACTCATGACCTCAGCAGTTAAGTTCCATAGTGCTCAGAGCCACTTGAACCTAACGCGGGTGTAACTGGGAGTGACTTTATTTGACCTAAACTCTTAGCTAAACTTCATACATTCTATTCCTTTGGTCAGATTAAATAGATGACCAAATCACAGGTTTTTAAACATTGCTACACTGTGTAGCAAAGTTAAAAAACCTGTGATTTGCTCATTTATTTTTCCACAACCATATCAACTAAGTCGTGATGATTCCCAGTAAATTAGCATATTGCACAAATGTTCTCGCTTTTATTTTTGACAAAATTCGTTTATGTTGACGATGACTGGAGTTCTACTCAAGTCTAATGATTTATAATACGTAAGTAAGACCCCATACATTGATTTAACTGTTCCCCCTGCTATTTTTCTCATACTTTGTCTGATACTTGTACTTTTACTGTGCTTTAATCTGTTGTAGTTGCAACACTTGATAATGGCCCAATCTAGATTGCGAAATAAAACCTGTTCTACAGTCAAATAGCGGCTATATCTTTCAAAAAATTTTATATGACTGTGGCTCCACGCAGAAGTAAAATCATTAATTGTTTGTCTATCCAGACATAAGGAGATGTGAAAAGAGAGAGAGAGAGAGAGAGAGAGAGAGAGAGATAGAGAGAGCTAACCAAACCAATAGAATGTGTCAAGTTCAACAAAGAGTGCAGGACAATAAACTCATTCCTAATTACATCCACATGAAGACAAAATCCACTTCAAAAGCAGCTAAATGGGTAATACAGGTATGTAAATGAGTGTGGTTACAACAACAAATTAAACAGACTTGCAAGAATTAATGCAGCTTACTGGCAAGTTATACTTGTGTCATCTACAGTTAGGTAGAATGCTTTGACTTTACAATGTGATCATCTTACGAATTTAACTGATGAATATGTGCACTATATAAGTGATAAAACTGGATCCGGTGCTATCCAAGTAAATTCCCTTGTATGGCTGCGGTTTGAAGCTCATACAGACGTTTCTCCTGTGTTTCTTGATTAAATTTGCCGGCCGAGGTGGCCGTGCGGTTCTGGCATTGCAGTCCGGAATCGCGGGACTGCTACGGTCGCAGGCTCGAATCCTGCCTCGGGCATGGGTATGTGTGATGTCCTTAGGTTAGTTAGGTTTAAGTAGTTCTAAGTTCTAGGGGACTTATGACCTAAGATGTTGAGTCCCATAGTTCTCAGAGCCATTTGAACCAAATTCTTGATTAAATTCAGTTTATAAAAAAATTTTACCTTCTGCAAAACGCAATTATTTCCCTTCTTACGTATTATTTACTAATACGAGGGCGTGCAGAAAAGTTACGTCTGTGAATTTTTATGCAAATGTTCTTACAGCTTTTTAAATAAAACAAACGTTATTAACATTCTACGTCGTTATGCTTCATGTCTTCGTACTAGAGTTGGATAAGAGATAATGAGGACTCTGCCGTAACATGAAGGATGTGGATCAGATAGCATGTCCAGCCGGCCAGTGTGGCGCTTCAGTCCGGAACCGCGTGACCGCTACGGTCGCAGGTTCGAATCCTGCCTCGGGCATGGATGTGTGTGATGTCCTTAGGTTAGTTAGGTTTAAGTAGTTCTAAGTTCTAGGGGACTGATGACCACAGATGTTAAGTCCCATAGTGCTCAGAGCCAGAGAGATGGCATGTCCGCTGTCTATAGCTGATAGGTTGCTGGTTGATTCAGGGGAGGGGACCAAACAACTAGGTCATCGGTCCTATCGATTAAGAAAGGACGGGGAAGGAAGTCGCTAGTGCCCTTTCACAGGAACCACCCCGGCAATTACCTCGAGCGACTTATGGAAATGGTGGAAAACCTAAACCAGGACGCTCGGACGCGGGTTTGAACTGTCGTCCTCCAGAATGCGAGCCGAGTGTGCCGACCACTGCAGCTGATAGCAGAAGGCCAGTTCAGGTAGTACAGTGAGCGTCGACGGCTGCATTCGATGCAGTTGCTGAGTGTACTCTCTGAAAGTGCGGGAGGCCAGTTCAAGCGCCCTAACAGTAAGGAACACCAACAACGTGCGTGGATCAGGATTGTTACGCGTTCCGACCAAGTGCCACTTCTAGGCTTACAGGGACTGCGCCAGGTGTGTGGTGAAGTACAGGGTGTTTCAAAAATGACCGGTATATTTGAAACGGCAATAAAAACTAAACGAGCAGCGATAGAAATACACCGTTTGTTGCAATATGCTTGGGACAACAGTACATTTTCAGGCAGACAAACTTTCGAAATTACAGTAGTTACAATTTTCAACAACAGATGGCGCTGCGGTCTGGGAAACTCTATAGTACGATATTTTCCACATATCCACCATGCGTAGCAATAATATGGCGTAGTCTCTGAATGAAATTACCCGAAACCTTTGACAACGTGTCTGGCGGAATGGCTTCACATGCAGATGAGATGTACTGCTTCAGCTGTTCAATTGTTTCTGGATTCTGGCGGTACACCTGGTCTTTCAAGTGTCCCCACAGAAAGAAGTCACACGGGTTCATGTCTGGCGAATAGGGAAGCCAATCCACGCCGCCTCCTGTATGTTTCGGATAGCCCAAAGCAATCACACGATCATCGAAATATTCATTCAGGAAATTAAAGACGTCGGCCGTGCGATGTGGCCGGGCACCATCTTGCATAAACCACGAGGTGTTCGCAGTGTCGTCTAAGGCAGTTTGTACCGCCACAAATTCACGAAGAATGTCCAGATAGCGTGATGCAGTAATCGTTTCGGATCTGAAAAATGGGCCAATGATTCCTTTGGAAGAAATGGCGGCCCAGACCAGTACTTTTTGAGGATGCAGGGACGGTGGGACTGTAACATGGGGCTTTTCGGTTCCCCATATGCGCCAGTTCTGTTTATTGACGAAGCCGTCGAGGTAAAAATAAGCTTCGTCAGTAAACCAAATGCTGCCCACATGCATATCGCCGTCATCAATCCTGTGCACTATATCGTTAGCGAATGTCTCTCGTGCAGCAATGGTAGCGGCGCTGAGGGGTTGCCGCGTTTGAATTTTGTATGGATAGAGGTGTAAACTCTGGCGCATGAGACGATACGTGGACGTTGGCGTCATTTGGACCGCAGCTGCAACACGGCGAACGGAAACCCGAGGCCGCTGTCGTATCACCTGCTGCACTAGCTGCGCGTTGCCCTCTGTGGTTGCCGTACGCGGTCGCCCTACCTTTCCAGCACGTTCATCCATCACGTTCCCAGTCCGTTGAGATTTTTCAAACAGATCCTTTATTGTATCGCTTTTCGGTCCTTTGGTTACATTAAACATCCGTTGAAAACTTCGTCTTGTTGCAACAACACTGTGTTCTAGGCGGTGGAATTCCAACACCAGAAAAATCCTCTGTTCTAAGGAATAAACCATGTTGTCTACAGCACACTTGCACGTTGTGAACAGCACACGCTTACAGCAGAAAGACGACGTACAGAATGGCGCACCCACAGACTGCGTTGTCTTCTATATCTTTCACATCACTTGCAGCGCCATCTGTTGTTGAAAATTGTAACTACTGCAATTTCGAAAGTTTGCCCGCCTGAAAATGTACTGTTGTCCCAAGCATATTGCAACAAACGGTGTATTTCTATCGCTGCTCGTTTAGTGTTTATTTCCGTTTCAAATATACCGGTCATTCTTGAAACACCCTGTAGCACTGCCATCTTATGCAGTGGCGAGATGGGTGAACGTGTTCCAGGATGGCATGGACATCATCCAGGATCGGCCTCATTAGGGACGACCCCTCACGGACAATATGGCAATTGTTTCTTGCCTCCCTGCTGGATGTGGTTATTATAGGTTACGATGTCCGTGGGTTGGTCCTGCACCACATTGTTCTGTAAAGGCAGACGGTCACTGCAACCAAACTCTGCAATTTCTTGCAAAATCATCTTCGTCTCTCACTAATAAGAAAGCGACAGCTCCACTCGGCGCTTCATTCCATCATCCTTGAAGACAATACTCAATGGCTCACAGGTATCCCAGCGCAGGTCTCTCCTACGTGCCTGGGGATGGGAGATACTACAACATCCGCCGTATTCACCCAATATGATTCCTTGCGATTACGACCTGTTCGCCAAAATGAAAGAACCCCTTCTTGGAACGAGCTACAACAGAAGGGAAGACATGCCACAGAAAACAGAAACTTGTTAGCCACTAAAGTAAATTTAAGGGTTCGGAAGTCTTTTCAGGTGGTATTTGTCTGGAATGTAACCTCGAACTGTAATGAAACGTGGACCATGAGCAGTTCAGAAAAGAAGAGACTTGTAAAATTGCCGGCCGGGGTGGCCGAGCGATTCTAGGCGCTACAGTTTGGAACCGCGCGACCGATACAGTCGCAGGTTCGAATCTTGCCTCGGGCATTGACGTGTGTGACGTCCTCAGGTTAGTTATGTTTACGTAGTTCTAAGTTCTAGGGGACTCATGACCACAGCAGTTAAGTCCCATAGTGCTCAGAGCTATTTAAACCTTGTAAAATTTGGTACAACTTAAGAATCCTGAATATTACATTGGTCGATTGGACAACTAATGAAGAAATGGAGAGAAAACAAATTTGAGGCACGACTTAATTAAAACAAGGATTAGGTTGACAGGACACATCCTGAGGCATCAAGGAGCCGACAGTTTTGTAATGTGGAGAACTGTTGGGGCGGTGGAAGGGGGGACAGTAAAATATGTAGAGCAAGACTTATTGCAGTGAGCAGGGTCCAAAGGATGTAGTTTTGCAACAGTTATATAAACACGATGAGGCTTACACAGTAATCACTAGCGTGGAGAGGTGCATGAAACCAGTCTTCGGACACAAGAACGTAACAACTACGACAGTGGAGAAGGAGCTTTGGGACGCAATACGACGAAAAGATCAGATATATTAACAGGACACGCTCTCAGAAAGGAGTAGTTAGTTTGGAAATGGATAGAAGTGTGTGGGGATTGAAAATTGTAAAGGGAGAACGCAGGACAAATACATCCACACCATACTCCGCAAGCCACCTAATGGTGTGTGGCTGAGGGTACTTTTTGTACCACTAACTGATCCGTCCAACCCTGTTACACTCGCGAATAGCGCGTGGGAAGAATTAATGTCGGTAAGACTTAGTATTGGGTCTAATTCCTCGAATCTTTTCCTCGTGGTTATCACCCGAGACGTATGGAGGGAGGGGAAGGGGAGAACTAATAGCCGGCCGCTGTGGCCGAGCGGTTCTAGGCTCTGCAGTCTGGAACCGCTCTCCTGCTACGGTCGCAGGTTCGAATCCTGCCTCGGGCATGGATGTTTGTGATGTCCTTAGGTTAGTTAGGTTTAAGTAGTTCTAAGTCTAGGAGGCTGATGACCTCAGATGTTAAGTCCCATAGTGCTCAGAGGCATTTGAACCATTTTTGGGAAGTAATATGTTGTCCGACACTTTCCGGAAAGTGCTCTCTCGAACTTTCCATAATAAATCTCTGTAACCAAGATCAAAAGGAATTACCTTGCAGCCCGGGTTCCCGGGTTCGATTCCCGGCGGGGTCAGGGATTTTCTCTGCCTCGTGATGGCTGGGTGTTGTGTGCTGTCCTTAGGTTAGTTAGGTTTAAGTAGTTCTACGTTCTAGGGGACTCATGACCACAGCAGTTGAGTCCCATAGTGCTCAGAGCCATTTGAACCAATTACCTTGCAGTAGTTCTGCAGATATGGAAAAAACTTACACAAGAGAGAGTGACGATCTGTACCAGATCAGTCTTAGAACTGAAGGATACAATAAGAACGACACATGCGCTTCTATCGAGGATCAACTATCAATCTCTGCTGCAAGTGTCGATTCTCTGCGGCCCCATACCCAAATGCAACAGGCAGCTTGATACTGGCGCCGTGTTCTATGGACAGTACAAGTCGTAGACTGGCACTGGGGACGTGGTGGAATCGCAGCAACGCTTGATGAGGTCACACAATGATTAAAACCGTGGCGTATTAGCGTGTGAGTATTGTCACAGAGAGCACAGGAACCGAACAGCGGTACTTTGCGTTGCCGCTCCCTTCACCCCGAGAGCCGCGCCACGTCCCCTCATAATTAACAACCTTCCTGCTCTCTTCTCTTCCATTCTTCCCCATTGTGCCTCCCGCCGCACCCGCAGGGAGCTTAGTTAATTTAAATGGCCTTCTGGGGATGCGCGCCACCCACTCTGACAATGGCCGCCCGCTGCTGCTGGTACTTTCCGGCGTAAGCCGCCTCTGCCAATCGGAGGGCGGTTGGGGGGTTCCCCCGATTCCCGGGGAAGAGCGTAGATACAGTGGGGCCAACTTCCACCCCCCCGTCCCCCCCCAGCCATTCCCCCAGGAGACGAGCGTGACACCCACCGCAGAGATACACAATGGGGAAAGAAGACGCCGCGAGGGTGGCGCGCTTGATGGACTGAGAACCCCGGCTGCGGGAGGGGGAGGGGGCGGTAGATTACTCGCGATTCCTCCCCCGCTACAGGAGACTGATTGCCGGCGATGCTATCTGCGGGATTTATAGAGCGAGCAGCCATCGCTCATGCTGGCGGCCGAAGGCCACGCTACGCACCACTTGACCCGGCATCTAATTCTAATTACATGGGGGTGTCGCCCCATCTCGCTGCGACCAGATCGCTCTCGTGTTGAGTAATTTTCCCCCAGATCGCTTCCAATCGCGTTCTCACAGAACGACAGTAGTTTCTATGCCCTTCAGCGGAAGTGACATTAGAGGAAATCGGCATAACAAACCACTAACTACACTACTGGCCATTAAAATTGCTACACCAAGAAGAAATGCAGATGATAGACGGGTATTCATTGGACAAATATATTATACTAGAACTGACATGTGATTACATTTTCACGCAATTTGGGTGCATAGAGCCTGAGAAATCAGTACCCAGAACAACAACCTCCGGCCGTAATAACGGCCTTGATACGCCTGGGCATTGAGTCAAACAGAGCTTGGATGGCGTGTACAGGTACAGCTGCCCATGCAGCTTCAACACGATACTACAGTTCATCAAGAGTAGTGACTGCCGTATTGTGACGAGCCAGTTGCTTGGCCACGGTTGACCAGACGTTTTCAATTGGTGAGAGATCTGGAGAATGTGCTGGCCAGGGCAGCAGTCGAACATTTTCTGCATCCAGAAAGGCTCGTACAGGACCTGCAACATACGATAGTGCATTATCCTGCTGAAATGTAGAGTTTCGCAGGGATCGAATGAAGGGTAGACACACGGATCGTAACACATCTGAAATGTAACGTCCACTGTTCAAAGCGCCGTCAATGCGAACAAGAGGTGACCGAGACGTGTAACCACTGGCACCCCGTACCATCACGCCCGGTGATACGCCAGTATGGCGATGACGAATACACGCTTCCAATGTGCGTTCACCGCGATGTCGCCAAACACGGATGCGACCATCATGATGCTGCAAACACAACCTGGATTCATCCGAAAAAAATTACGTTTTGCCATTCGTCCAGCCAGGTTCGTCGTTCAGTACTCCATCGCAGGCGCTCCTGTCTGTGATGCAGCGTCAAGGGTCATCGCAGCCATGGTCACCGAGCTGATAGTCCATGCTGCTGCAAACGTCGTCTAACTGTTCGTTCAGATGGTTGTTGTCTTGCAAACGTCCCAATCTTTTGACTAAGGGATCGAGACGTGGCTGCACGATTCGTTACAGCCGTGCGGATAAGATGCCTGTCACCTCTACTGCTAGTGATACGAGGCCATTGGGATCCAACACGGCGTTCCGTATTACCCTCCTGAACCCACCGATTCCGTATTCTGCGAAAAGTCATTGGATCTCGACAAAAGCGAGCAACAATGTCGCGATACGATAAACCGCAATCACGATAGGCTACAATCCGACCTTTATCAAAGTCGGAAACGTGATGGTAGGCATTTCTCCTCCTTACACGAGGCATCACAACAACTTTTCACCAGGCAACGCCGGTCAACTGCTGTTTGTGTATGAGAAATTGGTTGGAAACTTTCCTCATGTCCTCATGTAGATGTCGCCACCGGCGCCAATCTTGTGTGAATGCTCTGAAACGCTAATCATTTGCATATCACAGCATCTTCTTCCTGTCGGTTAAATTGCGCGCCTGTATCACGTAATCTTCGTGGTGTAGCATTTTTAATGGCCAGTAGTGCAAAAGAAATATAAGTTCCATAACTTTACTGTGAGGCTGGAATACTACTAACGTAATTAATAAAAAGTAAAGGAGCTCTGTAACTAAGACAATAAATTCCAATGATTTTTCAAATTATAGACCCTTAGCATTACCAACTCATCCTTCAAAAATTCTGCTCAGCATTATTAAGGAAAGAGTAAAGGATAAAATTAATCATCATATCGGAGAAGTCCAATTCGGATTTAGTAATAGGAAAAACCCAAGGAAGCAATAATGGCTCTACAAATGACTTTAAAATGAAGAACTGAGATAAACAGGGAAACATAGGCTGCATTCATTGACAGAGACTGCCGAGAGTTGAAGAGGGTCGTAATGTGTAATAGACAGACATCTATCCAGACCATCACGCGGTAATTCGGAACTGCATCAGGATCCACTGCAAGTACTATGTCAGTTAGACGGGAGGTGAGAAAATTTGGATTTCATGGTTGAGCGACAGCTCATAAGCCACACATCATGCCGGTAAATGCCAAACGACGCCTCATTCGGTGTAAGGAGCGTGAAAATTGGACGATTGAACAGTGGAAAAACGTTGTGTGGAGTGACGAATCGCGGTACACAATGTGGCGATCAGATGGCAGTGTGAAGGTATGGTGAATGCCCGGTGAGGCCGGCCAGGGTGGCCGAGCGGTCCTAGGCGCTACAGTCTGGAACCGCGCGACCGCTACGGTCGCAGGTTCGAATCCTGCCTCGGGCATGGATGTGTGTGATGTCCTTAGGTTAGTTAGGTTTAAGTAGTTCTAAGTTCTAGGGGACTGATGACCTCATAAGTTAAAGTCCCATAGTGCTCAGAGCCATTTGAACCAATGCCCGGTGAACGTCATCTGCCAGGGTGTGTAGTGCCAACAGTAAAATTCGGAATCGGTGATGTTATGGTTCAAATGGCTCTGAGCACTATGGTAGTTAACATCTATGGTCATCAGTCCCCTAGAACTTAGAACTACTTAAACCTAACTAACCTAAGGACATCACACAACACCCAGTCATCTCGAGGCAGAGAAGATCCCTGACCCCGCCGGGAATCGAACCCGGGAACCCGGGCGTGGGAAGCGAGAACGCTACCGCACGACCACGAGCTGCGGACAAGCTTATATATATATATATATATATATATATATATATATATATATATATATATATATTACTAATTGAAATTTAATTATAACAAACTGTACCAAGAACAATGTGTTTTGGGTGGATCTTCAGTGTGTCGCTGCCTTCAAACAGCCTTCTCTCATAATACGCAAGTTACAATAATTCTTTTGCCACGAATGTGATGTTTCTCATTATTTTATTGGAACGAATCACAGAGTTAACAGCAGGTTTTCCAGTGAAACGGCATATATATATATATATATATATATATATATATATATATATATATATATATATTAACCCAAATATTAATTCTTTCATTAGCATTAACACGTCTCCTGTTCTTTGTATACAAGCAAAATGGCTTATCAGTAAGTACAACAGCTGTACCATAATTCCTGTCGCCCTGAACTCCAATAGAACAGGTACGATAACAAATAATGTCTCTATCATAATAGGACTCCAAACCTAATTGAGGCTTATCACTGCCCCTTACAATAGCAATAGTTAACCAACTATTACCAGTTACAACCTCTGTAGTTGTACAAGAAAAATGAATCTTAGCTCCTACAAAAGTAATAGGTCCATTTAGTAGCTCTTCTTGTGCTACATTATTAGGAGTAAGACTAAATGTATCCACAGTCTTGTAGACAGGCAATCTTGATCTTCTTGTATATCGGTATGGCTGTGTGCGCCTTGAACGAGTTTCGCTCGGCCGACGCTAGAGCTCGGAGGATCGCGCTATAGTTTTAACTATATATACACTCCTGGAAATGGATAAAAGAACACATTGACACCGGTGTGTCAGACCCACCATACTTGCTCCGGACACTGCGAGAGGGCTGTACAAGCAATGATCACACGCACGGCACAGCGGACACACCAGGAACCGCGGTGTTGGCCGTCGAATGGCGCTAGCTGCGCAGCATTTGTGCACCGCCGCCGTCAGTGTCAGCCAGTTTGCCGTGGCATACGGATCTCCATTGCAGTCTTTAACACTCGTAGCATGCCGCGACAGCGTGGACGTGAACCGTATGTGCAGTTGACGGACTTTGAGCGAGGGCATATAGTGGGCATGCGGGAGGCCGGGTGGACGTACCGCCGAATTGCTCAACACGTGGGGCGTGAGGTCTCCACAGTACATCGATGTTGTCGCCAGTGGTCGGCGGAAGGTGCACGTGCCCGTCGACCTGGGACCGGACCGCAGCGACGCACGGATGCACGCCAAGACCGTAGGATCCTACGCAGTGCCGTAGGGGACCGCACCGCCACTTCCCAGCAAATTAGGGACACTGTTGCTCCTGGGGAATCGGCGAGGACCATTCGCAACCGTCTCCATGAAGCTGGGCTACAGTCCCGCACACCGTTACGCCGTCTTCCGCTCACGCCCCAACATCGTGCAGCCCGCCTCCAGTGGTGTCGCGACAGGCGTGAATGGAGGGACGAATGGAGACGTGTCGTCTTCAGCGATGAGAGTCGCTTCTGCCTTGGTGCCAATGATGGTCGTATGCGTGTTTGGCGCCGTGCAGGTGAGCGCCACAATCAGGACTGCATACGACCGAGGCACACAGGGCCAACACCCGGCATCATGGTGTGGGGAGCGATCTCCTACACTGGCCGTACACCACTGGTGATCGTCGAGGGGACACTGAATAGTGCACGGTACATCCAAACCGTCATCGAACCCATCGTTCCACCATTCCTAGACCGGCAAGGGAACTTGCTGTTCCAACAGGACAATGCACGTCCGCATGTATCCCGTGCCACCCAACGTGCTCTAGAAGGTGTAAGTCAACTACCCTGGCCAGCAAGATCTCCGGCTCTGTCCCCCATTGAGCATGTTTGGGACTGGATGAAGCGTCGTCTCACGCGGTCTGCACGTCCAGCACGAACGCTGGTCCAACTGAGGCGCCAGGTGGAAATGGCATGGCAAGCCGTTCCACAGGACTACATCCAGCATCTCTACGATCGTCTCCATGGGAGAATAGCAGCCTGCATTGCTGCGAAAGGTGGATATACACTGTACTAGTGCCGACATTGTGCATGCTCTGTTGCCTGTGTCTATGTGCCTGTGGTTCTGTCAGTGTGATCATGTGATGTATCTGACCCCAGGAATGTGTCAATAAAGTTTCCCCTTCCTGGGACAATGAATTCACGGTGTTCTTATTTCAATTTCCAGGAGTGTATATATATATATATATATATATATATATATATATATATATATATATATATATAAGTGATAAGTAAGTGATCAAGTACGACTGACCTTGGGGTTTTACTAAAATGATGAAATAATGTTTATGTCATGCGGAGAAGTATTTCAAATTTGTACCGCACTGTTTGTAATGGAACTTTTATAAGCCTATGTCTTTATTGATAGGACATGGTACTTTCCTTTTCGTGGACGATGGAGGAAATGTGCGTTTTAATAGAGGTAACGTGGGAATTTTACGCGCGCCAGTTGAGTAAACAGTCTGATTTACGAACTAGAAACATCCTTCATCTACTGCTGGAGTGCGTTGCGATCGCGTATACCACGTTGGGGCCCACGTACCGTACGGACAAGTCGCATCATTCCTGAGCGTTCAGCAGCACGCTGAACTCGGCACGCTCAACGTTAACGTTCGACAGCACGGTCCGTGTGCCGACGGCTTAAGGGTGGGCCAACACCATACTCAATTTCAGCATTAGCGATGGAGGGCGCCACGAACTTTTAAGTCATTTTCAGCCAGGCGTCCGGATACTTTTGATCACATAGTGTACATATAGCCTGTTGTACGAGATCTACTGTGAAAATTCAATGAGCAGCTGCGTTCACTGATGAAAATGAGTTGCCTCCAGCCGAGCCACGGAGATTGCATGCCCCGTTTTTCTGTCCCGAGTGCCCGTCTCGCTGACGGGTGCTGTCCACGTGTCTCCAGTAGCAGAGCGCCGGACAGCACGTGTCCGTCAGGCCTGCGGACGGCTCTCATAGCGGGGTTGCTTATTAGGCCTGCGCGTCTCTCATCTGCATGGGCCGCGAGACGTGGGGTCCGCTGTCAGCTGCACTGCGAACTGCGGCCTCATGACGTGGCCGGGAAACGCACAATGGTCGTCGACCTCACGCAAGTCGGCAGGTGTCTGCGGCGACACGAGTGAAGTGCCGCAAAAATAGGCAGCACCTGCAATCTCAGTACCTCTTATTACACTCTAATGCTTCTTCTGACAATCATCACCGGATGCGTTCAGCTACCCAGCTTGAAACACGCCCGTCGCCATGATCTCCGACGTGCTTCATATATTCATACACTTTGGGCTACTGTCCGCTACTGGCCATTAAAATTGCTACACCACCAAGATAACGTGGTGCAGGTGCGAAATTTAACCAACAGGAAGAAGATGCCGTGATATGCAAATGATTAGCTTTTCAGAGCATTCGCACAAGGTTGGCGCCGGTGACGAGACCTACAACGTGCTGACATGAGGAAAGTTTCCAAACGATTTCTCATACAGAAACAGCAGTTGACCGGCGTTGCCTGTGAGCCTCGTGTAAGGAGGAGAAATGCGACCAGCACGTTTCCGCCTTTGATAAAGGTCGGATTCCAGCATATCGCGATTGCGGTTTATCGTATCGAGACATTGCTGCTCGCATTTGTCGAGATCCAATGACTGTTCGCAGAATATGGAATCGGTGGAATCAGGAGGGTAATACGGAACGCCGTGCTGGATGCCAACGGCCTCGTATCACAAGTAGTCGAGATGACAGGCATCTTATCTGCATGGCTGTAACGGATCGTGCATCCACGTCTCGATCCCTGAGTCAACAGATACGGACGTTTAAAGGCACCAACCATCTGTACGAACTGTTCGACGACGTTTGCAGCAGCATGGACTATCAGTTCGGAGACCATGGCTGCGGTTACCCTTGTCGCTGCATCACAGACAGGAGCGCCTGCCATGGTGTACTCGACGACGAACCTGGGTGCACGAATGGCAAAACGTCATTTTTTCGGATAAATTCAGGTTCTGTTTACAGCATCGCGATGGTCGCATCCGTGTTTGGCGACATCGCGGTGAACGCACACTGGAAGCGTGTTTTCGTCATCGCCATACTGGCGTATCACCCGGCATGATGGTATGGGGTGTCACTGGTTACTCGTCTAGGTCACCTCTTGTTCGCACTGACGGCACTCTGAACAGTGGACGTTACATTTCAGATGTGTTACGACCCGTGTGTCTACCCTTCATTCGATCCCTGCGAAACCCTACATTTGAGCAGGATAATGCACGACCGCATGTTGCAGGTCCTGTACGGGCTTTTCTGGATACAGAAAATGTTCGACTGCTGCCCTGGCCAGCACATTCTCCAGATCTCTCACCAATTGAAAACGTCTGGTCAACGGTGGCCAAGCAACTGGCTCGTCACAATACGCCAGTGACTACTCTTGATGAACTGTGATATCGTGTTGAAGCTGCATGGGCAGCTATACCTGTACACGCCATCCAAGCTCTGTCTGACGCAATGCCCAGGCGTATCAAGGCCGTTATTACGGCCAGAGGTGGTTGTTCTGGGTAGTTATTTCTCAGGATCTATGCACCCAAATTGCGTGAAAATGTAATCACATGTCAGTTCTAGTATAATATATTTGTCCAATGAATACCCGTTTATCATCTGCTTTTCTTCTTGGTGTAGCAGTTTTAATGGTCGGTAATGTACTTGCTGAGTATAGCATGCCTTGCGAGTCGAAACATCTCTGTACTTAAATATTTTAAACATTTCGCGGCCCTGTGAGCAACTGTATAAATATTAATTTTAGTTATAAAAATCAACAGCCTCAGTTGCACAGATTACTTAAATTTACCTAGGTTTCAGTCGGGATAGCCCAACCTTCTTCAGAATAAAAGTAACTACCGTTTGTCCGTAGTGTACATCGTCAAGCTAAAACTACAAATCCATAAATTACCGTCAGACTGTAAAACATATCTAAAACTGCCTCGGCCCTACTTCGCGAGCGCGATGCGGCAGCCACGAGTGCTGTACTGCGAGTTACATATTGTTATTTCTAATTCATCTGCATCAACTTGAATTTTTCTGCGTTAGAGCAAAGTACTATCCTTCACACTAAATAAAAATTCTGTCCAAGTCCTCCTCTATCTACCTACAGTAACTCAACGAAGAAAGTTTCCCTTGCACCACTGCGTCATAAGCAAACAGCTGCAGATTGCTGCTCGCCTTATTCTATAAATGATTTGTCCTTATTGAGAATTGTGGTCCTATCACAGACCCTCTGGGGACCCCTGACGATACCAACATTTCCGATGAACACCCGGAGGCCAGGACAGCGCACTACGTTCTATTATTTCAGAAATCTTCGAGTCATGAACATATATGAAACCTATTCTGTATACTTGGATCTTTTTGAACAGCCCACTGGGGGGACGGCGTCAAACGCTTTCAGGAAATATAGGCCTACGAGCCCATAGCGTTATTCTCTGTACCATGTAAGTCGTACGTTAACATCAGCCCTTCCTACGGAGTTGAACAAATATAGCACGTCTGACCAGTCTAACAGCAGACGCAAACAGTGTTTTTTTCCGCAGTAACTTGTTTCGCCCGCCGAGTCGACCGAAAGGGATTCCCTCGTCGTGAGACTGTCCCGATTCCGGCCGTCCCTGGCCGGGGGGAACACGCCGGCCGTTGTGAGACGAGGATTAATTAGGAGAGCGGGTAAAGCCCCTCGCAGGCAAAGCGCCTCGCATTATGTTTTTATTTCAGCAAAAATTGGACAAAATTTAATTAAGGCCGCCCCCCCGCGACGGTCCCGCCCCCGGCCGCCGCTTGCCGCCCCCGGATTAACCGGTCACGTCTGGCGAAAAATCCCTCGGCAGTCAGCGGCAGGTATAATGCAGATTGATGACGGAGCAGGGGAAAGCCAAGGAGAAGCAGAAAGGAGAGAGAGGAAATTAAAACTGCTGGCGAAGCCGCGACAAGCCGTTAATTGTAATCAGCGATCGGACGGCGAACGCCGCGCGCAGAATTCGCAAATAAGTCGGTGTTGAGGCTACTTGCCCGAGCACGAGACCACCCGCGAGTGTTGTAAGTACAGCTGCCAAGGTACCAATCCACTGGCTGTCCGGAAAGCGTTTTGGGCTCTCGCATACGTGGAACATTGCTCGATATTAAAATATGGCAAGAATTTGTTTCCTGTTCGTTCACAAAAGCGAAATAAGATGAGACCTTTTTTCTACAGTTTTCCGCATGTTTATGCTTTCTATTTACGAAAACGTAAGTTACATTAGTGCGTGTACTGACGAGGAGAATCTGGCATGTGCTATATTCCGACTTACCAAGAACTTCGCGCAGTGGAACTCAAAACAAGCGAACAAGTGTCCCAGCTTCTCCGTAGACACTCGATCGTTTCTGAAAAAAACTACGGTCGAAGTTTTAGAGGTAGTTTAAGTGCCTTTTACCGTGTGATATCTTCAGACGAAATGATGGTTCACAAGTTAGTGTAGCGGCTTCTTAATTTTACGCCCCGTATTCATAAATCGAATATTGTTTTCTATTATTTTATTTTATTTTTATTGTGGAATGTAGTCGAATTAGGTCGGGGGATGCTGAGGGAATTAGATTGGGAAATGAGACACTTAAAGTAGTAAACGAGTTTTGCTATTTGGGGAGCAAAACAGCTGATGATGGTCGAAGTAGAGAAGATATAAAATGTAGACTGGCAATGGCAAGGAAAGCGTTTCTGAAGAAGAGAACTATGTTAAGATCGAGTATAGATTTAAGTGGCAGGAAGTCGTTTTTGAAAGTATTTGTATGGAGTGTAGCCATGTATGGAAGTGAAACATGGACGATAAATAGTTTGGACAAGAAGAGAATGGAAGCTTTCGAAATGTGGGGCTACAGAAGAATGCTGATGATAAGTAGATCACATAACTAATGAGGAGGCATTGAACAGAATTGGGGAGGGGTTTGTGGCACAACTTGACAAGAAGAAGGGACCGGTTGGTAGGACATGTTCTGAGGCATGAAGGGATCACAAATTTATCACTGGAGGGCAGCGTGGAGGGTAAAAATCGTAGAGGGAGACGAAGAGATGAATACACTAAGCAGATTCAGAAGGATGTTGGTTGCAGTAAGTACTGGGAGATGAAGAGGCTTGCACAGGATAGAGTAGCATGGAGAGCTGCATCAAACCAGTCTCGGGATTGAAGACTACAACGACAACAACATTTTTATTGTTTTCATTCATCTACCCATGCCCGTAGAAAATTACTACACGAACGTTTCTTATCAAATTAGGAGATACAAGGGTGTTATATTAATTGTAAAATTTTAACTAGATTTCACAATAAGTGTCACTGATTTATTATATATCTGTGTTGTATGTTAAGGGTTACAATTTTTTTTAATTCTCAGATTCTGATATTTCATTTTCATATCAACTGTTATATGAATTCTTACTTTTTGTCTATATATTTATTTTTCAGGAAGATTTGGTGCATCCCTTTGGATGATACCGATCGCGGGAACATTCGAAACACAGATACTCCGAACCACAGGAACATAGGGCGAAGACAGGTTTGCCACAATGACATTTCAGCGAATGAATCTCACTCCGAAAAAAAAAAAAAAAAAGTCTTTAACAACTTTTCCGAGGAGTAGCGATTGCAAACTGATTATGATACACAACAGGAATTTCACCGAAAACTGTTTCAAAAACTTTGACCGTAGTTCTTCAGAAACAGTCGAGTATCTACGGATAAGGCGAGCCAAGTGTTCTCCTCTTCCACTGAACGAAATTCATGAGAAATCAGATTATGGCACTTGCCGTGTTCTCCTCGTGAGCAGAGCTCAGGAACGCTTGGGCTTTCTGGTGTGTACTTCCCACATCGATGCCTAGCTCTGTTTTTGGTTTTAATAGGAATCCTTAACTGCAGTCTATTTTCCTTGACATACCGCTTATTGCGTCGACGAAAGTTTTTAGCTAGTGGACTGTCACCTGCATACGAAATGATAGCGGGTGTTAACCTTTACATGTTCACGTTGTGTACCACTGGAGAGTCCCCCACCATATCTTATTACTTTTACGACATAAGCATTTTTTACGAATAATCTACTGCAAGGCAATGATATGAACGCTGTTTCTTCCTATAATACTTCAATGTATATCATGAACTGAATCCCATTCACCCGACGATGAAGCTTTAAGTGCTGTGAAACCTGTAATGCCTAAGCATAAAAGGATTTTACAGCTGATGTGGTGTCATTTCTCAACATAGTGAAGAACTAATCAAATGCTTTGTCTAGAGTGCTTGCATTCCATTTTTCCCTTATAAATAATTGTTAACGGAAAATCACAGAATCCTTTCGGGCCTGTAGATGTGCGACCATTACCCAGCATTCTCTCTACCGTTGTCAGAGTCAAGAAATCTTCCTGTCTTTTTGAATAAACGCGAAGAAAATCTACGAAACTATTTTTTCGCAGCATTTCAAATTTATTGGACTGAGGAGTCTACTTTCGGGCTCGTTGCGTTGCTTGTGTCTATTAAGGACACTAAGTAATTAAGATTCCAAAAACGCTGTTAAGTTAGATCGTGTTATTCGTTACTGTAGGCCTACGTCGGTAAATAGCCATCGTCAGGATATCTGTAAATAAACAGTACATAATTTTGGTGCAATATTTCAAATATTATAGGTAGATATGAATTAGAAAGCATTATTATATTTTTTTTACATACGTTAGATGGATCTGACATCCATACGTCATCGAGGTTCTGTCGCACTCATTTTGTCTTAATTACACACCATTTGTATTCTTGGAGTAATAACGATTCGTTTACTCCATATGATTTACTAACACTCTTAATTTTTAGATTGTTTTCCTTTTCTTCGGAGCAGTAATTATGTGACAGCTTATTTGACAGACGTGCCAGCGATACCGTATGGTTACAGTCAGTTTTGTTTATCATGCTGTAATTTCGATAATCTTTGATAGAGGTATCGTTGATGATGATGTGTAAACTCTGGTTGTTTCGTAATATTTTCTGTCTCGATCTGTTTTCTTCATCGCCGGCCGCGGTGGTCTCGCGGTTCTAGGCGCGCAGTCCGGAACCGTGCGACTGCTACGGTCGCAGGTTCGAATCCTGCCTCGGGCATGGATGTGTGTGATGTCCTTAGGTTAGTTAGGTTTAACTAGTTCTAAGTTCTAGGGGACTAATGACCACAGCAGTTGAGTCCCATAGTGCTCAGAGCCATTTGAACCATTTTTTTGTTTTCTTTATCGATAATTTGAAAAACGTTTTCGATGTATTTTTTTGTGTGTTTTATGTCGATTTGCCGATTAAGTGTGTATAGTGGGCAGTTGTGTGTACGTAAGTAGGTATCCATCTATTTTACAATGTTCATTAGTGGTCCTTTCACTGTTACGTTTAGAATTTGGGTAACTTGTTCTAAATTATCTGCAGTGTGTGTTGTTCGGTTTTTAAGTGGAGGAACCAAGTAGATGGGTTGTTGTCGATGTAGCTAATATGTTCGCGGTACGTATTAATGAACTTTCTATCCGTGTGACGTATGCAGACTTTATCTCAGTCTTTGCACTGAATTTTGTATATGTCTGGGTTACAGTAAACTGGTAATTTCGTTTTACCCGATTCAAATTGTAAAATCTTACTAGACTGAAGTAATGTACAGGGATGTACTATCTGCGACACTGCGTGTACTAGCTAGCAAGTTCGGCATTTCATCGATAGGCGTATCAAAATCTACACTTCTTTGAGCGGGTAGACAATATTTTCCAGGTAAGTCAATGTATTTAAATTGATTTATGAATAATTAAATAATTTATTACATCAGTTAGTTACGTAGATTTAAAATATGATGTGCCTGTATGTACGAAGTGAAAAACAAAAATAAAGTTGAATAAATATTGTTTGTGTTTAAAAAGTGTTCAGTTATTTTTTTTCTCTTGATTAATCAACCAAAGACAAGAGGCTTACGTCATCGTCTCCTAGCGTGGCAGTACTACTAAGCATGTTCCGAGTGATGTAGATACTAGTAATCCAAACTACTTGTAATAACTGCATTAGCGACCAAAAAGTAAAAGATACTCACAGAAAATGAAAAATAAACCAGTTGGACAGACACGTGTAGAAGGACTCCTGTAATATATTTTCTCCTTTTTAGACACATTCTTCAAAAATATATTGATTTGATTCAGTTCAATATATGGAACACTGTCTAGGGAACGGAAGGAGCAGAAATAGAAACGACATTCCAGTGAATCCGTACGGATAAATAATGTCTAATCTACGGAGTCTTTCGCAACCTGAGGTAAGTTTAATTTCTGCCAATTGCGATGTTCTATATTTCACAACATCATCACTGTCAACAATTATTATGATTTCTTTTACCATTTGACTAAATGATATCGAAAGAAACTCTGATGTTTCGTTCAGACGCTTTGATTCTTACATCAACCATGTTGCACGCCGATCGTTCAAGTGACATTTCAACAGTTTTTCTTCAAATTCAGCACTGCACCGTGTAGCATTCAAGTACATATCTGCATTATTCTGTTCAACTTTTTGTGTTGCGTTCTGAGTGACATAAATATATGACAGATGTTTCTATATCTCTCTGACGTATAATACTTCTTTCGAGTAACTACTCTGTGCTGCATAAGGAGGCATACGGGCCTGTAATATACACGATATACACAAATAAGTTGACAGATAACGCCATTATCTCTCCAAGGCAGTTAGTGCATAAAATTTGTATACATGGATGCTGCACTGTCACATCAGTAACGATAAGTATTGCAGGACTTACAGATTCCTGAAGCTTGGTGCAAGTATTGCACGCTGACTCGCTGTCCACGGAAATGTAGCGAATGAGCATTAACAGGTGGATCCATCATGAACTGTTTAACAGCTTTCCCGACACTTCGTCAGAATGCTCTGAGAAGCAAACCATTATGACCACTCCCCACCGCGGTGGTGTATACCACCTGATGGCGTTGCAGGCATGTGACGCGGAAACAAAACTATCAAAAATTTGTGGAAAGATCTTATGGGACCAAACTGCTTACGTCATCGGTCCCCTGAGCTTACACACAACTTAATCTAACTTAAACTAATTTACGCTGTGGACAAGACACACACCCGTACCCAAGGGAGGACTCGAATCTCCGATGGGGGAGGGGAGGGGGGGGGGGAGCCGCGCGGACCGTGACAAAACGCCTAAGACCGCGTGGCTATTCCGCGAGGCGAAACTATGCAAGCACAGAAGAGACGGATGGACGGTGGACGGATGGGGATCACCATAGCAGCGAAAATAAATGTTGCAGCTGGAGAAATTCTCTGAGATAAGCGACTTTGCCAAAGAACTGATGGTTATTACGCTGAGGCTGTGAACGAGTATCTCGGAAACGGCGAAGCTGGTAGAATGTTCACGTGCTACTGTCGTGAGCGTCTACGTAAAGAGTTGGGAGGACAGTGTAACTACCACTAGATGCTAAATGGTTGGACGTCCATGACTCTTCACAAAACGTGGGGTTCGGATGCTTCTCTGCTCTGTAAAGTAGGACAGAAGATGACCCGTGCCATCTCTGGTGAAAGAGCACTATGCTGGTGCATCACCAGGTGTTTCGGAGCACACGGTTCGTTGTTGAACATGGAGCTCCGCAACAGAGCACCCATACGTGTTCACATGCTGACCCAGCGACATCGTCAATTACGATTGCAGTGGGCACGGAACCATCGGAATTCGACCGTCGATCAATGGAGACGTGCCGGCTCTTCAGGTGAATCACAGTTTCGCTACTCTAAGTCGATGGGCGTCTTCATAAATGCCGTCATTGAGATAAACGGCAGGTCGAAACGTGCAGCGGCCCAAGGACGCCGCTGGTTGGTGGGAGCAGTATTATTCTATGGGAGAGATTTTCCTGCGCTTGTATGGGACCTGTGGTAGTAATCGAAGACACACTGACAGCTGCGAGTCATCTGCATCAGCTCGTGCTTCCATCTTTCAGCAGTCTAACTGTCCTTGCCTTGGAGCCAGAACCGTGCTACAGTGGTTTGGACAGCATTATAGTGAAATCACTTTGACGATCCGGCGATCAAATACGCCTGATGTAAATCCTATGGAACCCACCTGGGTCGCTAACGGGCGCCATCACCGCGTACGCAAATTAGCGGCCCATTATTTATTACATGTGCTATGTGTAGATATCTAATGCCATACATCGACACGAACCTACCAACAAACTGTCGGATCCATCACAGGCAGAATCAGTGATGTATTTCGTTCCAAAGAAGGACAAACGAACTATTAAGCAGGTGGTCACAATGTTTTGGCTCGTCAGTGCAAGTTTCAAGCTCAAAGGGAATCCCACGTCAAATAGGGCTACGCCTAGTGACGTATTACAAAGTTGAAGTGAAACTTAGAACAACTTTTCCTTGCTCCACAAAGGTACTTTTGATCAATCCAGGCAGAGTAGATAGTAAACTGAGACTTACTGCAAAGACTGCTAGTGAGATGGCATATAAAATTCTCGTCCCCTTCCTCTTTCAGTGTTGATCCAAAGTCTGCATATGCACGTTAAAATAGTGTAAGTAGGCTGTTAAGGTTTTTATGTTGGTAACGCCACGTAGCGCTCTGTGTAAAATTCACTGACTGTGCTGTGTGCAGTCTGGGGCTGGTTTGCAATTTTGGTAAATTTCTAATACTGGGTATCATGAACTGATATATATATACATATATATAATTACTTTTGAACATTATTAGGTGAATACATTGTTTGTTCTCTATCAAAACCTTTCATTTGCTAACTATGCCTATCAGTAGTTAGTGCCTTCAGTAGTTAGAATCTTTTATTTAGCTGCCACTATTGGCGCTCGCTGTATTGCAGTAGTTCGAGTAACGAAGATTTTTGTGAGGTAAATGATTCATGAAAAGTATAGGTTATTGTTAGTCAGGGCCATTCCATTGTAGGGATTATTGAAAGTCAGATTACGTTGCGCTAAATTATTGTGTGTGAGTGTCGTGTTGATCAGAATAAGTAAAGAGCGAAATGTCTGAGTACGTTCAGTTCTGCTCAGTTGTTTGAAAATCAAATAACGAGGAGGTTTTCCAGCACAGTACAATATAAATTTCCCTAATGGGATGTTTCAATAGGAAAAGACCAATTGGGATGGTATTAGCAGGGTTGCCTACCTCATGGTGGTTGAAATATTTTCCGGAAGAATTTCTATTTTTACTTACGGTGTATAACACAGGGAGAGAAAGGCAAAGGACGACTGGGGTCCAATATGATGTATACAACGAGGTTACAGAGAAAAGAGTATCCGTGCTCGGGCTGAGGAAGGAAATCGGTCGAGTCCTTTTCAAAGGAACCATATCAGCGTTCAGATTAAGCAATTTAGTGAAACCACGTTAAACCTACATTTGGATGACTGGGTTGGGTTGTTTGGGGAAGGAGACCAGACAGCGAGGTCATCGGTCTCATCGGATTAGGGAAGGACGGGGAAGGAAGTCGGCCGTGCCCTTTCAAAGGAACCATCCCGGCATTTGCCTGGAGCGATTTAGGGAAATGACGCAAATCGTAAATCAGGACGGCCGGACGCAGGATTGAACAGTCGTCCTCCCGAATGCGAGTCCAGTGTGCTAACCACTGCGCCACCTCGCTCGGTGGATGACTACCAATACGCTGCGGTAAATAGTCCCTCAGTGATGCAGAGCGTCTTAGTAACCTTGCACGGAACCTCGTAAATTAAATCAGCAGGTGTTTACTAACTGATGGATGCCCTGAGAAATCTCGTGACGAATACAGTCAGATTGTGTTGGTAGACTGAGGTACACTGTTTATCAGCAGCGACTCGGGTCGTGCGGGCGAAACGCAATGAAACAGATCCCGAATTCATCTGAGTAGGAACTTTCCCCTCTGCTTGCTTCTTGAATCGCGTTTCTCCGCCCGTGCGCAAACATAACATTACTCTCGTCGTCTTAAGAGCCGAGGAGGCCACATAATTTACGACAGTTTTGTCTTTTTTTTTCGCCCCGCCCGCTTTCTTGTTTTTAATATATATTTCCTGGCGGGTTCTTTTTGCTCTATGATTAACGACCTTTAACGCACTAAAGCTTTCAAGGAGTAATTAATTGTGGACCCCGGAGCGCGCCTCCCACCCACCACCCACCCCAGTCACCTGCCCGGGACAGAGAGCGAACCTCCGCAAACTTTTCCGCCCCGGGTCCACGTGTTTACAAGCCGGAATCGGCCTCCTCTTTAATTGCCGGGAAGGGATCGAGCGGACCGGAGACTGTCTAGCGCCTAATAAGGACGAATGTCCCTTCCAGAGCCTCCTGCAGGCTCTAGCACACGAAAGGAGTCGGTTCTCTTTCTCTTGCCTGTAAGAAATACGCCACCTTGTAGTTGAAAGTATCTGTATCCGCATCTACGTCTACATTTTCGTGATTACTCTGCAATTCACAATTAAGTCCCGAGCGACCTGAAAAAATCGCAGATGACGCCTGTATATAAGAAGGGTAGAAGGACGAATCCTCAAAATTACAGACCAGTATCCTTAACATCGGTTTGTTGCAGGATTCTCGAACATATTCTCAGTTCGAATATAATGAATTTCCTTGAGACAGAGAAGTTGCTTTCCATGCATCATCACGGCTTTAGAAAGCATCGCTCCTGCGAATCGCAACTCGCCCTTTTTTCACATGATATCTTGCGGACCATGGATGAAGGGTATCAGACGGATGCCATATTCCTTGACTTCCGGAAAGCGTTTGACTCGGTGCCCCACTGCAGACTCCTAACTAAGGTACGATCCCATGGGATTGGTTCCCAAGTGTGTGATGGCTCGAAGACTTCTGAAGTAATAGAACCCAGTACGTTGTCCTCGATGGTGAGTGTTCATCAGAGGTGAGGGTATCATCTGGAGTGTCCCAGGGAAGTGTGGTATGTCCGCTGTAATCTACATAAATGATCTTTTGGATAGGGTGGATAGCAATGTGCGGCTGTTTGCTGATGATGCTGTGGTGTACGGGAAGGTGTCGTCGTTAAGTGACTGTAGGAGAATACAAGATGACTTGGACAGGATTTGTGATCGGTGTAAAGAATGGCAGCTAACTCTAAATATAGATAAATGTAAATTAATGCAGATGAATAGCAAAAAGAATCCTGTAATGTTTGAATACTCTATTAGTAGTGTAGCACTTGACACAGTCACGTCGATTAATTATTTGGGCGTAACATTGCAGAGCGATATGAAGTGGGACAAGCATGTAATGGCAGTTGTGGGGAAGGCGGATAGTCGTCTTCGGTTCATTGGTAGAATTTTGGTTCATCTGTAAAGAAGAACGCTTATAGAACGCTGGTGCGATCTCTTATTGAGTACTGCTCGGGCGTTCGGGGTCCCTATCAGGTCGGATTGACGGAGGACATAGAAGCAATTCAGAGGCCGGCTGCTAGATTTGTTACTGGTAGGTTTGATCATCACGCGAGTGTTACGGAAATGCTTCAGGAACTCGGATGTGAGTCTCTAGAGGAAAGGAGGAGTTCTTTTCGTGAATCTCTACTGAGGAAATTTAGAGATCCAGCATTTGAGTCTGACTGCAGTACAATTTTACTGCCGCCAACTTACATTACGCGGAAAGACCACAAAGATAAGATAAGAGAGGTTAGGGCTCGTATAGAGGCATATAGGCAGTCATTTTTCCCTCGTTCTGTTTGCGAGTGGAACAGGGAGAGAAGATGCTAGTTGTGGTACAAGGTACCCTCCGCTACGCACCGTATGGTGGATTGCGGAGTATGTATGTAGATGTAGATGTAGAAGTGTCTGGCAGAGGGTTCATCGAACCACGTTTAAGCAACGTCTCTACTGTTCAACTCTCGAATAGCGCGCGGGAAAAATGGGCACTCAAATCTTGCCGAACGAGCTCTGATTTCTCTCATTTTGTTGCGATGAGCAGTTGTCCCTATGTAGACTCGTGCCAACGAAATATTTCCACACTCTGAAGAGAAAGTTGGTGAATGAAAGTTGATGAGAAGGTCCAGTTGCAGCGAAAAACGCCGTTGTTTTAATGATTGCCACTCCAATTCACGTATCATGTCTGTGGCACTATCTGCCTTATTTCGCGATAATACAAAACGAGCTGCCCTTCTCTGAACTTTTTCCATGTCCACCGTCAGTCCTATATGATGCGGATCCCACACCGCACAGCAATACTCCAGAAGAGAACGGAATAGCGTAGTGTAAGCAGTCTCTTTAGTAGACCTGTTGCTGAGTGTTCTGCCAATTAATCACAGTCTCTGGTTTGATTTTCCCTACGACGTTATCTTTGTGGTCATTCAAATTTAAGTTATTTTTAACTGTAAACCATTAGCACTTAGTTGAGTTAACAACTCTTAGATTTGTGTGATTTATCGTGTAACCGGAATTTAGCGGATTCCTTTTAGTAGCTATGAACTGTGACCTTTCTGAGAGGAAATCACGAATCCAGTCACAGAACTGAGACGTTACTATATAGGCACGCAATTTAGTCAGAAGTCGCCTGTGAGGAACGGTGTCAAAAGCGTTCTGGAAATCTGAAAATCTGGAATCAGTTACTTGGATCCTACGTTTGCTTCTCTATTGCTGTATGGTGAGTGGCGGAGGGTGTGTAGCGCACGAGCACAATTATGGTACTCTTCTATTCCATGATAAAGTGAGGTTCCCGAAAATGATTAAGTTATACCTCTCAGTCCTCACGTGTTAAGAGACAGTCAAACGTAAACGAGACAGATGGAAAAAAAGTAAGTAAACAGTTAATTATTTGAAAAGTTATCATAATATCTGTTAAGACATTCCTCCCATTGTGAGACGAGACAGTCACTGCCTTCAAGGGAAATTTTTGGCGTTGCCTACGGAACCATGATAGCACGCAAGCGTACGCCCCTTCGTGCCTTTCTTCAGGGCTCCAAAAATATGGAAATCACATGGGGAGATATGTAAAGGTGTCCCAGTGAAACTTCTACAGCACAGTCGAAACAACCGTAGGTACATTTGGGCGGGCACTATAGCATACAAGCTACCGGTACTAACTCTTATGTTTTTTTCTAGGTCAGGAAATAAACTAAACTTGCTGTGCCTGAAAGCAGCGTACACTTTACACCGTATGCTTTCTGAGCGTCAGCAGTCTTAATTTAACATATTCGTAAAGGTGACAGAATCTGCTTGAAAAAAGTTGTTTGTCGCAGTGTCAGCATGGCTTTCATATACAGAGGTAATTTCTGTTTCTGTAACTTTTAACTATAGTGTTTTTAGAATTCGCCATAATATGGTAATACACCCTACAACATAGAATAAGTGATTGTCTTTTCCAACACAACACCTACAGCCATACAAACATTTTTTTCTTCTGTAGCACTGGGTTTACATTAGACGTCGGCCTATGCTATTATAGTCATAAGACATAATGAAAGGGGAAGAAGGCAGTGAAGAAGAAGAAGAAGAAAAAGAGGAATGTAATGACAAAGATGACACAATTCCAGTGAGGAGGCGCAGCAGAACACAAAGCCTCTGCCATCACCGAAGGTAGGTCGTTCCCTGATATGCATCTACCTTAAATGACGAAAAAAACCATGAAAAGTCGTCTCAGATGTAGGTTGCCAGGAGATAATGATTCACCACTTGTGGAGAAGCGTGCAAACTATATTTCTGTTCCACAGAAAAAAAGCAATTTTACTTGCAGTTTCATAAAAACTACCAGCATTATGAAGAGTTTTCTGCTTGTATTTTTGAATATAATAATAACATTTTGATGTACTGTGATAAATATATTAATTTATTTCAGTGGTCCGTTCATAAATAAAGTCCATGAAAGCAAAGCCTGAGAACATTTTATTACTTCGATAAAAAATATGTTCGAGTTCTTATGTAACGTGTATGCTGCACGTTATAAATTTTGATGAATCACATCCTTTTTTAATGTAGTATTTTAGTCTCGTTTCGTCCGAGACCAACACAGTGACCATCAACAT
Source organism: Schistocerca serialis cubense (assembly GCF_023864345.2). Classification (NCBI taxonomy): domain Eukaryota; kingdom Metazoa; phylum Arthropoda; class Insecta; order Orthoptera; family Acrididae; genus Schistocerca; species Schistocerca serialis. Next base: position 68,197,082 of record NC_064649.1, on the reverse strand, counting down.
AAACTACTGATTTATAAAATCTAAGCTCGTGAGAGATGAGGGTACACATCTCGGTATGAACTCTGAACCCACTAATTTCTAAAACGTCTTGTTTCAAATTGCATCGAGGGGATGGACGTGTACGGGTATGGAGACGACCTCATGAATTCATGCACCCAGCATGTCAGCAGAGGACTGTCCAAGCTGGTGGAGGCTCTGTAATGGTGTGGATCGTGTGCAGTTGGAGTGATATGGGACACCTGATACGTCTAAATACGACTCTGACGGGTAACACGTACGGAAGCATCCTGTCTGATCACCTGCATCCATTCATATCAATTGTGCATTCCGACTGACTTGGGCAATTCCAGCAGGACAATGCGACTCCACACACATGTCCAGAATTGCTACAGAGTGACTCCAGGAACACTCTTCTGAGTTTAAGCGCTTCCGCTGGCCACCAAACTCTCCACACACGAACATTACTGAGCATATCTGGATTGCCTTGCAACGTGTTCCAGTTTCTTAGGCTCTTGGGTGTATGTACATAACTGAGTGTGTGAGGAACCCTCAGTATGCGAGTACTTTTCCCACCTGGAAATTTTTTGTTCTTCGTTCTTACAAGGGAACCTCCCCATCGCACCCCCCTCAGATTTAGTTATAAGTTGGCACAGTGGATAGGCCTTGATAAACTGAACACAGATCAATTGAGAAAACAGGAAGAAGTTGTGTAGAACTGTGAAAAAATAAGCAAAATATACAAACTGAGTAGTCCATGGGCGACATAGACAACATCATGGAGAGTGGGGGCTCAGGAGCGTCGTGGTCCCGTGGTAGCGTGAGCAGCTGCAAAACGAGAGGTCCTTGGTTCAAATCTTCCCTCGAGTGAAAATTTTACTTTATTTTTGCATAGTTATTATCTGTCCGTTCGTTCATTGACGTCTCTGTTCACTGTAATAAGTTTAGTGTCTGTGTTTTGCGACCGCATCGCAAAACCGTGCGATTAGTAGACGAAAGGACGTGCCTCTCCAATGGGAACCGAAAATATTTGATCGCAAGGTCATAGGTCAATCGATTCCTCCACAGGAAAACACATCTGATATATTCTATACGACACTGGTGACGGCATGTGCGTCACATGACAGGAATATGTTGTCGACCCACCTAACTTGTACACTTGGCGAATGGGTAAAAAGATTCTTCTACCTTGCCCGATTTAGGTTTTCTTGCGCATGTGATAATCACTCCCAAAAAAGTGATGAAAACATAAGAGTTTGTCACACAAACTGAAAATAAAAAATTAAACTTTTCACTCGATGGAAGATCTGAACCAAGGACCTTTCGTTCCGCAGCTGCTCACGTTACCACGAGACCACGGCACTCCTACGTTCTCAGTGTCCTTGATGTTGCCTATCTTTCCATGAACTACTCAGTTTGTATATTTTGCTTATTTTTTCACAGTTCCACACAACTTCTTCCTGTTTTCTCATTTGATCTGTGTTCAGTTTATCAAGGCCTATCCACTGTGCCAACTTATAACTAAATCTGAGGGGAGGGGGGGGGGGGTGATAGGGAGGTTCCCTTGTTAGTAGCAACAGCTGACTACGACCTGGACTGCACACAGACTTTTTTTAAAAAACCACTGCTATTGCCAGCGATGTCTCAAACGACTGGTTTGCTTACAACGGTCGCCGTGAACGTTCACTGTAACAGACTTAAATAGCTGGCGGAATAAGTGGACGCGATAAAGCTGGTCGCTGAACGCACTGTCGACTGCAGTAAAAGCCCGTGCGTCGTGCGATAGCAGGTGTTGCCACTTTTGTGGCGGGCAGTGCGCAGCTGTCAAGAGCCGCGCGATAACGCGGCGCACCGGCGTTTTTACGTATCACAATAGACTAAAAGTGAGAGGGCTTTAGCAACTCGCCCTAGATTTTGTGCTGGAAAAGCCGCTCCACAATTCATTGCACAGAATTCTCATAGAGGGAACTGAAATGAAGTACCCTGTGCCTGAGCGGTGGTTCTCTACTCGGAACGCTATAGCCAGTTGCAAAATGGTTCAAATGGCTCTGAGCACTATGGGACTTAACATCTGAGGTCATCAGTCCCCTAGAACTTAGAACTACTTAAACCTAACTAACCTAAGAACATCACACACATCCATGCCCGAGGCAGGATTCGAACCTGAGACCGTAGCGGTCTCGCGGTTCCAGGCGGAAGCGCCTAGAACCGCTTGTCCACAGCGGCAGGGTAGCCAGTTGCAACCAAGAACATAAACTACACCTCCAGCTAGCGGAAGGCATGCGACATCAAGTGTACCTAATATGCTCCAAAACGCCGCGCATGAAAATGGGATTTTCCGGTGCTCATACCTCGGGGTCTGTTGGCGATAAAAAGGTAGGGTCCAATATCATGGATAGTCCTTGTGCTGAGGACCATTTGTATAATCGTCAGTAGGATCGTCTTAGTGTCACTATCCTAGGGTACGGAGTCAAAGTATCAACATTAGACACATCCACCTGGTTAGGGAAATGGTGAAAATCTGTTGGTTATTTTTGCGTTTCATGGGGTTGGCTGAGGACCATTTGTATAATCAACAGAAGGATCATCTTAGTATCACTATCCTGCAGTACGGAGTTAAAGTATCAATATGACACACATTCACCTGCTTAGGGAAATGAAGCAGATCTGTTGGTTCTGTTTGTATTTCTTGTGGTCTGCCGTGGGGTTGATGGGACCTTTAGTTCATGGGCAATTCCTCAGAAAACTCCATGTAAGCTTTTTTTTTTTTAGTATATTTTCTACGTCACCAGCGGACCTAAACACAGCCGATGCTGTACATAGCAAATGGCTGAATTTTGATCTCCTGATCTCGAACAATCGTGCAAATTTTCTTGGTAACTGTGTCCGTTTCCAAGATTTAGAGGTACGAAGTTACCCTACCTCTGCCCGTAAAATCCGGTATGGGGCAAAAATCTAAATAATAAATAATCTTAGCAAATTGTTCAGATTTTAACGATACATTCTCTAGGCATTTATCTAGAAGAGCCATCTACTGGTTTGCAAAATTATTTATCTGTTATCGATAAACGCCGAGAAAACCTGTATCTAGAGTACCAAAACCCAGCCGCGGATTCCGAGATTGGAATGCAGAGCAAGTCGTTGGCATTTGTACGAGGTTTAACTAAGATCCCTTACTATAACAGTCTTGAAAATTTTCTTAATACTGTTACCAAGATACAGAAGTTCAAAGTAACCCCACTTTCACACGTAAAATACGTACGTAAAATCTAGTGTGAGGCGAAAACATAGTTTATAAAGTGACGTAGCACGGTGAAATATGCTGTGTCTCCGTTATCATCCGGGAACTGCATGCTGTAGTACTCGAGCACATGCGGAATTTTTTTGCAAGTAAAAATTTCAGTTTCACATAAGTAACATATCCAAAATTTTATTGACCAATACATTTCTTTTCATACGAGTTACATGCCCTGATGCAGCAGGGAAAGAAGGAAACCAGCGAGAAAACGCTCCTACCGGAGCACAAGAAAGGCAAATATATTCCTGTTAATTTAATAGAATCTGACTGAAAAACGGAGGATCTTCCCCAGCACCTTTATGAAAAGTTTCCAAAAACTGTTTGCATGAGAATATAATCGCGTTTTTTATGTTGAAACAGAAGAAGACAGTGTAAGTGGCAGAGACACGGAAAAGTAATAAATACTGGAAGACAGTAGTTCGTGTTATAGAAAGAGCGAAGGAGACAATGGCAGTGTGAGAGGAAGACAGGGACACAGTGGCAGTCGAACTCAGCTGACAGTCACAATACAGTGCTAGGAAAATGGTGAAGGAGACGGTGCCACACGTGGGGGAGGAAGAAAGAGAAAGAGCAAGTGGAGGGTGAGAGCCAGTGATAATGAGAAACAGAATATATGATTATGACAACGAGGAAGACAAGCTGCAGGACAGAGAGAAGCCGGCGGTGGCTACATCGGGGAGCATTCACGTAGGCATCCATGGGTCCAGTGGAGCTCGTGCAAGGCCCCACGATGGCCAGGGAGTAGCATACATGACGATAACGTTTCCCGATAGCAGTGGTATTTTTCAACAAGACAATGCGCCATGTCACAAGGCGAGGTGTGTGATGGAGTGGTTCGAGGAGCACAGTGGCGAGTTCCAATTGATCTGCTGGCCCCCCAACTCGCCAGATCTGAACCCGATCGAACACATCTGGGATGTGGTTGAACATGGCGTCAGAGTTCATCGCTCCCTCCACGGAATTTACAAGAGTTAGGTGACTTTTTTCGGGAATTGACACACGGCCAGGAGAGCGGTGTGGTGACCATATGCCTCTCCATATCCGAATCGAGTGACGCTTATGGGCTGAGGATGACACGGCGGCCGGTCGGTACCCTCGGGCCTTCGTGGCCTGTTCGGGAGGAGTTTAGTTTTCTAGGTGACTTGTGGTACAGAAATGACGCCAACTCCTTTCACCCAACCTACTAAGGTCTCATTGCTTCCATGGTAAGAAGCGTCGCCGCTGTTATCCGATCCAAAGGTGGATCTTCTGGCACGTGACAATGATGCTCCAATTGGAGTCACAAAAAAATTCTGAGGACTTTAGACAGGCTAGGGAATGAAGAAGGCCCACGGCAGAACAACTTGGCGCCTCATCAGAGGGGCCATCCCTTTTATACGAGGAGCCCTTGAAGAAGGGCGTGACGGACGCGCACCTTCCGGCCGCGCCCTTTGTTTTTAGACAGGTTTGGAGTGTCTGCAGGAGAGCAGGGAGGTTCCGTCAGGGGGGGGGGGGGCGGAAGGGAAGGGGTGGGGAGGGGATGCCCCGTCGCCCCCATAAAGACGTCGCCGGCGCCGTAAATAATCTCCTAACAGGCCGCAGCGCTCCACGGCCAGAAACGGTACGCTACGCCAGAGCCGGCGTCGCCGTTGGCTGAATCACGGCGACTGACTCACGGGACAACCTCGTCGCCACGTCGGCTCCGCGATCTTCCGCCGCCACGTATTGTGGCCGTCCTACACACAGCTGGTCAAGAGAGAATAACATCATTGTCGGACAGTCTCAAGAAAAAAAAAACACAATGTTTTTGGTGAGTGAAGATGAATGATAGTCGATTAGCATTGGACTCCAATGGAACGTCACGACGTAGAGGAAGGGAACGGTAGCATCAAATCACAATGTTAATATTACGACGCTACGTCAACGGAACACCGTATCAGCTGAAACAAGCTATGCCACTTCAAGTGAATGAAGCCGGTTCGCCGGCCGCTGTGGCCGAGCGGTTCTAGGCGCTTCAGTCAGGAACAGCGCGACTGCTACGGTCGCAGGTTCGAATCCTGCCTTGGGCACGGATGTGTGTGATGTCCTTAGGTTAGTTAGGTTTAAGTAGTTCTAAGTTCTACGATGACTGATGACCTCAGATGTTAAGTCCCATAGTGCTCCGAGCCATTTGAACCATTTTTTGAAGGCAGTTCACACTCAAAAGTCATGACGGAGTGGAACGGAAAGTCAGCGTCAAAGGACGATTTGTTCATAGCAGATGGAAAGTCAGAGTGTCGTCAGCCTGCTGAATCAAGATACGCTGACTGCAGACGAACGATGATCGATTCCCACTGGACGCCAACTGAACGTTATCACAGACCGGATAGGTATGTCTCTGTCAAGTGAGAATGTGTTCATACTGGAAGTACCTTCAACGTAACGTCACAAGAACTGAATCGAACTTTGGTAACGGGAGACAAATGGAAGTCGAGTCACACTGGAATGGAAGGGAATGTCTCTCTCAGATGGCTGTGTCTTTACACTATACGGAAATTCACCCTTACCTCACACAGCTTAATGAGACCACGGTAAATGCAGACAAATTAATTTCGAATCGCCCTGGACGCCAACGGAACGTCATGATGAAACGGAAGGGAACGTCACTATCAAATGATGGTGTGGCCAAATTAGACGGAACGTCAACGTAACATTGCATCAGCTACATGAGACTACCCTATTTGAAGATAAAGGAAGGTCAAATGGCTCTGAGCACTATGGGACTTAACATCTTAGGTCATCAGTCCCCTAGAACTTAGAACTACTTAAACCTAACTAACCTAAGGACATCACACACATCCAACCCCGAGGCAGGATTCGAACCTGTGCTCGTAGTGGTCGCACGATTCCAGACTAAAGCGCCTAGAACCGCTCGGCCACCACGGCCGGCTGAAGGAAGGTCGATTCGTTTTGGATGCCAAAGAACTGTTATTATTGAACGGAAGGGAATGTCACGTTCAAATGGTAGGGAGTTAATATTACCTCACCTTCAAATGACAGAATGGCCATATCAGATGGAACGTCAACCTAACGTGACATCGGCTGAACCACACTATGCTAATTGGAGATGAATGTAGGTAGTTTCGCTCTGGATACCAATAGAACGTCATGACGCAACGGAAGTGAATGTCACCGTCAGGTCACCGTGCGTTCACACGACATGCAATGTCAACGTAATGTGCCGTCCTTTAGCTCAGTAATGAGCGATCAAAGTGAGGCTATGAACTACCGTCTGTCTTATAAAAACTCAGAATGTACAGAGCTACGGAAACAGTGGATGGACGCATCATCTCAAATGTTACTAAAAGAACAATCAATGGTAGCAGAACGCTGTTTTGTCGAAAACCGGCATGGTGAGATTGTGGTTATGTAAATAGAAAAAATAAAATAAAATTAAATTAAATTAAAAAAGGAGAGAGAGAGAGATAGATAGATAGAGACAGAGAGAGATTGGTTAATTCTCACGTAAAAAGTAAAACCCAGACATGGAAACTGTTAATAATGCTAGTTATTAAGAACTATCGCGCCGTTGGGGGATTTCGAAAGGTTTGCATCGTCGTCAGAATATTTTTTTCTTTTTTTATCGGGAAATAATAATAACAATAGTAATAAGAGTACAGTTCCTAACTGCTGAATTACAATTAATATCGAGATTTTCCATTAAGTTCATATGGTAACTTTTCCACGCAGCTGAGAAGTAAAAGAATAGGAACAGTGTCTTCCAAACATCTGGACGTCAACTGCACAGTCTGGTGTACGCAGCATGCCGTGTTACCTGCACCAACTGTTCGCAGTGCTTCTCCCAGGCAGCCGACGGAGTGTATACTTGGTCGTCATGTTCCAGACTTCCCTTTTATCTGTACGAAGGCAGCTAGAGTTCTTAAGGTACAGTTGTGGTGGTTTCTTACTAAAATTAACAAGATTCAGCTGGGCAGCTCAAGATAATCAAGATCATTTCAGTAATGTCACGGTATATCGTTTGATTAAAAAAAAAAAACGGTAAGTTCAAACGTTTTTGGTATACAGAGGGACAACATATAATTAACAAAGGGAGAGCGAAGTGCTAAAACTTTACTGCAAACATACCAAAGAATTATGTAATTTGTAAACATATTAAATGGTAACGCTGTTACCTGAAACGCCGTGCGCCTAGGGACCAAATAAACACAATAGCAACAAAAGTCAAACATACTCTTTCTTTTTCACTAGCTGCAGGATTTTGATAAAAAATCAGATCTTTGCAATCAAGAAATGTGTTTGCACCTACTCTTCGATCGATGAAAACGCTCAGGTTAGTAAGTTCATAGCAAACCAGATTATACTTCCGATACCTTGGACGCACTGTCATCAGTTTGGAAATTCACGTTGTATCTAAGCGGCTTGCGAGCGATTTTTAATAACACGGATGAACAGAGAACAATTTAAGAGATGCAGTGTGTGATTTGCAGGGGGGGATGGGGGGAATTTCCCCCCCTCTGCATCAGACCATCCCCTCCTCCGGCTTTAGTTTATGCATCCCAACCTGGGATGTTTATTTCCCACGCACTGGAGTAAAACTTTACATATAACTTAAATTTGTGGAGCCCAACACTGAAAGTTTTTAATACAGTCTTACTATTAATACTATTAATATGTTTGCTTATTAATTTTGAAAAAGTGTTATGTAGTAGTTAAGCATTTCAAAACATTTAGAACTAGATCGTCATTCTCATGTTGTCATTGTTGCTTTCGTCAAGGTGCGTCATCCGTTTACTTGCGAGGGAAGTAGTGTGGCAGTCATACCGCAGCAGTCGTACCGCAGAGTTGGGTGATCTGGGGGCTGAAGTTCCCACCCCAGGCCCTGAGACAGGGTGGTGACCGGCCCGGTGCCTGTGCGAACATTCACCGTTAGGCCGCCTGTAGGCAACGGTATGGCGCGGACTTACGCGCCTGGGACGAAAGCACACATTACTAAATAACGCACCATCGCCTGTTTCTAAAGTGCGCGTCATATATCTTGGCGGCCGAGTTTAGGTTCGTTCTGCGCATCTGACGTCACAAAACACAGTCAGCCAATGAACAGAGAACGACATTGCCAGACCTCGACTGCAGTGCAGAGCACGGACGAGTGTCTTCAGTTTTAGAAACGTTCCGTCATAAATAAAGTAATAGAACAAAAGCAATGTCTTGATAGCAGACTTTCTTTTATAGAAAGTTTGGAAAAAGCATTCTTTATACCAATTGCTTCATATTCTATTAATTAAACCAAACAAGCAATAAGACTCCTAATTCAGGGGATAGCAAGGAAAGGTGTTTGTTTCAATCTCACGAACTGCTTTTTCGCAATAAAGAACAGCGGTAATTGTTTATTTCCTATTGTACTTCGACGAAGCGTGAGTAATTCATAGTCATACCAACAGTGTTTATAAGTAGTTGCGTGAGGTGTTAGACTCCTTATGGAGTTTAACTATTCGATGAGCTGAGGTAGCGGAACGGTTAAGGTGTTGGGCTGCCACGTGAAAGATTATGAGTTCAAACCTTGTGCGGTGCGTAAAATTTTCTTTATTTAAAAACAATATTGGAGTGCCTCACTTCACGAATTTTATTCGTTTGAATGAAATTTCTAGTGCTTTGCCTCTTCATTAACTTTTTCGCTGCTGCAGACACGTGCTCCTCGCATTCCGCGCTGTGCGCGATTTTGTCATCACTGCACTTCTCGCCTGTGCAGACACATGGTGTTCCCACTGCATTGACACGCTTATAATTCGATTTCACAAAAACTATTTGGCCAAAAAATTTGATTTTTACACGTCTTCTTGACTGATACCTTCCCCCCATAAATGACTTAATTTTGTTTTGATGTGCAGCATTAAATGTAGTAAACCATTGCACGAAATTTTGAAGAGTTTGCAGAGGTAAAAGTCCATAGCGTATACTTTCCGTATGGTCGATTTTAGTTGCCACAATGTTGAGAATGAAATGTAGACAAGATACCTAAATTTCATATAATATTTACTGTATAACAATATCTCATTTAATTTAAGTACCACATAGGTGTCGTATGTAATATTGAGAAATATTCCGTCTTTCGCGACTGTAATAAAAGTTTTATTTACACACGGCGCGTCTGGCTTTATTTTAAAGCACTTCCATAGGTGAAAAGTATGGCTCATACACAATGGTATTCATGTTCTATTTCTTGTTTTTGTTCCACAGTCGCAGTTTTACCAATGGTATTGAAATATATCCCTCTTCTTCAACTGTAAAAAGCGACTTATTTAGACCAGACGTGCGTCTCTCTTTTGAAGGACTGTATTTTGTGTCCTCCATTGGCAAGTCACCTTTCGTAGTTTTGTGCTGCGGTAGCACAATATTCAACGTTTGTGTTGGCTCATCAGTGTTTTAGCAAATAAATGCTGTTTGTGTGTGCCACACACAAAATTATATTTGACATAGCTCTGAGCACTTCACTGACAGACGGTATATTCAAGTCCTAATGTTTTTGTAAGTCCACAGTTTTGTTTAATGTATTTTGTCTACTTCCTTTTGATTGATTGAAGTGCTTTAAAATAAAGCCAAACGTGCCCAGTGTAAGTAAAACTTTTGTTACAGTCGCGAAAGGTGGAATATTTCTCAATATTACATACAACACTTATGTGGTACTTAAATTAAATGAAATATGTAAGTCTCTTGTCCACATTTCATTCTCAAGATTGTGGCAATTAAAATCGACCATCCAGAAAGTATACTCTATGGACTTGACCTCTGAAAACTCTTCAAAATTTCGTGCAATGGTTTACTATATTTAATGCTGCATAATAACTGTGTTGAACATCGAAACAAAATTAAGTCGTTTATGGGGGGAAGGTATCAGTCAAGAAGATAGGTAAAAGTCTAATTTTTGAGCCAAATAGTTTTTGTGGAATCGAATGATAAAGAGTGTCAAAGCAGTCGGAACACAATGTGTCTGCACAGGCGAGCAGTGCAGTGACAAAATCGCCCACAGCGCGGAATGCAGGGAGCACGTCTTTGTAGCAGCGAAAGGGTTTATGCGGCCGTGGGGGCTTTACTTCATGAACTGCGCGCTCCCCCCTAAACGTAAGCTTGCGAACTATGCTATACTATGGCGCTGCTTCTATTGGCGCGTGCGTCGTGTGCAACTGGCAACGCAGCAATCTCCCGCGTCTAGGCGGGCATGCGCGAGCCGCCAAGATAAAAGAATTGATCTATAGTTCCTAGGATACTATTTCGTGGACCTTCTTCAACTACTCTTCTCTTCCACCATCGTTTTCTTTTCCTTTGGTTTTCATTTCCGTTGTTAGCTGCATATGCAAGTACCAAGTAGGCCGCCGCTGCGATACTTTATCGTCCTTTATACTGCAAGCCCGACACACGTGTGGCACAAATTCTGTTGCTTTGGTATAAATTAACCTGCCGCAAGTAACGTACGCCACATTTCCGTAGCGTGCCACAATGTTGGAAGACGTCGCCCCTGCATAAATGAGGCTTTAGAGCCAGGTCTGTATTGTATGGTGGATGTGATGTGTTGCGTACGAAACTAAAACCTGCAATCAGATCGAAACGTCGTGGAAGAGGTGTCATCCTGCAGCAAGATAACGCTCGCCCATATTCTGCCAAACGGACAGCCGACGCAATAAAGGGGTTGAGATTCCAGGTGCTGGAACATCCACCATACAGTACAGACCTGGCTCCAAGTGATTTTCACATGTTTGGACCCTTAACGGAAGCACTACAGGGAAGAAGATTTGGAAGTGATGAAGACGTCATTGCTGCGGTGCAAAATTGGTAACAGATGCAACCGAAAAACGTATTTTCTGATGAAACAAAATAAAAAGTTCGTAAAACGTCGGGAAAACTCCATTGAAGTCCAGGGAGGCTACGTAGAAAAATAACGCATGTTTCAGTTTTCTATCATCAGAATAAGTACAGCTTTTCACAAATGTGCCTTTACTTTTTGAATACATACTTGTATGTAGATGATTTTGTAAATAAGCTTTACCTATAATGTACTTTTAGAGATATAACAAGGGATGGCTTTTCTGACAGTGCATACGCGTGAATAGTGAGTTTCGGCATTAATATCTATTTATAAGTAACTGTTTAACCATGGGTAACGCCACGGTCCAAGCTAGTAACATATGTAATTATACTAACCCCGTAAGACATCCCCCCCACTGGTAAAAGCACAAATCGCACACTGAAGAGATGTACGTCTCTTTCTGTCTCACATCATACACAACGTCGCTTATCACACCGGGCGAAATGTTGCGATGATTAAATCTGGGAGATTGGTGTTCAAAACTCCGTTTTGCTATCAGCAGAGAGCGTGTCTTATGTTTCCATCTATACCTAAATTTGTGATGATTCCATTAGAAAGTTCATGTCCGATTTCCTTCGCCGTCACAGTCAAATCCGAGCTCCAGTAATCACGCCGTCATAGTGTTAAAACACTGATCTTCCTTGTTTAACTGTTTCTTAGCGGCTGTGTTTAGAAACGATACCGGTATTTGTAGCGAGTGGTGGCGAAGAAATATGCAGCCACCACAAAATGTGGTGGGCGGGGCAAGGACGAAATCACTAAAATGTAGACTTCATTTAGAATACCCCCTCACTGAGCAACTACAAGCACGGGTCAAACTAAGGTATACTGGAAGCAGGGAAAAAGATAAACATGGATAATAAGGACAAAGCAGGCCAGAGGATGCCGAGAAGACAAAAGTTTTCCAGACAACCACGTGGCCTTCCAATGCATGTTTGTCAGGGTACGACCATCAAACGATAACCAATCAGAGACCAGTGCGCGAAAGTTTGTGAGGTAAAAGAACGTGTTTGGGAGTATGAAGCAGTGCGGTTTTGTCCGACAAGTCATTTCTTCGCCGATGTCAACTTTGTTACGATGTCAGAGGAAGTGAATTTTCGGCATTCCTGCAAGAATATATGTGATTTGAAAAAAGGAGTGCTGAAAATTAAATGATGCTATCTTTTTCACTACTGCGTTATTAACACTTGCAGACCCCCTGCACATGTTACAATAAAAGTTCACTCACGCTCTCTCTGCATCCGCAAAAATTAAAACATGTGAGTTTAAGGTTTTGTTGTTAATGTAATTGCACCACACAGCATCGTAATCTCTCTATCTTACTGCAATGCTGTTTCTGCAGCACACCTTATTATCTTAAGAAATTTATGGCGTTACGGTACTTTCAGCGTAGTTGATGTGACTGCCAAGCTCACACCAGTAAAAAAATCACATACGTTTCGTGTTTGACGTAAACAAGCCAGGGACAGGAATCTGAAGTTCACCCAGTGCGTCAGCTGAAACTAGTGTCTTCTAGTTTCAATAGTAATGTCGCTTTTTTAACACAACAGATAATAGCCTGAGATAAGTTAGTTTAAATGCACATTCTTTCGGACGCTGGTCGTGAGTTGGCTGCCGTTTCTTTTTCTTTTTTTTTCAGCCGTAGCTCACAACCAAGCGTAACCGACATGTGGTTAACTGGAAATTTTTTCTTCAATTTGACGTCATTTACCATTGTCTGACGTCATTATCAGTTGTTTTTTCTCCATCCTGCAGTAAATCAAAGTTCCTTGAGCGAAATACTGCGAATTCGTTCGAACGCGCTCTGTTTTTTACTGGCCGTACTGACGGAGATTTAATTTTCGGCAGTGCATGGCGACTGCCGAATAGCCTTTTTTAAAAAAGAGGCTTGTTGTAATTATTCATTTTACCTTTCCACAATGCTTGCTCCTTTTAAATGGCGCTCCAGACTAAGTTTCACACCGAGCGAGGTGGCGCAGTGGTAGCACACTGGACTCGCATTCGGAAGGACGACGGTTCAATCCCGCGTCCGGCCATCCTGATTTAGGTTTTCCGTGATTTCCCTAAATCACTCCAGGCAAATGCCGGGATGGTTCTTCTGAAAGGGCACGGCCGACTTCCTTCCCCATCCTTCCCTAATCCGATGAGACCGATGACCACGCTGTCTGGTCTCCTTCCCCAAACCAACCAACCAACTAAGTTTCACTATCCATTATACTGTCAGCCACCTACTACACCTTTAACACGTCAATATGTCAGCCAACATCAGGACCCGGGAAAGCTTTCGGTGCAAAATGGCCCATTTTCTGTCAGGATTTGGGCGCTGATGACTCCAGCTGTTTTGTGTATACCAAAAATTGCAACTCGTGATATAGTTTTCGCAGTTACGTCGTAACAATTGGGATGTATGCGTATTATTTTGGTCACTCTGTTAACTCTGTTTCTTATGTATATGCATATCTCTCACAGAGCAAAACCGTGTAGCTGAGTAGTCTTTGACCATGGTTATAATATCTTCGTCTTCCTACACAGCCTCTGCCTGACAGCACTAGCAAAGTTACACACGCATTCTAAGTTGAGTAGTGTTTAGTAGCAGACACATTTTGAAGAACGGTCAGGAAATTTTCTTTATTAGTGTGATATGACTCTGATGGAATTGGGTTAGCCGGCCGCGGTGGCCGAGCGGTTCTAAGCGCTTCAGTCCGGAACCGCGCGACTAATACGGTCTCAGGTTCGAATCCTGTCTCGGGCATGGATGTGTGTGATGTCCTTAGGTTAGTTGGGTTTAAGTAGTTCTACGTTCTAGGGGACTGACGACCTCAGAAGTTGAGTCCAATAGTGCTCAGAGCCATTATTGAATTTGATTATGAATTTTTTTTTTTTTTTTGCACAATTATGCAGAGGGAAATTGAGGAAATTATTTGCGAGTTTTTCTGGAATATTGAGAGGTTGAGGTAAGCACGCAAGAGCATGCCACTGTTTTGTGTTACTGAGATTGTAGTAACGAAACTCAGTTAGTAGGATTATTGCGTGAATTGCTCTGACGCGAAGATAAGATTTCTCATACTTCAAGTTATTTCTTAAAGTCATGTTATGTAAATACTACTGTGAACATTCAGTGGAAGCATTAATTTGAATGTAGAGTTTTATTTGAATTTTGTCAGAAGTCATTTCTTACCAGTTAAAATTCGCACTTATCAGTTTATTATGTACATACGCATATTGCACTTTGTGGTATGGAACTTTCAGGCGTTGTTTTTAATGTCGCTTCCCTGCTGTATGCTGTGCGCTGCTTTCGAGAAACCTACACGAATGTTTGTCAAGACACGAGGTAAGTCAAAATACAGTTTAGGGCCAGTAATTTTTTTTTTGTAAATTCAGTTGTGCAGTTGTTTCAGAAGTCAGGCCACATTAACGGTGGTTTTGTGTTTTTACAAAAACGTTTTGCTTCGATTTGTAAACAGTGTTGAACAAATCATACTGTGTAATTCAGAGCAATGTTAAGAATTCTGCACAGTACAAAAGTTTTAAAAAATGGTTCAAATGGCTCTGAGCACTATGGGACTCAACCGCTGAGGTCATTAGTCCCCTAGAACTTAGAACTAGTTAAACCTAACTAACCTAAGGGACATCACAAACATCCATGCCCGAGGCAGGATTCGAACCTGCGACCGTAGCGGTCTTGCGGTTCCAGACTGCAGCGCCTTTAACTGCACGGCCACTTCGGCCGGCCAAAAGTTTTACCTAGGTATTAATTTGTCTCGTTATCATTTTGGAGAAAATTTGGTACACAATTTTAGGAAGATTCAGTCAGATAGGAGAGAAGCAGACATGCGGTTAAGTTACACAATGCCACGTAGTTAGTCCTGGTACTACTGGACAACACAGACGACGTTTACTGAGGGGAAGTTACGAGACACATTTGTCTCTTTCGCGGGTAGGCCGTAACACCTGAAGATGGGAATGCGAGGCATGGTCTGTGATGTTCAACCCCGTGCATTCTTCTGGCTGTGAACACAGTGGCCAAGTCGCAGGGGCGCGAAGTTAACAATGGGTCCTAAGTGCGCCGGCGGCTCGTTAATTCTAAACAGCGCACATAGTTTCGCGACGGTGCTTCGCGAGCTTTTTGTCTCCGCTAAAGATGATTAAGACTTATCGTGCGGCGACTGGTTTAAGCACGGCCGAACATTCTTCATTTCCCCTCCCTCCTCCGTCTTCCTGCCCCTCCCACAACACACGACTCCCCCCCCCCCCCCCCCCCTCGGCTCCGTCTAAACGGCCAGTCGACAGAGGGGTCATTAGAGAGATTTAACCCGAGCGCACCGTTACAAGAAAGTGATAATGTAGCCCCTTGCTGGCGAGAAGTGGGCGCTTGTTGAAATGTAAACGGCGTTTCTCAATGAAACAGATATCCCAGAGATCTAGAAGACGCTTGTGAACGGGCGCGTACGAGGACGAAAAGCTGGAATTAAGCAAGCGGTCTATACAACACATGAAAACTTTGTGGCAGATCTGAATCGTGTGCCGAACCGGGAATCAAAGACAGAACCATTGTTTCCGAGAGCAATGCTCGTACCGGTTGTGCTATCCAAATGGTTCAAATGGCTCTGAGCACTATGGGACTTAACATCTGAGGTCATCAGTCCCCTAGAACTTAGAACTACTTAAACCTAACTAACCTAAGGACATCACACACATCCATGCCCGAGGCAGGATTCGAACGTGCGACTGTAGCGGTCGCGCGGCTTCAGACTGAAGCGCCTAGAACCCCCCGACCACTCCGGCGGCTGAGCTATCCAGGTACGAATAAAGGGACGCCCTCGCCATCGTCGGTTTTGTCTGCCACTCTCTTCTGCTTTCCAAACATCACAGAAGCTCTCCCGTGCAACTTTCTGGACTAGCACTCCTGGAAGAACGGATTGGATTGCAGTGCTAAAGCTAAGACGTTTCTTCTCTATCCTCTCAATATTTTTTTTAATGCGAAGTTTCCTGTGAAGAGTGAATCACAATAGCGTCATACAAATGAGGGTGTGGACGATAGTGTAAAGACATTTTTTTAGCAGAATAATCATATGGAGATAAATAAACAGTGTTTTGCCCGCCAGACAAATAATGATACATTGAAATGATAATTAAATCGGCATCCTAGATGCAAACAGGAATTGATATACATCATTGGGGACAAGTTGAAAACGTGTGCCCCGACCGGGACTCGAACATAGGATCTCCTCCTTTCATGGCAGACGCTCCATCCATCTGAGCCACCGGGGGCACAGAGGATAGTACGCCTGCAGGGACTTATCCCTTGCACGCTCCCTGTGAGACCCACATTCCCAAGCAGGAGATCCCGGGTTCGAGTCCCGTTCGGGGCAAACATTTTCAGCATGTCCCCAATGGTGTGTATCAACGCCTGTTTGCAGCTAGGGTGTGGATTTAATTATCATTTCGTCCTAGAGAAGCTGTACGGTCATCAATGGTATCTGTTCCCGAAAGAACAGATACATACATAATGATACATTGCTTAAAATGTTATATCCTACATTAAACGAATTCTCTGTGTGTGTGTGTGTGTGTGTGTGTGTGTGTGTGTGTCGGAGAGGAGGAGGAGGAGGAGGAGGAGGGAGGGAGGGAGGGAGGGGGGGGAGAGAGAGAGAGAGAGAGAGAGAGAGAGAGAGAGAGAACGTGTATGTCAATCGTAATGTATTTTCCACAATTAGTTGTTTTCGTACTTCATGTGTTGGAGACTTTCTTAACCATTTAAAAAATTTTATTTTAACAAATTTTATTTTGAAAAAGTTCAGAGCCCTCGTGGAATCAAGACTGTAGCCTATAAAATTTCTTCACGACCGCGGAATCGAACGTAAAGAAAATGATTACCTGAGAGCCTCTGTGGCGATGAAATTCAATATAGGAGCAGCATCACTATAGAAGGATTAATTCGCTCGTGTCTATGGAGCAGCTCCGCTAACAAAAACTGACGATTAATGAAGATGCAAAATTCATAACAGACAATTACATTAATGTAAATAATAACAAGAAAACGACAGCAGTTCACCAATTCGTGAAACAAAAGTATCTGTGATTTAGTTACACGTCATTTAACGTGGACCACACATACGGATTATTCCCTTGGCGCACAACAAAAATCATTAGGACCAAAGTCATAAGCTGGGTCAGAAAAAAAAAACCAGCACGAGGAACATATTATTGATAATTGTGTTTGTTGGGGTTGGAGCATCCACTTGACAATTGTATTTTCTGCAGAACATTTCGATGTCCAACGTCAGGTGCTCGGGTGGTTGGTTTTAAGTGCTTTTGGTGTATTTCCTATGGATCTCTTCGAAAACAAATTACAACTCACGTAAGGTCACGCCGTTATGCCACATAAACAGATTCAGGGGTTTCTGACAGCCGTACATTTGCAATGAACTACAGAGGAAGGAGGAGTCGATGACTGCTGTTGTAAGTGTGAGGATCAGAATGAAACAGTAGCTTATACTGTAATACATCTCAATGTAACAGCCTGCTACTTATACAATACTGAGGAGGTCACCAAAATTAATCGACATAAGTTACGAAAACAACACCAGTTAATACAGAGTTATCCTATGAATATCATCCTCCGACTGTTTCTCAAAATGCTAAATCAGAATTTTGATAAAGACAGAGCTTAGTAACTGACAAAACATATCTCTCTCTCTCCTTACCTGTTTCTAGCCTTCGCTTACTGAATCGTAAGTGACAGCGTCATCGGTTGCATATCGGTAACTTTAATTATCAACAGAGAAATCAGTAGTGTTGTAGATATGAAAACTCGTTCAGGCAGAGTGTGTGTGTGTGTGTGTGTGTGTGTGTGTGTGTGTGTGTGTGTGTGTGTATTTTAACAATGAGACAATTACAGCATTAATGTAATCTATTAAATTAATCTACTAAGAATGTAGCACAATTTCACAAAAAAACAACATATAACTAATGTAAATGAAAATCAACAGCACCTGAATTGACTTCTGATGCCGAACTAAATGTGTCCACGATTTTCATAATGTACAATGTTAAACGCTGGGAGTTAATCAGATCGACGCCTTTTACTTTCTAAGGCGTGGAGCCATTAGCATTTCCTCTTCTCGGATAAAAAGGAAAATTTGAAGAAGGGAAGCATTAAATTATTTTACTTTGTACCATTTTCGTGATTCAAGAAGCCTATTCCGCAGTAAACGTTCTGAGGGAACGGAATCACAAGAATTTCCTCCTCTCAGAATAGAAAGAAGTGTGGTTTGTTTTTATTTGTGAAAAAAAAGAAGGCATAATCGAAACTCATTTACTTAGCAATATCTTCTATTTTACATTTTTTTCAATAGTTTTGGACGTTCACTTGGAATTAAAATGGAGGCGTAGTGAGATAGAAATTAGTGCCATACGAAAGCTACCATAGGTTATCAAAATTTGAAGCAGAAAGACGTAATATTGAAGGAAATCTTTGCCCTTGTGAGTTTTGTTTCCACAATTTGTGATTACGGAGCTCTGCTATAAAGAGGAAAAAATCATTTACGGTTCTTTTTCTAGCAAGGATTCTGTGCACAGTCTACTGCTCTGATAAGTATCGGGAAAAATGACAGAGAAAAGATAAAAGAAAGAGATATGTAAAAAGACGAGGAGTTACCTTTATCTTGTAGTTTTCTGTAGAAAAATAGCTGTCTGTCACGCTGCGCTCTGAAGAGATTTCGTTTTCTGGTTCCACACTAAAGGCACTTCGTTGAACGACGTTTTCGTAGCAGGTACTTCAAGGGCTTTCGTCACAGTTTCTGCCCCTTCGCGACATTCGTAACACTGTCCACCTGTTCGGGGCGATTCTCCAGCACGGCACCTGCGCGAGGGATCTCCGCACTTCTTGACAGTTCTCTACGCAGTCTACCTTCACCTACTTGTATCACCGTTCTATCATTTCTGGGGAGGAAATCAGCCATTCGGGTCCCTAGGGGCTGCGTTGACAGTCCGTCCCGCGCCGATCGCCACAGCTGGTGTAGATTTGGAAGGACTTGTGGCCTGTTTCCGAGAGGGATACGGTTTCAGCGGGAGGTTGGGACCAGAGACGGGGCCTTCATTTCTTCCCGTGGACGGGTCCTCCTTCCGTGGCCGAAACGACCACTTGTAAACACGACCCGTTTCCGTGGACTAGGCCGGTGGCGTGTCGCAGCGGAAGGGTTGGATCGCGGTGGCGTGCTCGGGGCGGTCGTAATCGTGTAGTGAAAGCTGGCGAGATGTCCGCTGTCCGATAAGCTCGCCCTGACTGATGGCCACCAGTTTATCACGGCAAACGGCACTTGTTGTTCGTCCCGTGCGGTACACGTGTACTCGGCCGGCCACCACGTGGAAGGCTTTCCACCCACGCCACGCACCACTAAACTTCACCCCCTCTCCCTGCCGTATGTCGAACCACCTCCCGGTAGGCGAGACTGGTCAAAGGTGCTGTATCTCCACAGACACTTCTTCTGACGTCACTGCGAATGTAAACATTCGCCACGGTCTGAAACACTGTCCCCACCGTGGTCTCCACGCTCCATTCAACAGCTTAACGAGTGCTCGACTGTCTACAACTGGCGAGACCAAACGACGCGCAAAGCCTTTGGTAAAGTTGTATTCTTCCTTTTGGTTTCTCCCCCTCTACCTTCTATCGCCGGAGACTTGTGCACACGTAAGCGGTTGCAACGAGACGATATGCATATCAAAGACAGCTGTCCGTCTCTTTTCCAGATAGGACCTTGTACAAGGGCCGACTACGCCACGGTCAGCAATTGCTAACGACTCCGTCGCGGCGAAGGAACAGCTGACGCGTCTCGCTTGGAAAGAATAAATAACTCCTCACTTCTTCCCCTCGATACACAATAACTCCTCCTTCCTTCTATCGCTCTTCCAATGCCAATAGTTTCTCGGAAGAAATGACAGCACACAAGCTCCTTTTACTTCGCTTCGTACGTTGATTGTCACGACTTTGGTGCAGCAAGTTCGTCAACAGAGTTCCGTAATTATAGGCAATATCACACGCAAGAGCCGTCGTATGTCGCTATACTTGTAGAAATATAAAGTTTTCTCTCTGCACCTCCGCACAGTTCTAACTCAGCTCATCCGAAAATATCACATTGTTTCCTTTGGCTAGTCGTTATTGGTCGTAAAACTCTATCACAGCCTCCATGTGAAAGAAAATAATTCTTTTCGTCTACGACAGTTACTATATTTTTACACTGGCAACAAAACTGGTTTCTGTTATTTATCTGTCCTGTCGCAATCTAGCGTCACTAAACGTCAGACAGAACTTCGACAGGTAAAATTGGCGCGTGCGAATCGCCTTCCAGTCCGACTCTCAATGCGGCAGACACTTTTTTTTCCTGTTGAGAAAAAATGACCACAGACGAGGAAGAAATGCTTCTAGTTGATTAGCAAGGTTACCGCTGCAGGCTGTTTATGCACGTTGTACCTTTCACGAGGTGTCACTCTGTCAGTGTCCCTTTTTCTTCTCCCCAGATCAGTCGAGAAGATCGATTGTCAGTCGCAGGTGGAAAAAGCTGTTGACGTCTTGGCAGCTGTTGGGTGCAAGCGAGAGCGTTGCGCAACTCTGTTTGACAACCGAACTGTCAGCACACGCTGTTTATTTTCTCCGCTGAACTAAACGTTCTGCGCTCACGCCAGCTAGGGAGTGACTCTTAAAGTAATCTCTGCAGCGCCTGTGCTGGATTGTAAAAAGCAGTTGTATGATTACAGAGGCACTGGTATGACAAGACGCCACCGTACGTGAAGAAGCAGAAAAAAATTTCCACCACTGGAAAGGCAGGGGTAAATTTTCAAGTTGGTGTTCCGCAGGTGTTCACTGTGACAAAAGTTTTTGAACGCGCACCTTCACAGACAACTGCGATCCCGGTGGGCTGTCGGGCGTGGTGAGTGGTCTTGCGGATGTAGGAAGACAGGCGTTTCCGTCTCAGTTCTCGAGTTGTTACGCCCGATTGCAGAGCAGGTGCTACAAAGCAAAGCAGCGCATGAGGAACCTTCGGCTAGCCACTTCTCGGCGCTCGACGCGGTGCGACTGCTTTCGGATCACCGCGTCGTAGTCATCGGCGGCGTCGGCGTCGAGATCGGCGTCGTCGTGGTTTGCGAACCGAGGTGCGCCAGCGTTGGGATTGTCGGCCGGACTGAGCGGGCGCGCTCGGCGCTGCCGGGCGCCGCGGCGCTCTCTCTCCCTCTCTTTCTCTCTCCCTCTCCCTATCGGTCTCTCTCGCGCTCTCCCGCCCCCACTCCGGCCGGCGTCGCGGCGCTGCCTGCCACACAGCGACGCTCGCCTCCCGAGCGGCGCGCACCCCTCTCTGCGCCGGGACGCCGGGAGTCCGCGCATGCGCGCGGCGAGCGGTCCGGTTCGCGGGTCCCTCTGGCCAGTTGAGCGGCTAAATGAATTATGTCCAGTCCACCCCATGTCAGGCTCTCTCCAAACACGCGAATTACGGAGCTGAACTGGTTCACCCCACCAGGCGACGACATCGTCTACCCAGGTTTCAGTGAAGGTGCCCGCTCAAAAACTATTGGCACGAGAATGAAACCCTGTGGAACATACAAGTATATATCTCACTCTTTTCAGTGATACAATTTTTTTTTCTGTTTCGTGATGTACAGTCGTGTGTCTCCTCTTGCCGATAGGAACAATAGGTCCAACATCAATATAGTGTTCGTTAAAGAAGACGTCAGCACCACCAGCATCTGAACTGTTTCAATGCAACTGCTGTTGCCTGTATATCTAATCGACAGATCAGGTAACTAATGTTGAAGTACTGAATCGAAAGGGAGAAAAAATGATTCAAATGGCTCTGAGCACTATGAGACTGATCTTCTGAGGTCATCAGTCCCCTAGAAGCTAGAAATACTTACACCTAACTAACCTAAGGACATCACACACATCCATGCCCGAGGCAGGATTCGAACCTGCGACCATAGCGGTCTCGCGGTTCCAGACTGTAGTGCCTAGAAGCGCTCGGCCATCCTGGCCGGCTCGGTAGGGACAGGAAAGAGCAGTTCTGAGACACTGGACTAAAATAAGGAGTAGGCTGATAGGAGCAAAAGACACATCCTCAATATTAACGAGTAATTTTGGTAACGGAGACAGGTGAATAAGGTAAAACCTGTACAGGGTGATGAAGGGTAGAATACAGCAATCAAGTTTAAACAGATTTAGCAAAAGTAAACAAACTACTAGCACTATAGCTTACAATGAACTGTGTGTTTAAAAAACTGTTGGTACTGGAGTGAAACCTTGTCGAATACCAAAATAGAATCCATCTCATCCTTTTTTTCGCCAAAGAATTGTTTCTGCTTCCGCACGCAAGGTGGCGTCTTGTCTGTATGAATAATCAGTTCAGCGCTAATATAGTGGTAGTTAGTCAAAGAAAATGCCAGTTCTTCCAGGATTAGAAGTAACTGAATGCAGGACTCTCTGGCCAGTTGAGCGCCTAAATGAATTATGTCCAGTCTACCCCATGTCAGGCTCTCTCTAAACACGCGAATTACGGACCTGAACTGGTCCACCCCACCAGCCGACGACATCATCTGCTCAGGATTCAGTGAAGGTGCCCGCTCAAAAACTATTGGCACGAGAATGAAACCCTGTGGAACATACAAGTATATATCTCAATCTTTTCAGTGATACAAAATTTTTTCTGCTTCTTGTACGCTCGTGTGTCGCTTCTTGCCGATAGGAACAATAGGTCGAACATCAATATAGTGTTCGTTAAAGAAGATGCCAGCGCCTCCAGAATCTGAACTGTTTGAATGCAACTGTTGTTGCCTGTAAATCTAATAGACAGATCAGGTAACTAATGTTGAAGTACTGAATTGGAAGGGAGAGGAAAGAGCAGTACTGAACCACTACAGTAAAAGAAGGAGTAAGCTGACAGGACCAAGACACACATCCTCAATATTAACGAGTAGATTTGCTAATGGAGACAGGTGAAGGAGGTAAAATCTGTAGAGGGTGATGAAGGGTAGAATACAGCAAACAAGTTTAAACAGATGTAGAAAAAGTAAACAAACTACTATCACTATAGCTTACAATGAACTGTGTGCTTAAAAAACTGTTGGTACTAGGGTGAAACCCTATGGGACACCAAAATAGAATCCAACTCATCCTTTCTTGCGCCAAAGAATTGTTTCTGCTTCCGCACGCAAGGTGGCGTCTTGTCAGTAGGAATAATCAGTTCAGCGCTGATATAGCGGTAGCTAGTCAGAGAAAATGTCAGTTCTTGCAGGATTCGAACTAACTGAATGCAGGACCCTCTGGCCAGTTGAGCGTCTAAATGAATTATGTCCAGTCCACCCTATGTCAGTCTCTCTCGAAACACGCGAATTACGGACCTGGACTGGTCCATTTCACCAGATGACGACATCATCTACATGGCTTTCAGTGAAGGTGCCCACTCAAAAAATTTTGGCACGGTAATGAAACCCTGTGGAACATACAAATATTCATCTCTTTCCTTTCAGTGATACAAAATTTTTTCTGCTTCTTGATGTATGGTCGTGTGTCGCTTCTTGCCAATAGGAACAATAGGTCCAACACTAATATAGTATTAGTTAGTTAAAGAAGAATGGATTTCAACTGTTTGAACGCAACCGCTACAGAAGTTACCTGTACATTTGATCGATAAATCAAGTAACTAGTTAAGAGGTACTGAATCGGAAGGGAGAGAAAAGAGCAGTTCTGAACCACTGGACTAAAAGAAGGAACAGGCTGATAGGAGCATAAGACGCATTTTGAGGTATCAATGAATGGGTTTGTTAAGGGAGGTAGGTGAATGTGGTAAAATCTGTGGAGTGTGACAAAGAGTAGAATACAGCAATCACGTTCAATCGGATGTAGCATACAGTAAAGAAAGTAGTGGCACTACAGCTTACAATAAAAATATAAATGTCGTGTGACTAGGGCCTCCCGCCGGGTACACCGTTCGCCAGGTGCAGGTCTTTCGAGTTGACGCCACTTCGGCTACTTGGGCGTCGATGGGGATGAAATGATGATGATTAGGACAACACAACACCCAGTCCCTGAGCGGAGAAAATCTCCGACCCAGCCGGGAATAGAACCCGGGGCCTCAGGACTGACATTCTGTCGCGCTGATCACGCAGCTACCGGGGCCGGACAGCTTACAATGATGCATTTGTTTAAAAAACTATTGATACTTGTGGTGTGCGTACTGTAAGACCTTCGGTACACACACCATCAAATTATTTGTCTTGTCGCTCTGACGAAGTAGGCGAGTATCAGCAATATGTCTCGTGGTCTTATCGTGGCGTATTTATCTTCTGCCGTTAGGTCAGACGATAGAAATGCCACTTGCACGCTTAGAGCAGCAGATTGACGGTGACCAACTTTAAACAGAACTTGATTAATTTTCACACACATTTAATAAAATAATAAAAAGGATAGATATTACGTAACTTGATTCTGGATGCTATTTGCAATTGACAATCTGAAGTTCCTTTGGTTTTGGTACGTTAATCTTATTCTCACATATCTCTGATACTTGAAAAAGTGTCTAGTCATTTATCTTCATGGCTACGCACAGGAATATGGTAATCTTATTAGGCGCAGACTGAAACTTGACTATAGACTGGTACAGACTAATGCAGACTGGTGCAGACAAATGCAGACTAATGCAGACTGACTGGCTGGCTCTGAGCACTATGGGACTTAACGTCTATGGTCATCAGTCCCCTAGAACTTAGAACTACTTAAACCTACCTAAACTAAGGACAGCACACAACACCCAGCCATCACGAGGCAGAGAAAATCCCTGATCCCGCCGGGAATCGAACCCGGGAACACGGGCGTGGGAAGCGAGAACGCTACCGCACGACCACGAGATGCGGGCACAGACTGACTAATAGGAGGTTTGTACACTCGTTATAATACCTCCAGCGTTCATGTATCACTGCGCGAGTGTGATCCGTGAGGAGAAAAGGTTCTACGTTAGCAGCAATCTCATTGGCTGCGTTAGATATTAATACGCCGATCGGCGGAAGCAGAATTTGGTTCGTCTCTAAGACAGCGTCATCTCGTAGAGCGGAGACGGACGAGCGCTGCACCTGCGCTGTTGTGCTTAGCGGGGCGCGCTCTAGTGGGAAAGTTGTGTACGCGCTGACTACGCGGAACTATGTACACAATAGTACTAGAGTAACACCCTGTCGACACACCAAAGTAGAAATCAGGTCATCATTTCTCGTGGCACAGAATTTTTTCTGATTCTTCATGCATGGTGGTATCGAGTCAGTAGGAAAAAACAGTCTAGCACTAATATAGTGGTAGTTAGTCAAATAAAATTCCAGTTCTTCCAGGATTCGAACTAACTGAATGCAAGACCCTCTGACCAGTTGAGCGGCTAGATGAATTATGTACAGTTGACGTCGACTCCACCCCATGCCAGGCACTCTCCAAACACAGGCCTCAACTGGTCCATTCCACCAGCCGACGACACTATCTATACATCTTGCATTGAAGGTGTACGTTCAGAAAATATTGGCACAAGAATGAAACCGTGTGGAACACCAATATAAAAATTTATTCCATTCTTCGCAGCAATATAAAGTTTTTCCTGCTGTCTGATGCACAGTTGCGTGTTGCGTATTGTCGATAGGAAAAATAAGTCCGACACCAATACCGTGTTAGTAAAGACGTAAAAGACGCCAGAATCTCCAAGAGATGAACAGCTGGAGCGCAAAGGCTACAGAAGTTTCCTTAGGTACATTGAGGAACTAATCAATAGGTAGTGGATAGGACGGGAGAGGAAAATGCAATATAGCAACACATGACTAAAAAAGTAGGAATACATTCATGGGAACACATGGCATATCCAGAGGTATCAAGCGATCAGTGGATGTAGGATGCAGTAGACAGCTATTGGGATTACAGGTTACAGTGAAGTATGCGTTAGAAAAACTGTTGGTACGAGAGTGAATCCTGTTGGAAAATGAAAATATTAACCTTAATCATCCTTCTCAGCGGTATAAAATTTTTCCTGCTTCCTCATGCATTAGAATTAGAATAAAAGGACCACGTTGATACGATCATAGGACACATTTGGTAGTGGGGTTAAGAACGAGACATACGAACTGTAGAAGAAGACGAAGACTTGAATACAATACAGGTCATTATTACTTTTACTGCGTCATTTCCCAATACAATTCCAGCACTATCGCCAGATTTACTTCGACTATGTTCCATCGACCTATCATTCTGTTGAATTGTTTTTTACCGGTTCTGAGAGATATACGACATGACCATACCTTGCAGTTTTCATTACTGAGAGTATAATATATAGGACAAATAAATGAGAACGCTGGGTGCAGTTACAGACCTCAAATGAACAGTTTGGTGCAAGACTGGAAATCGAGGTGGGTCGAATAACTTTGTGTGAAAAGTGTTGCAAAATAAGGACGTCATTATGTCCATAATATTTGTTGGTTTTGAAGGTCTAAAACTAGTCATGTTTTCAAACTGAATTCCAGGACCGCCTTCTGTGCAAGCAACTCACGATTGTAATAGGGAAATATCTTTCACCACCTTTGTACCTACGTCAGTGAGTGCATTTCCTCTAGTATTATTTTCTGTAATGTTAGCTACCGCTGGGTTTTCTTTATATTAACGAATAGCTTATTACAGTTATTTTCGTGGTCTATGTCCTCATATGCCACCTCGTGTATTGTGGAAATACACAAAGAAACACTGCACATGGTTTAGATTAACTACTTCGCAAAGGTTATAATCAAAACTTCTCTCACCTCTGTGTGCATTTGCATAATAGATAAGCGCGCAGATTAGGACAGGCAGCAGCAAATTAGCTGCGGCAAGCTATTCGATAATGCAAATAGGGCTCTACAGAACCCAACGTTCTGGAAAATAGTGCCAGAAAGTAGTACCCATTGATTGTGGGACAAAGATGTCTAGCCGGCCGCGATGGCAGAGCGGTTCTAGCCTCTTCAGTCCGGAACCGCGCGACTGCTACGGTCGCAGGTTCGAATCCTGCCTCGGGCATGGATCTATGTGATGCCCTTAGGTTGGTTAGGTATAAGTAGTTCTAAGTTCTAGGGGGACTGATGACCTCAGATGTTAAGTCCCATAATGCTCAGAGCCATCTGAACCATTTGAGAAAAGATGTCTGACCATAAAAAGGAACATCAGAATTTGCGTAACAGGTGGTCCTGAAGCACCATTTTTTTTTCCTTTTGTTTTTAGTATGAACGAGTTCTCTGCTAAATCGTGTGGGGAACGGAGCCTAACGAGGACTGTGTGCTGATGTCTAGCAGTACCTGTTAGCACTAGTCGTCAGACAAAACACGATCACTTTAAGTCTCAAAGTTTGTAGCTCATGTAAGAAAAAAAGAAAGGATTTTGGCTCACAGTCGACCGAACATGACAAATACCGTTACGATAGGTTAATTTACGTTCTCCTCACACTGAACACATTTAATAAACCACGCTGGTCGCTGTACTACGCAAACACATTGCCCGCATGGCAGCCGAAAGCAGTAGACGTAACTTGCGTTTACTTTAGATAGTGCAGTTAGAAAAAATGGTTCAAATGGCTCTGAGCACTATGGGACTCAACTGCTGTGGTCATAAGTCCCGTAGAACTTAGAACTACTTAAACCTAACTAACCTAAGGACAGCACACAACACCCAGCCATCACGAGGCAGAGAAAATCCCTGACCCCGCCGGGAATCGAACCCGGGAACCCGGGCGTGGGAAGCGAGAACGCTACCGCACGACCACGAGATGCGGGCAGTGCAGTTAGACCATAGATGCTGGGTGGCTATAATTAAAGTGCAACTATTGACAGCGCAGGCTGTAATTATCGTGCGGCAGTAAAACTTGGCAGACATTCTAATGCATTAATGCAAATTGATTTACGCTGAAAAAAAAAAATTAGTTCCAAGTTAGCTTACCAGGTGCAAATCTGGTGCTGTGGATAAAAGAAAGACGTATAGAAATTTTCCGCATGTAATGAAGTACGTAAGGGACGTGGACAGAGAAAACGGAACATTTGAGAAAGCTGCAATGTTGATATTATTAACAGCCCTTTGCAAAATTTGTTCAAAGCGAGTACCGCAGACGTCGACGAAATAAAGTAGCGTCACATCTGCACCTGTGGCCAAAACTGGAACTAATTTTTTTTTCTAGCATAATTCGGTTCCGCATTAGCGAATTACGATATCTAGTAAGCTTCGCTGCTATACGATAATTATGGCCCATACTGAATCTTCGTGAGTTGCTGCATTTCAATTATAAAGACCCAGTACAAGTAGATGGCACACTCCCTTGTATAAATGACGTTACGATTTAAAACAAGCATCTGAGTTACGTGACGGAGGGCAAAAAGCCAAGTTCCTATCATTACACACGACTCGAAGTGGATCTGACAGAGTTTTTCTCGCTTGCAGCTCGAATCAAGCACCGATTTTATCAGATAAACGACTTGTCCTACTGTTACACATGCATCCATTTGTTCGATATTCTCTACACTAATGCAGTGTTTGTCGTTTTTAGATTTCGCCAGGTGTAGCGGTAATAATCAATTTGAAGCGTTCTTTTGAGAGCTCTTCCTTTTTAGAAGTAATAGAATAACTGTTTTTCCTTGGATTTCTGTATTTGTTGCTCTACGAGTCATTTAAGTTCGCTGCTTTCACAGGAGTAGGAGACAAAATATCAGTTAGGCAGAAAGCATTTAGTTTTCTGACGATTTCTCAACAGTACTTGTCAAACGTTTTATTACAGTTTTGTAAGAAATGACATCTGTTTCTATAGATAATATCCAGTTTTTACACAATATGAACGTTCAGAATTTATGATTTTTGCTTCATACAGTAAAAGTACCTAGACAGTATCAAGATAATAAGCGTAGTATATCAGAAGACGTTTATCATACACAAAATGTTCTACCAAAGAATTAGAAATTGAAATTCTGTCAAATGGTTCAAATGGCTCAGAAGCGCCTAGAACCGCTCGGCCACACCGGCCGGACAAACCTACATAAAACCTGTACTGTGTTCAAACGTGATTGCGGAATGAACAAAACAAAAAATGTACTCATGCAAAAAGATGGACGTTTTTAATCCATTACGATAAAGAAACGTTTACTGAACGTACTAGAATTAAGATAAATACAGCAGATTTCGAGAAGTTGCCGGGATCCGAGAAGTCGACTGCAAATGAATGCCTTCACTAGTCAGCTGGGCAAGAGGTTGGTTCCAATATAATGACGTCATGCGTGATCTGTATTGTCTGTGTTGTAAGGCAGGCACGAGCAACTTTTGCTGGTCCGCGGGTCTGATTAACATACTTAAGCTAGCGTGCATCCCCGTCACATGACGCTACAGCAGCGCTCCTAGCGCATCAAGTCAAATATTTTGCGGTACGTGTCGTTGCTGTTTATGCCACAACATCCGACCTCAATGGTAGACATTTCCTAATACGCCACGCGAACATGTTACGCCTCAAAACATCCTGTTTTGAGAGCACATTTACACTACTGGCTATTAAAATTGCTACACCACGAAGATGAAGTGCTACAGTCGCGAAATTTAACCGACAGGAAGAAGATGCTGTAATATGCAAATGATTAGCTTTTCAGAACATTCACACAAGGTTGGCGCCGGTGGCGACACCTACAACGTGCTGGCATAAGGAAAGTTTCCATCCGATTTCTCACACACAAACAGCAGTTGACCGGCGTTGCCTGGTGAAATGTTGTTTTGATACCTCGTGTAAGGAGGAGAAATGAGTACCATCCCCTTTCCGACTTTGATAAAGGTCGGATTGTAGCCTATCGCGATTGCGGTTTATCGTCTCGCGACATTGCTGCTCGCGTTGGTCGAGATCCAATGACTGTTAGCAGAATTAGGAATCGGTGGGTTCAGGAGGGTAATACGGAAAGCCGTCTTGGATCCCCACGGCTTCGTACCACTAGCAGTTGAGATGACAGACATGTTATCCGCATGGTTGTGACGGATCGTACAGCCACGTCTCGATCCCTGAGTCAACAGATGGGGACGTTTGCAAAACAACAACCACCTGCACGAACAGTTCGACGACGTTTGCAGCAGCATGGACTATCAGCTCGGAGACCACGGCTGCGGTTACCCTTGACGCTGCATCACAGACAGGAGCGCCTGCGATGGTGTACTCAACAACGAAGCTGGGTGCACGAATGGCAAAACGTCATTTTTTCGGATGAATCCAAGTTCTGTTTACAGCATCATGATGGTCGCATCCGTGTTTGGCAATATCGTGGTGAACGCACATTGGAAGCGTGTATCCGTCATCGCCATACTGGCGTATCTTCCGGCGTGATGGTATGGGGAGCGATTAGTTACACGTCTCGGTCACCTCTGCCGGCCGGAGTGGCCGAGCGGTTCTAAGCGCTGCAGTCTGGACCCGCGAGACCGATACGGTCGCAGGTTCGAATCCTGCCTCGGGCATGGATGTGTGTGTTGTTCTTAGGTTAGTTAAGTTTAAGTAGTTCTAAGTTCTAGGGGACTGATGACCTCAGAAGTTAAGTCCCATAGTGCTCAAAGCCATTTGAACCATTTTTTTTTCGGTCACCTCTTGTTCGCATTCACGGCACTATGAACAGTGGACGTTACATTTCAGATGTGTTACGACCCGTGGCTCTACCCTTCATTCGACCCCTGCGAAACCCTACATTTCAGAAGGATAATGCACGACCACACGTTTCAAGTCCTGTAAGGGCCTTTCTGGATAGAGAAAATGTTCAACTGCTGCCCTGGCCAGCACATTCTCCAGATCTCTCACCAACTAAAAACGTCAGGTCAATGGTGCCCGAGCAACTGGCTCGTCACAACTGTTGATGAACTGTGTTATCGTGTTGAAGCTACATGGGCAGCTGTACCTGTACACGCCATCCAAGCTCTGTTTGACTCAATGCCCAGGCGTATCAGACCCGTTATTACGGCCAGAGGTGGTTGTTCTGGGTACTGATTTCTCAGCATCTATGCACCCAAATTGCGAGAAAATGTAATCACATGTCAGTTCTAGTATAATATATTTGTCCAATGAATAGCCGTTTATCATCTGCATTTCTATTTGGTGTAGCAATTTTTAATGGCATAAACCTTGTGATTACATTCAAACAGAGGCTGTGACTCGTACTGCCACGGGTTGTTATTGACAGTCTGCGAGTTCTGCTGGAACAGTGATAAACCAGTGGCGCGTAACGAATCGCTGCCACTGCCAAGGCCGTCCATTTCCGTCGAGGAGCGAAAGCGCCTTATGGAGGCGCGAGCGGCGCGTACTTAATGCGCGCGGGCAGCCGGCGCGACCGACGGACGACGCCACACACGTCGGTGGCGCCGGCGCCGCATTGTGGACGCGGCGGGCGTCGGCCGGCGCCGTGACGCGCCTCGTCAATGGCGCGCAGTCCGTCAGCCAGCCCAGCCCAGTCCCAGGCCGGCTCTGCTGCCAGGTCGCGCGCCCACACGCCGTAACGGGGCCGCCTGGGCGGGCTTCCATCACTCCGCTTCCTCGAGTCAGCGCGCGCCACCGCATGTCTCCTCGCCCTGAGAACGACTTCCGCACTGCGCCTTGCCTGACAGCCCTATTTCGACGTTTGACGTAATACAGCATAGTACCACACGCTATGTACAGACAAGCAAAGTACAGCACTCCGTCTTCAGGCCACGAGTGGCCTACCTGGACCATCCGACCGCCATGTCATCCTCAGTGGAGGATGCGGATAAGAGCACACTGCTCCCCCGGTCGTTATGATGGTATTCTTGACCGGAGCCGCTACTATTCGATCGAGTAACTCCTCAGTTGGCATCACGAGGCTCAGTGCATGCCGAAAAACAGCAACAGCGCATGGCGGCCCGGATGGTCACCCATGAGCTGGAGCTGGAGCGCCACACTTTGTACCACCAAAGTCACATCTTCCAGAAGGCAGGTAGGGTCACCAATAGGAGGTGAAGACATGCCTCAACTGTGAGGCGTTGTAGGAGGATGACTGGTCGACTGCTCTGTCCAGGCAGTCTCCAATAATCCCATCCCACTCACTGTGTCTGAACCTGTGCTGATGGTTCGCTGCCACCCTAGTGTTCGGACCACGTGGGTGTTGCGAAGGTTGACGACACCACCCATCGTTAAAGTGGCCTCATCCGTGAATAGGAAGAATGACAGAAACCCCAGTTCCGTTATGGCACGTGTGACAAACCAGACCGATGCCACCGATGCAAGTCCGAAAATAGTAAGGCCTGCACGCGTTCTAAGGGATACGAATAGTGTCAGTTGTCGTGGGGAAAAATCCAAGGGCCGGCTGGCTTACCCCGTGCTGGTGGGTGACCTGCAATTGCTGCACTGGGGCCACAGTCAAAGATCTTTTATCGCCATCTTCGACTGGGTGTACATCACTTGGAACGCATTTCCAGTCAAATACCCATATGATCTTTTTTGATCCTTATTCTCTTATGAATTGATTTCTGCACTTTGTCCCCATTTATCAAAATCACCGTGACAGCCTGTTTTATGGTTTCTGTTCTTACTTGTTACCTCTTGCAGATGACCTGGCGATTCTATATAATGACATCCCAACGACCCAAAAACAACTGCAAGTTGTTAAATAAACGGGAGGAAGAATGGTTAAAATGGCTCAAAGCACTATGTGACTTAACATCTGAGGTCATCACTCCCCTAGACTTAGAATTACTTAGACCTAACTAACCTAAGGACATCACACACATCCATTCCCGAGGCAGGATTCGAACCTGCGATCGTAGCAGCAGCGCGGTTCCGGACTGAAGCGCCTAGAACCGCTTGGCCACAGCGGCCGGCTGGGGAGGAAGAGTAGGTCTCTAAATATTATTTGAAACAATAAACTACACATCTAGCCACAACTGGAACCGAAAATTCTAAAAATTAAATACCGGAAAATAGAGAGAGTATCTCAGTTCAGATACCTAGGAGAAATCATACAGGCCTAGAAATGGTTATGCAATTTATTGCCAAAAATGAAAACAGCCTTCTGACTTAAGTCATATATAAGAAAAAATGCACCTCTAAATATGCAGAACTGAGACAGTGCAACGCAGGTCATCAAACCAGAATCTGGTCTAAAGCGCTGCAGTCACGGACTGTGCGGCTGGTCCCGGCGGAGGTTCGAGTCCTCCCTCGGGCATGGGTGTGTGTGTCTGTCCTTAGAATAATTTAGGTTAAGTAGTGTTTAAGTTTAGGGACTGATGACCTTAGCAGTTGAGTCCCATAAGATTTCACACACATTTAAACAAATCAGAATCTAATTACGGCGCTGAAACGCTCATTTTATACAAAAAGAGAAACTTAGGAGAAATGCTAAAGAAAGAAGAAAAAATGCGGAAATATTTAGATCAAAATTTTACTGAAGAAGGAATGTACAGACTAAGAGGAAAACTATACTAACACTTGTTAAGACATGAAAAATGCAGAGTAAATTCTATGGGCATGGTTAAACAATAGAACCAATCAGATTAACTGTACAGGTCATGTAATTCCATATAAGCCACAGTAAAGCTAAAATTAAAAGAGTAATAAGGATCAGTGCAGTAAAAGAAGATCTGAAGGAAACACTAATAATGTAACTTGATGTACTGGACAGAAAAGAGACGATAATAAGTGAACAATGCTGTAAAATGAACATGTACTCAGTTTTCTTCTGCGGGACTGTTTTTGCACTGTCTTTCGAAGATATTTTCCATTCATTTTCTCAGGAATAAATTATATCTCCTGAGGAAGGATACAAATGCCAGCTTCGAAAGCTTGAGGACATTTTTGGCCTTCACATGACAGTCTTTTCTACGCAGCTTCGGTACTGGAAAAATGCATCGCCTGCTAGACACAATCAAATCGCATGACGCTCATTTCTCACACCAGTAACCAGGTTATGCCCACTCGTCATTTGCAACTGGCATAACGCGGATTGCCACATACCTAGCAGAGTGACAACGCGTTCAGATATCACAAGGCTTTCGAAAATAATTTCCTCTCTCTATGAAACTAGGAGACTCTTACACCTGAGGAAGGGTACGGGAGTGGACTTAGAAAACTTGAAGTCATATTCGAACACCACTGAGTGATACGACTGCAAAATGCAGCGACCTGCGAGACGTATTCTGGTAGCACCGTGGGCGTAGCAGACACCAGGTGATGATCACTCAGCATTTACAGAACGCATAACTCGACTTGCCATAGTGGTCGGAGCGACCACTCCTGCTGACGTGGTTCCGAGCGGCGACTCCCCAGCGGGCGGTTCCTGCATTTGAAGACGGACCCAGCTGTGCGCCGGCCGCCTTGAATAATTCATGCGTCCCGCCCGCAATTACAGCGTCGCCTCTCACTCAGATGCCGCACCACGCCTGTTTGTTTCTTTATACCTGCTTCTGTCCCCGGCGCTTCCTGACGCGTCATTCCTGGTTCCAAGAACTCGGAGGGATACTGTCCAACAAGAGTGGGCTTGTAAGCTGCTAAGCAACAGGCATACACGAACTACTGGCGCGTACTGTGTTTGGAGAAACGGAAAGAGAAAGAGAGAGAGGGAGACAGAGGCAGAGAGAGAGAGAGAGAGAGAGAGAGAGAGAGAGAGAGAGAGAGAGAGAGAGACGGAGAGAGATTCAGAATCCAAGGAGCGTTTTCATTAGTAAACAATGGTGTGATTTACATGCGTAACATTTATTGGATCTTGCAACCATGATTAATTTATTGTGAATCAATGCTTCCTAAGTATTGTGTCAAGCTGCTGATGTCATCAGCAAATACTGACCGATGTATGCAATCAAGGAAAGCAAAAAAATGTTCAAATGTGTGTGAAATCTTATGGGACTTAACTGCTAAGTCCAATTATAATTATCCGGGCTGTTATGCCGTGGTCGGTTGATGAATTTTGTCTCAATTCCCAACGTTTCGTCTCCGACTGCGGGAGACATCTTCAAGGGGGTCCGTAGGTCGTTGGAAGGTCCAACACACCCACTGGCTCGCTACTGAACGCCGCTAAATTCCGTGTCCGCGCGCTCCCACGCCGCGGTGTGACGTCACGTGTTTTGAAAACCTCAGTGCAATTGGCCGCTGTCCGCCGCCGTCGATCGCCGTTGCCATCACCCAGTAGTGGACGGGTGGTACACATTTTCTTTAGCACCGGCATCCATATACCGTTTAATTTGACGCCCTCCTCCTTTCGGTTGAAATTATTTGGGTGTTTAGCGATTTCGATTGCCTCCCTGTAGAGCCTTTCGTAATATCCGCTCGTGGCCGCTAGTACTTGCGTCTCCTCGAAACGAATATTGTGGTTCCCTGGCTGGAAAGCATGCTCCGCAACAGCTGATCGTTCCGTTTCTCCTCTTCTACACTTTCCCTTGTGCTCTTCCAAACGTTTAGAAACAGTTCTTTTAGTAGTACCCACATAAACATCACCACAGCTGCATGGGATCCTATGCACTCCAGCTTTTTCCAATGGTTTGCGAGCGTCCTTGGCAGGCTTAAGGTATTCCTGTATGTTCCTGGTGGGCTTGTAAATTACGGTAATATTCCGCATCGTCAAGATCCTCCCTATTCTTTCCGTTACATTTTTAACAAACGGCAGGAAAACCTTAGACTTTGCAGTAGCCTGTACGTCAGGAATACCGTGAAGATGTCTCCCGCAGTCGGAGACGAAACGTTGAGAACTGAGACAAAATTCATCAACCGACCACGGCATAACAGCCCGGATAATTATAATGGACATGATATTTGCGGCCGTGAAAGTCTACATTTTAGTATTAACTGCTAAGGTCATCAGTCCCTAAGCTTACACACTACTTAACCTAAATTAACCAAAGGACAAACACACACACCAATGCCCGACGAGGGACTCGAACCTCCGGCGGGACCAGCCGCACAGTCCATGACTGCAGCGCCTGAGACCGCTCGGCTAATCCCGCGCGGCCGGCCGGGGTGACCGAGCGGTTCTGGGCGCTACAGTCAGGAACCGCGAGACCATTACGGTCGTAGGTTCGAATCCTGCCTCGGGCATGGATGTGTGTGATGTTCTTAGGTTAGTTAGGTTTAAGTAGTTCTAAGTTCTAGGGGACTGATGACTTCACAAGTTAAGTCCCATAGTGCTCAGAGCAATTTGAATTTTGAATCCCGCTCGGCTAAGGAAAGCAACATGTGTTGCTCTGCACAGAGAATGACAATTTGGTGGCTACTTCACGTATCTGACACAGCACTGGCAAAGCGATCTTACACTGTGATTGGCTACCGTGGTGCTGCAAGCGCGCCAAAACTGGTAACTTCATTACTTGTTAGATACGACTTCAAACAGAATTTTGCGCAGCTGTTACACAGTACGTCACTTACATAGTCGTTAGGGAGGACTGACCATGAATTTTGCAGTAGCATCACCAAGCAGAAAAGATTATCCAGTGGAGTCTCAAATATAACCTTAGGCTTTCAAAGTGAACTCCCGTTCCATTACTGAAGCGTAAGAATTTATTGCTGATAATATAAAATAAATGTCGTGTGACTAGGGCCCGTCGTGTGGACCATTCGCCGGGTGCAAATCTTTCGATTTGACGCAACTTCGGCGACTTGCGCGTCGATAGAGATGAAATGATGATGATTAGGACAACACAACACTCACTCCCTGATCGAAGAAAATCTCCGACCCAATCGGGAATCTAACCCGGGCCCGTAGGATTGACATTCTGTCGCGCTGACCACTCAGCTACCGGGGACGGACATTGCTGATAAGGCAACAGAAAGTATGTTCTCATGGCCCACGATATCTGCACTTAGAAACAGTCTGCTTGATATATGGCAAATGTGTTTCATCTGATGGAAATGGCATGTGGGTATCACCTGTTCACTCACAGGATTGTCATATGAGTATGGTGTCATCTGATTACGTATAGCAGGCCATATATTTCCCTAGTGCGAAGAGTGAGTAGAAAAGGTTATCATGTGTAGGCCGAAAGCTTTCGAAGCTATCTTCCATACCCTTCCTCAGGTGACAAAATTTATTGTTCACAAAGGTAATTGAAACTGTCTTCGAAAGCTTGAGTGTGAAAATGGCTTTTCACAGACGAAAACTGAACGCATTTACTTTCTACGGCACTATTCGAGCATCCCAACCTTTTCCTGCTGGTGTATCAAATCGTGTTATTCGTGCTTCCCTCAGCTCTTGTTTTGCTGCACAAATCCATTTTATCGTTTCAGTAACATCTGTGCGTAGTCATGTTGTCACGAACAAGGCCTCACAAGAATGAATCGCTATAACTGTGAGCAGAGTGCAAACCTTGCTAGCAGCCTGTTGAGTTGGGTATTGGTGAGATCGAGGATTAGAGTTCTGGTCTGCCCAGTAGCCATTGAAGATGTACTTCGCGCTGCGAGTATGCGAACAATGCTGACCAATTACGTATTATGAAAGTTTTATCTGTTGTTCATAGTTATGTAAAGTACATTAATTAAATGTTTGAATTATTTTCCCTATGGGTTTGTTGATCGCCTATTCATGTGAGCACATGACATAGTGACGATTATGGTTCTGTTGTTTTACGAAATGTTAAGGCAGCGAATGAAATAACTGGTATCAGTTTAGAAATTGCGACAACGTTACTTAATAGTCTGCTAAACCTGAATATGCAAGTTACGTATAGCAGCAAATTTTTCTGACTCAAATGTACCTAATCGTGGTCCGACATATCGTTTTTCTCTGTGCTGCGGCAACTTCTTGGAGTGCAGGCGCAAAGTCAGTGCAATTTACAGAAATTTGTCATCATTTTCGACGCGTTAAAATCCAACTCTTACCCTCACATGGACTGCAGTTTTGTTACAAATGAGGTCCATATCTTGGATACAGTGGTAGGATTTGTAATAAGGGAGGTTGTACCCAAGTAAATAACTTGTGAAATCGTCGTACAAGGCTGTTTTTTTTTAATCCACCAGTCAGCACCCCCCCCCCCCCCTGCCCAATTTCCGTTCCAGATCACCGATTCTTTAAAAAATCGAACTCCCAAATAAAAATCAGCTTCAAACGACTGATTACTTTACAAACAACACCGCATATCCTGGAGTGAATGACATACAATAATTCAGCAGGTGCATCCAATTATGTATGCGGATACTGTCTGGAAGATGTGTTGTGAATACAGCTGGTAGTAAAATGTCTTGCCAAACGCTGAGAAGTTTTATTGTACGAGCAGCGAAAATGTTGTGAGCGACAAAAATCTTTTTCCCTTCATTATTTTTTGAGGCATGTCAGCGAGAAAAACTTTCGAAAATGTGTGACATCATGTGCAAAGTTTCTTGTAATTCGCTAATGGCTATCATTCTCAAATGCTGTTGAATATCTTCTGAATAATCTGCGCGTTGTGAATTACGCTATCACAATATATACGCACAGTTTATAATCGTAATATTTGACTTGTGTTAACCATTTAACGAAAAGTTGAGTACATTATGACAGCATTTTAAATTTTTAAATTGGGTCAATAATTGCACGAAACATAGGAAATTACATTTTTGTTACCTCCGCAAGCCGTTAGATAGGAAGCCAGGATTGGAGTTCTGGTCTGCCCAGTGGCAATTGAAACGTACTTGCCATTGCGAATATGTGAACAACGCTGACCAATTACGTATTATGAAAGTGTTATCTATTGTTCATAGTTGTATGAAAAGTACATTAATTACATGTTTGGATAATTTTGCCTACGGGTTTGTTGATCGCCTATTCATGTGAGCACATGACATAGTGACGATTATGGTTCTGTTGTTTTAAGAAACGCTAACGCAACCAATAAAATAACTAGCATCAGTTTAGAAATTACCACAACGGTACTTAACAGCCTGCTAAGGCTGAATATCCAAGTTATGTATAGGAGCAATATTTCTGTCTCAAATGTACCTAATCCGTTTTGGCCGTTTAGTAACATAGACGGTGTTGTTCACGGAGGAGGTCATGCAGTTCGAGACGAGTTCATTACAGTTAAGCTCGGAATGTGTTCTAAGCCTGCTCAACTGTGAATCAGCGTGGCAGAGAGGAAGACGGAGTGTCCAGTGCGGGTTGCGTAGACAACACACCGGACACGCCCCGTTTTGGGTGGTCCGGTGAGAAAGGCGCTCGGAGAACGCAGCGGCGACCGCGCCCAGATCTGCGGTGACGGCTGACGGAAGACGGCGGAAGGCGGACAAGACAGGAGAGCGACAGAAAGGCGGGGGAGGCGGCTCCAGCTGGTCTGCTCTCCAGCTGACGTCCCTCCTCTCATTGGCCGTGGGTAGCCGGTATCAAATATCACAAAATAATTTTATTCAGGTTCTGCACTGTCCTGGCACACCTGTTGATTTTTGAAGGTCATCTAATTACGCCAGTGGTTACGTACCCGATAATATTAAGGAGACAAGTGTCTAACGCCTTGTGGAGTTATACATTTTCCTCTTAGTGAGCTACTATCTATTTATTAAACCAATGCTCATTTTGCCACTTAGATCATCATGTAGAAATACTGTGGTAACTTTTGTCGATTTTAAAAAGGCTTACGACAGCCGGCCGGAGTGGCCGAGCGGTTCTAGGCGCTACAGTCTGGAACCGCGCGACCGCTACGGTTGCTGGTTCGAATCCTGCCTCGGGCATGTATGTATGTGTTGTGTCCTTAGGTTGGTTAGGTTTAAGTAGTTCTAAGTTCTAGGGGACTGATGACCTCAGATGTTAAGTCCCATAGTGCTCAGAGCCATTTACCATTTCTTTGCTTACGATTCAATAGATAGACAAACATTATTCCACACTTTAGAGGAGTTCAGGATTGACAGGAAAACAAGGTCAATTATTCAACAGGCATTAACAGATACAACCTCCAAATTTTTAAGGCTTTCGTGACAACTTGTTGACAAACTGCCTATTGGCTTCTGTCTCGAGTTCTTCGGCCGAGGCCGGCCGGAGTGGCCGAACGGTTCTAGGCGCTACAGTCTGGAACCGCGCGACCGCTACGGTTGCAGGTTCGAATCCTGCCTCGGGCATGGATGTGTGTGATGTCCTTAGGTTAGTCAGGTTTAAGTCGTTCTAAGTTCTAGGGGACTGATGACCTCAGAAATTAAGTCCCATAGTGCTCAGAGCCATTTAAACCATATTTCTTCGGCCGACATTCATCTAATGATTATACTGACGTTTCGCCAGCACGAGTGGCTCGCATTGTCAAAGCTGCACCCCCCATTCCTAGTTCACTACCGACAATGTAGGGTGGTGAAGCCAATAGGCAGTTTGACAACCTCCAAAGTTAAATTCATGGGAGAAACATCAGAAGCATTTCACATCCATACAGGTGTTCGCTAAGGTGATGGAATGTCCGACTTTCTATTTAAAATGGTTCTTCAAAAAATTGTGATGACATGGGAAAAGGAGATAAAAGGAATTCAGCTTGAGATTGAAAAAGAGCAGAGAATCAGGATGAAGTGTCTGGCTTCAGCGGACGATCTTGCCATTCTAACTAACAATAGAGAGGAAGCCAAACTTGAAATGGTGAAACTACACGAAATCTCACAGAAAACTGGGCAAAAAATCTCCTACGAGAAAACACAATATATGGAAAACAAACCTGTAGATAGTCTCTCCATTACCACTCAGTACGGGAAAGTGGCACAAGTTGCCCACTTCAGATATATGGGAGAGATAATCCAACCATCAGGACTCAACTCAATAGCCAATAAAGATAGAATCTCCAGATTACAACAAACAAATAAGCTCATTTGGAATTACTATAATAATAAATCTATTTCTGTCATTGCGAAACTAAGGCATTACAACACGGTAGTCCTAACAGAAGCACTTTATGCTGCAGAAACTACAGAGATTCATGGTCATACGAATATCAG
This sequence comes from Schistocerca serialis cubense, assembly GCF_023864345.2. NCBI lineage: Eukaryota > Metazoa > Arthropoda > Insecta > Orthoptera > Acrididae > Schistocerca > Schistocerca serialis. The sequence continues at coordinate 68,156,044 of NC_064649.1, read as the reverse complement.
AGGGATTGAAAAGCAGGAAAGAAAAATTCTGAGGAAAATATATGGACCAGTGTTTCGGAAAGGAATTTGGTTGAAGAGGCCAACTAGAGAGATTCACAAAGACATAGATACAATAACACACACCATTAGAAAGAGAAGGATGAAATTTTATGGACATATTACCAGGATGAATAAAAACAGGCTCAAAAGGCAAATCTTTGAGATAGTAAACAAGAACAAAAACATGACAAAGTGGATCACTGAAACAGAGGAAGACATTAAAGAACTGGGGATCACACAAGACAGCATAAACAATAGAGAACCGTTTAGAAACATCATACAGAAACACACACTTAAACAAGAACACACGGAGAACAGAACGGGAAAGAGATGGTCTGAAGAAGGCAAGAGAGGACACAGTGAACGTATGAAGAGAATTTGGGAAGAACGAAGAACGAAGAGGAAATCTTGACTACTGAATAGAAAATTATATAGTATGAACATAAAACAGGTGGTTCGAAAGTGATGGAAAATATTGAGGGATGTGACAGGAAGTAAACTTGGGCTAAGATGCATACCTTAACAGTTATGAGCACTTTTTCATCTTCTCTACTTTGAAACACAACTCTTGTAGTGAGCAAGTATTCATAACTTTTAAGGTATGCATTTCAGAGCACATGTTTACCCGTCATCTTGGTCTTGGTCCATAATACCACTTCCCAAAATATGGAAAAGAATGAGCTTGCAGTAGAAAAATTTGTTTCACAGTATCGAAGATCAAGAATTGCTCATAGCTCTTAAAGTATTCGTTTTAGAGCCTTGTTTACTTGTGTTTTATTTTGTTTTGTTTCGAATGATCGTTCCTGTCGTATCCCCGACTATTCCTCATTACTTTTGCAGCAGCATTTATATGAGTTGAAACTAGTTGTGGATGGAAGAAGAGGTCTAAATATATACGAGCTGAGTGGTAACACGACAGATTTGTTAAATAAATTTACACTAGTAGTGCCCACTAAGAGGAAGATGTATGACTCCACAAAGTGTTACTTGTCACCTAGATATTCTTATGTTTGAACTTGAGACAACTAAATATCTGGAAAACGACGCATCGTACAGGAAACTAAGTTCTATGCGAAAAATGTAATATTAGTAAAGGGGGCCTCCGTGCTACAACTGGCTACCTCTTAACCATCCCACCTGCACGGGCAGGGTCAATTTTGTATATATTTGTATGGGAGCCTCCCTGTAGTATTGACATTCTGTCGCGCTGATCATTCAGCTACCGGGGGCGTATAGTTAAGCCCCTGGTATAGTAAGAGGTCTTCCCACTTACTGAATCGTTATACGATAAATTAATTGTTTTTCTTGAGCATCAACTGCCAATCCCCGAAATTAGCGTCGATCCTCTTCAAGTCTTCTTGCATTTCGCCGCAACATCAACATCCACTAACAACGTCATGGAGGTTCCGGAGCTATCCACTTGGTCATTTATACACATTTACCTCTAAGACACTAGTAATGGATCAATCTGGACATAAAGGCAGCAAGGAACACGTCTTATTTCAAACGCGCTCGCGGAGTGAGACCACCGAAGCGCTGGCATTTGTAAGAGGCAAAACCACTTGTTTGAGAGGCAATATTCCAAGAAACCGATGGGCGTGTCTCACTGCACAAGAATACCAGATCGCTGCTTTTTGCGGACAGGTGGAATTCGTGCCTTGTCATCCGACGCAGACTTAGCTGGCGGAACGACTAAACGAAAAGACCGCTCGTCGAAGGCTGGGAAAATAAATAGCCCAGCTCTCTCGGCATAATGTCTTTTTAATAGATTCCGAGAGGAGAACGACAATTTATTTGTGTACAAAACGAACAGTTTTGCGGCATTTCTGCATCTGGTGAACGAATGCGGCGAGCGCTCCCGAAACAACAGTTACAAATGTGAGACACGACGGCTGCGTTCTCCTGACGACACATTCACAGATGCGGAAGAGAGGTGGGGGGAAAAAAGGGAGGCAAAGGGGTTCCGATTTTGATTTATGTCCCCACCTGCAGAAAGCCGGAGGCATGCATAATGCATGTCGATGCGAGCGCGGTGCTGCAGATGTAATCGTTTTCGCCGCGCTGACAAAACACGCCCTCATAACGCGGCGTTCGCAATCAGTTAAGCCGACCAGAGCGGTATTGGCTTACAAATGGCGCACCACTAGTATCGCGAGAGAAAAATTGATTTACGATGGCGCCGAGCCGGTCTGCGGCGGAATATTTCGCAAAAGGTGCGTAAGAAAAGTAAGGTAGCAAGTGGCTTGCTGTCGAGACGTGGTGGAAAAGTGCGGGCGAGTTTCGATCGCTCGCCCGCGGGTACTTGCGTCGATTGTGTAAAGATTGCGGCGACCGCTTTCGCAATCTTCTACAGGCACAGTAGCTGGAAACTGAGTCAGTGCTATAAGTTATGCGTCGCTGTGAGGGCTATTGGAACATGGGCGATTGATTTCTTCCACTAAGTGGTATATAATAGAGATCTGATCAATATTTTGAATCGCGACATGTCTCTTGATTACAGAGTACGCTGCAGAGTCATATAACTTAAGATGTCACCAGAATGAGATTTCCACTCTGCAGCGGAGTGTGCGCTGATATGAAACTTCCTGGCAGATTAAAACTGTGTGCCGGACCGAGACTCGAACTCGGGACCTTTGCGTTAGCGGGCAAGTGCTCTACCATCTGAGCTACCCAAGCACGACTCACTCCCCGTTCTGACAGCTTCACCTCTGTCAGTATCTCCTCTCCTACCTTCCGAACTTTAACAGAAGCTATCCAGCGCACCTAGCAGAACTAGCACTCCTGAAAGAAAGGATATTGCGGAGACATGGCTCAGCCACAGCCTGGGGGATGTTTCCATAATGAGATTTTCACTCTGCAGCGGAGTGTGCGCTGATATGAAACTTCCTGGCAGATTAAAACTGTGTGCCGGACCGAGACTAGAACTCGGGACCTTTGTCTTTCGCCGGCCGGAGTGGCCGAGCGTTTCTAGGCGCTACAGTCTGGAACCGCACGACCGCTACGGTCGCAGGTTCCAATCCTGCCTCGGGCATGAATGTGTGTAATATCCTTAGGTTAGTTAGGTTTAAGTAGTTCTAAGTTCTAGGGGACCACTCTGGCCGGCCACTGAGATTATCAATACCTTTCAGCGTAGTGCACGTGTGAGCCTAGCCAGCTTTCACCCGGATTTTTTTAAGAAGTAGGGAGTCTCTAGCAGGAAGCCAAAACACGTGTCTCTCTATTTTGAATATAAAGCCTCATAGCAAAACTTGATCAAAATCGGCGACCCACATGTCAGCCCCTCCCTTGTGAAACGCCTTGGCAGTCGAGTGTGGAATCTCGACCAGATCAGTGATCTAGGTGTAGGCGGCAGGCGGTACCGGGTGGTGAGTTCGCCAGACGGCGGCTGCTGAAACGGATACGGCGGGCGAAGATGGCAGACGCGCCCTAAATCTCCTCGTCAGCGGGGCAGAAGCGGCCCGCGCGGGTGGGACGGCGGGTGTGGGGGCGAAATCCGAGCGAGGTCCGATACAGGCTGCGGCGGCAGCTCGGCTATATATATTCGTCGCGCTAAGACGTGCGCTCAAGTCTTGAGAGGCGGGCGGCCGCGTTTTAAAAGTTGGGGGCGAAGACTTGCCGACGTGGAGAGGATGTGCCACCGGAACTGGTGGAGGCAAGGGAGGGAGGGGGAGAGAGAGAGAGAGTTGGAGAGGGGGGAGCGCCACCGTGTAGGAGAAGGGTGGAGCGATAGCGGGCCAGCTGGGGGCGGGATTTCGTCACGCCGGGACCGGCCGTTAGTCTTGGGCACGTCAGCGCGCTGCCGCAGTGGTGAACCTGGCGGGGAGAGGTGCGTGATGGAAGTGCGTCCCGCGGTAGCGGACGAGACCAGCGTATCGACGGTGCGTGTTACAGGCACCGCGCAGAGCAGAGGTGGACAGCGGGTCCAGCTGGCGGGAGAGTTCAACTTGACCCATACTGGACATCACGGAAAGGAACACACGAACATTCCAAAAAGCACTAGAAACGGCAACATCGCCACTCACAGCCAGCGGAAGCAAATGAAACGAATCGGAACAGTAGCGTCAGTAATTGTCGGGAAGAGAGTCTTGACTGTAAAGCAGATATGCACTGGCTGACTGAAAGGTGAAGCATCCAGAAGACAAGGTCGGGTATCAATATAACTTCGTACGTATGCACACCGTCGGGGTGTACAGAGGTTACAAAACACATAAACCGATGAGATTTTCACTCTGCAGCGGAGTGTGCGCTGATATGAAACTTCCTAGCAGATTAAAACTGTGTGCCGGACCGAGACTCGAACGCGGGACCTTTTCCTTTCGCGGGCAATGCTCTACCATCAGAGCTACCCAAGCACGACTCACGCCCCGTCCCCAGAGCTTTACTTCTGCCAGTACCTCGTCTCCTACCTTCCAAACTATACAGAAGCTCTCCAGCGCACCTAGCAGAACTAGCACTCCTGAAGGAAAGGATACTGCGGAGACACACAGCCTCGGGGATGTTTCCAGAATGAGATTTTCACTCTGCAGCGCAGCACTTGTCCGCGAAAGGCAAAGGTCGCGAGTTCGAGTCTCGGTCCGGCACTCAGTTTCATTCTGCCAGGAAGTTTCACATAAACCGATGATGGTACTACCGCATAAACAAGACATCAAAGGATAATGCATTGGTGGAGCTGTCACTGTCATTTGTACTCAGGTGATCCATGTGAAAAGCCTTCATACGTGATTGCCACTCTCGTGGGGTTAACGAACTCTGAACGCAGAATAGAAGTAGGAGCTGGACGCATGGAACATTCCATTTCGGAAATCTTTAGTGAATTCCGAGATCCACAGTGTCGAGAGAGTGCCGAGAATACCAAATTTCAGGTAGTACCTCTCACTACGGACAACGCAGTGGCTGAAGACCTTCACTTACCGACCGAGAACAGCAGCGTTTGCGCAGAGTTGTCAGTGCTGACAAACAAGCCACACTGCATAACATAAATGCAGAAATCGAGTGTGGTACGTACGGCGAACGTATCCATTATGACAATACGGCAAAAATGGGACTAAATGAGCTATGTCCACGGACGTCCGAGGCGAGTGCCTTTGCTAACAGCACGACATCGCTACAAACTCCCGCTAAAAATCTGGACGACTGGGAAACCATGGTCCCGTCAGATGATTCCCGATTTCAGTTGGCAAGAGCTACTGGTAGGGTTCGAGTGTGGAGCAGACACCACGAAGCCATGGATACAAACTGTCAACAAGGCTCCATAAAGGTGTTGACTTAATTTACATAGAATGGACTGAGTCCTCTCGTCCAGCAGAATAGATCTGATGGTTCAAATGGCTCTGAGCACTAGGGGACTTAACTTCTGAGGTCATCAGTCCCCTAGAACTTAGAACTACTTAAACCTAACCAACCTAAGGACATCACACACATCCATGCCCGAGGCAGCATTCGAACCTGCGACCGTCGCGGTCGCGCGGTTCATGACTGTAGCGCCTAGAACCGCTCGGCCACTTCGGTCGGCCAGAATAGATCATTGACCATTTGCAGCCATTCATAGACTTTATGTCCCCTAACAATGCTGGAACTTTCAAGGATGACAACGCATCCTGTCACCGGCTACAATTGTGCGCGACTGGTTTGAAGGACATTCTGGACAGTTCGAGCCAATGATTTGGTCATCGAGATCGCCCACAATGAACCTCATCGAACAGTTATGGAACATAATCGGGAGGTCAGTTCGTGCAGAAAATCCTGCACCGGCAACATTTTCGCAATTATTTGCATGAACACTGAAGTTACAAAAGTCATGGGACACCTCATATCGTGTCAGACCTCCTTTTACCCGCAGTAGTGCAGCACCTGGATGTGGTGTGGACTCAACAACTCGTTGGAAGTCCTCCGCCATTGAGCCCCGGTGCAAGATTTTATGAGCAAACTGACTCTCGATTATGCCCCATAACTGTTCCACTGCATTCACGGCGATCTGGGTGGACAAAAATCATTTGCTTGAATTGTCCAGAATGTTCTTCAAGCCAAAAGTGACAACTTTAGCCCAGTGACATGGCGCATTGTCGTCCATAATAATTACATCGTTGTTTGGGAACATGCAGTACTTGAATGGGTGCACCTCGTCTCCAAGTAGCTGAACATAACCTTTTGCAGTCAATGATCGGTTCAACTGCACCAGAGGAGAGAGTCCATTGCATGTAAACGCAGCCCACACCATTATGGAGCCACCACCAGGCTGCACACAGGGCCTCGATGACAGTTTGTGTCCATGGCTTCGTCGGATCCGCGCCACACTAGGACACCACCATCATATTTTACCAACTGAAATTGGGGCTCATCTGACAAGGGAAAGGTTTTCCTGTTGTCTAGGATCCAACCGATATGGTCACGAGTCCAAGACAGGTGCTGCAGGCGACGTTCCGCTGTTAGCAAAGGCACTGCGTGGTCGTCTTCTACCATAGACCACTAATACCAAATTTCAACACAGTTGCCTGACGGGTACGTTCGTCGTGTTGATTTCTGCGGTAAAATGAAATGTCGTGTGGCTGGGGCCACCCGTCGGGAAGACCTGTCGCCTGGGGCAAGTCTCTTTAGTCGACGCCATTTCGGCGACTTGCGCGTCGATGTAGATGAGATGATGATGATAATGATAATGATGATGATGATGATGATGACAACACAACACCCAGTCCCTGAGCGGAGAAAATCTCCGACCACGGCGGGAATCGAACCCAAGCCCCTTTGAACGGCATATTTCAAATCAGTGTCGCTTGTGTATTAGCACTGACAAGTCTAAGCAAAAGCCACTGCTCTCGGTCGTTATATGAAGGCCTTCGGCCATTGAAATTTGGTTTTCTCGGCACGTTCTTGACACTGTAGATCTCGGAATACTAAATTCGCTAACGATTTCCGAAATGGAATGTGTCATGAATCTAGCTCCAACTACCATTCAGCGTTTAAAGCCTGCTAATTTCCGTTGTGCGGTCACAACCACATGAATTACCTGAGTAAAAGCGACAGATAAGCCAGCGCACAGCCCTGTTACACCTTGTATACGCGACACTACCGCCGTCTGTATATGAGCATATGGCTATCCATGACGTTTGTCACTTCAAAATATTTTATTGCACGGCTAGGTTCGATCGAAGCTGATCAGTTTCAGATCTACGTAGTTACTATAAGCAACCTGTTGCGTCCATACAGGAATGGAAATGGAAATGAGAGTTTGGTGTCATTGGTCGGGAGGCTCCTTACGGGGCAGGTCCGGCCGCCTTGTATTCGACGCCACACTGGGTGACCTGCGCGCCGGATGGGGATGAAATGATGATGGTTGCTTGGGTTGTTTTGGGGGAAGAGACCAAACAGCGAGGTCATCGGTCTCATCGGATTAGGGAAGGACGGTGAAGGAAGTCTGCCGTGCCCTTACAAAGGAACCATCCCGGCATTTGCCTGGAGCGATTTTAGGGAAATCACGGAAAACCTACATCAGGATGGCCGAACGGGGGATTGAACCGTCGTCCTCCCGAATACGAGTCCAGTGTGCTAACCACTGCGCCACCTCGCTCGGTGAAATAGTGATGGAGACAACATAACACCCAACCCCTGAGCGGAGAAAATCTCCGACCCAGCCGGGAATCGAACCCGGGCCCGTCGGACGGCAAACCGTCATGCTGACCACTCAGCTACTGGGGCTGATCGTACAGGAATTACATACCAGAATTAGAAAGTCTCGGCGTATACGTCAAGGTGCGGTTAGTGGACCGCTATGGACGGTGGCGAGCGCTGAAGGAAATCCCCGACGGCCCACGTGGTTATGACGCGGCCGAGGTTCCGTGTAATCGCCGCCTTCCTCAGCTCCGGCTAATTAATTGCCTCGCCGCAGCTCTTTTAGCGCCGCCATTTGCATACGACTACATCGGGGCCAATTAGTGGCCCCACGGAGAGGCGCGGGCGTTATTTACGCGCGCGGATATCCCGGCGTGTCCGGCATGTGTTTTTGTGCCTGTCGGAGCATCTGAAGGAGCAGCCCCGGGGTGGACCGATAGTGGGGGCAATCCACGACGCAGCACCTAGCGTGTTCAACACTACAGCAGGTGTTCGAGAGAACTGTGTAACCAGGTGCTCGACGTCGTGTAGCGAACACTTTGGCTGGCTCAACACCTCCAATTCTACCAAGTTTCGATGCAAAAAATTCCTCGATGGTGACTAACCGGAGACTTTTTTTGTGGTGGTAATTCGAGTGAGAAGAATTGCTCGTATAGATTAACGTGCAATGCAGTAGCTTGAAATACCGAGAGTCTAGTCGGATCCGACTTGTACCGGAGAAGTGAACAAACCACCGTCTCCCTGCTACATTGTCCAACTTGAATGTCGCTTTTAGGCGGATTTCCATGTTATTTTAGGCAAATATTGGGGCGATGCACAATCTTTATCTGAGGAAATAAAACAGTATCAGCTATAATAAGATAACACTCAGCAACGAAATTTACATGGTTCTCGGACAGTTGGCGGACGACTGTGGTCACGAAGAGGATCCGGCCACAAAGTCAAAAATAAAAGAAATTTTGCCAAACCATAAGAATAGCGAACCCCATACGATGAGGTGAAGCCTTTGAAAGAGAGTTCGTTGGTTGGTTGGAGGGAGGTGACCAAACACCGAGGTCATCGGTCCCATCAGATTAGCGAAGGATGGTGGAGAAAGTTGGTCGTGCCCTTGCAGAGGGACCATCCCAGCATTTACCGGAAGCGATTTAGAGAAATCACGAAAGACCTAAATCAGGATGGCCGGGCGCGGATCTGCACCGTCGTCCTCCCGAATGCATGCCGGTCCATTGTGCTAATCACTGCGCCATCTCGCTCGGAGAGGAGAGGAGGGTGGGAGAAGGGGGGGGAGTACGAGGGGTAAAATGGTGCATAAATGTCAAGAAGATCTACAGGAAAAGGAGAAAACAATCAGGCATTTCTGTTCCTAATGACCTGTAGTCGATGGGCCTTTTACTCTATTATTTTTCCCTGTTTAATAGAGACATTCAGGCTTCAAAGTAGTCACCAGCATTGTGTATAAACCGTTGTCAGCGATGTGGAAGCCGTAGGATACTCTTAGCAGTGCCAGTTGTGTTGACAGTTCAAGCGGTGCGGTCTATTTCCCGACGAATTTGTAGCATTCCGAAGCGAATGCCGTGAAGTGATTCCTTCAGTTTAGAAACCGAGTTGAGCTTACGAGGGGTTAAGTCAAGGGAGTGCAGTAGGTGGTATATCACGTAGCAGCCCCATCATGCTGTTCATTTTTGGAACACCACCTACGACCAGCTTAGAGACAGAAATGATGACACTTTCTGCAGAACCTGGCCATCATTTTGCAGGACAATGCTCAAGCACGTACAGTGCAAGCTGTTACTGATTTGTTTGACTGATGGGGCTCATCAGCTCTGATGAATTAAAATCGGGACGCATCTGACCAGGTCACGTTTTTCAGGTCGTCTCGCGTCCAACCGCTATCGTAACGAGATCTGGAGGGGTGCTGTCGTGCTGTCAGCAAAGGCACTCACGTCGGTCGTCTGCAGACATAGCCCATTAACGCCAGTTTTCGCCGTGTTGTCCCAACGGATATATTCGTCGTACGTCCCACATTGATTTCTGCGATAATGCTATGCAGTGTCGCTTGTGTTTTAGTACGAAAACGCCGCTGCCCTCCGTCGTTAAGTGAAGGCTGTCGGCCACTGTTTTGTCCGTGGTGAGAGGCAATGCCTGAAATTTGGTTTTCTTGGCGCACTGTCGACACTGCGGATCTCGGAATATCGAATTTCCAACGATCTCCGAAAAGGAATGTCCCAAGCATCTAGCTCCAATTACCATATGTCATTCGAAGTCTGTTAATTCCCGTCACGCGCCATAATCAAGTAAAAATCTTTTCACATGAATAGCTTTAGTACAAATGACAGCTCTACCTTGTGTAGCGATGGTACCGCCATCTGTACAGTATATGTGCATATCGATATATCACGACTTTAGAGACAACAGTTTTGTGAGAGGTGTCCTCTTTGTCCAAATGGTTCAAATGGCTCTGAGCACTATGCGACTTAACATCTGAGGTCATCAGACCCCTAGAACTTAGAACTAATTAAACCTAACTAACCTAAGGACATTACACACATCCATGCCCGAGGCAGGAATCGAACCTGCGACCGTAGCGGCCGCTCGGTTCCAGACTGTAGCGCCTAGAACCGGACGGCCACTCCGGCCGGCTGTCCTCTTTGTCTAGGCTAGTCTGCTTCTTGCTTTGCCCATCAAGGGTTATTTTGCTTCCAAACTAGCAGGATTCGTTCACTTCATCTACCACACGGTACCCAGTCTTGATGTCAAGTTCGTCGCTAATTTCACTTCTCCTACTCCAAACTATAGTACTTAGAAGGTAAGAAGTGGTCAGGTATGATCGTTCGGCGTTAGAGGCAACGACTGCACCGCCGACAGTCCTGTCTCTGGAGCAAACTTTGTCGTCGGAACGTGATGGCCGATTCCGTGGCCACGTCGCGAGAGATTCATACGCATCCGGCAGGCGAAGGGCATTATTGATTCGCTTCTGCTTCCCCGCCGAGCTTTTCCCAGCGGATTCTATATAGCGATCCGAGTGTCCGCGGATGAAGGGGGAGGGAAAGAGGAAGAGGAGGATGAAGAGGAGGCGGGCAACGAGGAAGAGGTGTGAGACGAAGAGCAGAGAGCATCAGGCAGAGTTGGGAGGAGTTCCGCTCAGGCCCAAGCCACAGGATGGACCGTGTGCTGCGGGTTGTCGCCACCCAGGGGCTCGGTAACACGATACGAGGCCACTCTGAGAAGTTCGTCCAGCAATTTTCTTGAACACAAGAAAATAACTCTGGCGTTTAACTATATAATTTGTTTCAGTCAGTGCTCACATAAATTGTTTAGTGATTAAACCGATTTTCAACTGCGTACCCATTATCATTAACCCATAACCATCATCACCAATCCAAAAACACTTCCTGGTACTGCTGCGGTCGCAGGTTCGAATCCTGCCTCGGGCATGGATGAGTGTGATGTCCTTATTTTAGTTAGGTTTAAGTAGTTTTAAGTTCTAGGGGACTGATGACCACAGATGTTAAGTCCCATAGTGCTCAGAGCCATTTGAACCAACTTCCTGGCCATTCTGCGTGCAGCATGCTAAGAGATAACATTTCAATGAATGTCCTCCTATTATTGTTCTACTCTCTTTCCAGCAGTGTTTTTACTATGCTAATGTGACTTTCCAAGCACATTTTCACCTCTGGGCCTCACTGGATTATCGATGGAGCTTCATTACAATCGAATCATAATCCTTGTTGGTGTACTGCATCGTCAGCTTGAAAAATTTTTGATGTAGAAAACACCCAAACTTGGAAATTCAGTTCTTGTTACTTTATTGTATTTCTGGTATCAGGACACATTCTCAAATCACCCGAACAGGAAAAATGGTGTATTCCTTGATAGCACGGATACCATGTTAATGTTGTATGTACATGTGTCTAAGTTCAGTTTTTCAATGACCTTTGGCAGGACAGACAAACAAGGGTTGTATGTTGTCCTGACAATTGTCACTGAGAAACATGAGTGAGACGCAAGTAGCTACAATATTAACATTGTACGTTCGTCCTTCCAACGGTCACTAAAAAACTTGACTTACACACAAGTTTGTACAATGTTAACATGGTTTGCGTGCCATCACGGAATACACCATTCTTTTCTGTTTGGACGATTTGAGAATGGGTTCTGACTCCCGAAACCAGTCCTGAATTAAATAAAATGAACTTAATTTCGCAACTTCGGCTGTTTTCTACACCAAAGCGGTTGACACAAGCCACTGTCCAGTTATGAACCTAGCATGCTGGAAATACAAAAATCTTATAAAATACTTTAATAAAGCGGAGTTTCGGCCACATCGCAGAGCCCTTCAAGGGGAAAAGACTTCACTGCGATGTCATCACACTAGAAACACTGATCTGTGAATTTTACTGACTTTTGTTTACACTGTAATATGAATACATAAAGTTCTCAACAATCTTGAAAACTGTGTACATTCATACTGTGGAAAAACGAAACGGCGTTCTCAGCAGTATAATATGGAAACGAGCGCCCATTAACCAACTCACTGTCCAGATCGTGCCTAAAGTACCGACCTTGTATTTACATTTGCAGTGGAGTAGATCAAGCGTGCCGGCCGGAGTGGCCGTGCGGTTGTAGGCGCTACAGTCTGAAGCCGAGCGACCGCTACGGTCGCAGGTTCGAATCCTGCCTCGGGCATGGATGTGTGTGATGTCCTTAGGTTAGTTAGGTTTAATTAGTTCTAAGATCTAGGCGACTGATGACCTCAGTAGTTAAGTCGCATAGTGCTCAGAGCCATTTGAACCAAGCCAGATCAAGCGTGGTGATAGGTTAAGAACGGAAGGGGCTACCACAGCCGAATACAGATTCTATTAAATATGCATGTTTTGACAAAATACCCACAAACACCATTATCAATGAGGACCACACGATGGAACAAGATGAAAGGGCACTGAATACATGGAAAAAATACCTGGGTACGAAATGTAGGCTCAGTCACTCAAGACTATTTGACACCCCTTCACCCACATTAGCAACACATATAAGAAGACAAATCAAAACAAAATTTCTTCATATACGAATATCATCGTTAGCCTCAGAGGCTTGTTAATCTCTATTCATCTAATTCTGATATGGCGTTCACAATTTGCCACTCCTACATGATGTAGAATCACCAGATAACCGTTGGACAACGTGTGGAAGTTACTTCATTCAAACGTCACATTCAACAGAAATGAGCCAAATTCGCACATACGCATTTCTAGCCTGTTGACATCGCAGTGAGGATTCTTCGGTAACACATTTAGTTTCTGAGGATTAACTTGGCGAACTAAAAATACTACTGAAAAGAGAGTAGAGGTACTTAATTGAGTTTTCCAGTACGCCACTATCTGGTACTCTATTCGCGAAGGACGCAGGAAATATAATTACCTATAACGCAGAGAAATAAGCTCCACCACACACCATAAAGTGACTTGCATTGTAATCACGTAGATTTAGGACCCATCTGAGCCTTTATTTCGCCTTTAATGAACGCCCTCACACTTCATAGTGTATCAAAAACAAAGGCCACAGGTAAATCACATTTGTACTGTATCTGCGTTGCTTAAAATGCCATTACATTGTTTGAGTGTGTATAAAGCATTTCGGATACGCTTTCAGATAGCATAAACATGCCAATTTCGCAAGTGGCTGTGTAAAGCTATGGCATGCGTTTCGGCAGTGTTCCGACATCTTCATGCGTTACTTTCATAGCAGCATCCTACATGCGGGGAAGACAGATGTGCTGTTGGCCCCCACCGCATAGCTCTCCCCAGGTATTCCGTGGAGCCGAGCCGCTCAAAAGCGGGCATGCAGGCTTTTGTTCTCGCGGTGCCGTCAACCGCACTAATTTGCTACACACAACATTGTATCTGAGGCATACCTGAAATTACTAACACCTTTTCCCTCCTCTCCTCTCCCCAACCTCGTTACCTATGATTACCTCACAGGAATATGGAAGAAGAATTTGCTATTTTGGTGTCTCTATTAAAGGTAAAATTAAACTGTCCTCGTTGCTATAAATTAGTCGATGATGATGATGATGATGATGATGTTGGTTTGTGGGGTGCACGTGCAAGGTCCAAATCTTTCCATTTCCAGCCTCTGCTCTACCCAATTGATGGTGAGATGATGGAGACAACACAAACACCCGAGCGGAGAAAATACGCGACCGGGCCGAGAATAGAACCCGGGACCCCCCGATATAGAGGCAGCAACACCAGCCACTAGACCATGCGCTGCGGACTAAATTAGTCGAATATTACTGTCAGGCGGTGTACAACTGGAGCAATATCCAAAAGGCTCTACTGAATAATTTAAATAACGTTGGAGGAGTGAAAATTTTAGCTGTTTGGGGAGGAATAAGTAAGAAAACCGCACAAGGTTTAATTTCAGGCACATTTCTATTTCTGTTTTATGTGAATCGCTTTCCACTTAACAATCATCAAGCAGGAATTGCACTTTCTGCAGACAATACTACTGCTATAATAAATCAGATTGGAAGGAAAGTAGCTGAAGAAATTGTTGATGAGCCAGAGTGAATATTCACTCTCCAGCAGACTGTGCGCTGTATTGAAAATTCCTGCCAAACGGAAAGTGAACGCCAGATGGAGACTCGAACCCGGGACCTATGCCTGTGGCAGGCGAGTGATCTACCGACTGAACTCTCCAAGCCGCCCTCACAGCTTTAATTCCACCAATACCCCATCTCTTCATTCAAAGTTCACATAAGTTCCCCTGAATCCCTTGCGGGATCAGCACTCCAGGAAGTCCTACTCTCACAATGGACTTTCCAATCTACAAAGGTGATTTTTCGAACTTCTTTTCATTATTTCGTCGTACTGTTTAACAAAACTGACATTCGAGCACTGGCCTTCAAATGATATAAGTATCAATAAAATCGAAGATTGACATTATTAGCCGGCCAGGGTGGCCGAGCAGGTATAGGCGCTACAGTCTGGAACCGCGTGACCGCTACGGCCGCCGGTTCGAATCCTGCCTCTGGCATGGATGTGTGTGATGTGCTTAGGTTAGTTAGGTTTAAGTAGTTCTAAGTTCTAGGGGACTGATGACCTCATAAGTTTAGTCCGATAGTGCTCAGAGCCATTTGAACCATTTTCGCAACTGTGTGCATCCTATCTACGAGGGAAGGTCAATAAATAATGCAACGCTTTCTTTTTTCTTGATCAGTTTCGGTTGAAAAAATCCGAAATTTGTTGTGGGACATCGTGGAATATTCCTGCAATTTCGTGAAGTTCCGATAGGCGGTGGCCTTTACACTCACATCACCAACAATCGACTTGGGCAGCTTGAGAAGGGTTAAATGTACCTGATGGATGTATATGAACGTGTGGTATCTATTCTTTTGGACATGTCCGAAAGAAAAGACCATGCAGAATCCGCAGCTCTGACACATACTATGTAAACTGGAATTGGGGGCCGCGCGGGATTAACCGAGCGGTCTATGGCGCATGGACTGTGCGGCTGGTCCCGGCGGAAGTTCGAGTCCTCCCTCGGGCATGGGTGTGTGTGTTTGTCCTTAGTTTAAGTAGTGTGTAAGCTTAGGGACTGATGGCCTTAGCAGTTAAATCCCATAAGATTTTACACACATTTGAACATTGTTTTGATGTTGGGGTGGTGGTGGGAGGGGGGGGGGGAGAGGAAAGAGAAGGAACTAATGATATCAGCTGCTTCGGGACTTTGTATGGAATCAGTGGCGACGAGTGAAAATGTGTATTAGACCGGAACTCGAACCTGAAATCTCATGCTTGCTTGGCAGCTGCATTAATCACTGCGCCACCAGGGCACAGTGTTCATCGCCGATGCGCCACTATCTCGGCACGCTCTCTAGTTAGTGTGTCCGCAGCTCGTAGTCTAGTGGGATCTGGCACGGTAGCTCAGCGTGTTCGGTCAGAAGGCTGTTCGCCCTCTGTAATAAAAAACTGAGTAAAGGAATCAACGATCAACTTGACCGAGGCCGGCCGTAGTGGCCGAGCGGTTCTAGGCGCTTCAGTCAGGAACTGCGCGACCGCTACGGTTACAGGTTCGAATCCTGCCTCGGGCATGGATGTGTGTGATGTCCTTAGGTTAATTAGGTTTAAGTACTTCTTAGTTCTAGGGGACTGATGACCTCAGATGTTAAGTCCCATAGTGCTCAGAGCCAACTTCACCGGATGTCTTGTGACGTCCATCCAGACCAAACACAACCAACAATATTGAGCAAAATGTAAAAAAAATGAGGAAGTAGCTAGCGTTGCTGCCTCTGGATCACGGGGTCCCGGGTTCGATATCCAGCCGGGTTGGGGATTTTGCCTTCCCGGGGCTGGGCGTTTGTGTTGTCCTCATCATTTCATCATCATCATCATTTGTGACAGTGGCTAGATTGGACTATGTAAAAATTGGGACTTTGTACAGGAGCTGATGATTATGTAGTTGAGTGCCCCAAAAAGCAAACATCATCATGATCATTGGGACCATTGTTTTTCACAATATATGTAAATGACCTAGTAGATAGTGTCGGAAGTTCCATGCGGCTTTTCGCGGATGATGCTGTAGTATAAAGAGAAGTTGCAGCATTAGAAAATTGCATCGAAATGCAGGAAGATCTGCAGCGGATAGGCACTTGGTGCGGGGAGTGGCAACTGACCCTTAACGTAGACAAATGTAATGTATTGCGAATACATAGAAAGAAGGATCCTTTATCGTATGATTATATGATAGCGGAACAAACACTGGTACAGTTACTTCTGTAAAATATCTGGGAGTATGCGTGCGGAACGATTTGAAGTGGAATGATCATATAAAATTAATTGTTGGTAAGGCGGGTGCCAGGTTGAGATTCATTGGGAGAGTCCTTAGAAAATGTAGTCCATCAACAGAGGAGGTGGCTTACAAAACATTCGTTCGACCTGTACTTGAGTATTGCTCATCAGTGTGGGATCCGTACCAGGTCGGGTTGACAGAGGAGGTAGAGAAGATCCAAAGAAGAGCGGCGCGTTTCGTCACAGGGTTACTTCGTAAGCGTGACAGCGTAACGGACATGTTTAGCAAACACAAGTGGCAGACTCTGCCAGAGAGGCGATCTGCACGGCGGTGTAGCTTGCTGTCCAGATTTCGAGAGGGTGCGTTTCTGGATGAGGTATCGAATATATTGCTTCCCCCTACTTATACCTCCCGAGGAGATCACGAATGTAAAATTAGAGAGATTAGAGCGCGCAAGGAGGCTTTCAGACAGTCGTTCTTCCCGTGAACCATACGCGACTGGAACAGGAAAGTGAGGTAATGACAGTGGCTCGTAAAGTGCCCTCCGCCACCCACCGTTGGGTGGCTTGCGGAGTATAAATGTAGATGCAGATGTAGATCATCATCACCAACTAGTACCACCTATGTGCAATCTCCATCGATATCGTCCAAGTTCGCTAATTTTAGATTCCCGCTGGAGGTCGAACGTAAGCGTGCGTCCGCACAGAAGGCTGTGTATTCATTACCCTTCAAAGCGAATCAGTTACATGAATGCGTTATAAGAACATGTCTGAAACAACAGGCATCACTCATTCGCAAAACCAACCTGGTTTGAGAAAAAAAGTGTCGCATTACTTATTGTATGCACTTGGTGCTACCGTTGTTTTTAGAGAGCAGTGCCGTGCGCTCTTTTTCAGGCACACGAGATGTCCGAGACGTGGAATGTACCCCGGCAGAGTCAGCGCTGGTGTGCAGCTTGCGTGGCACTTGCTCCGAGCACAGACCAGCCAGCCGCGAATATTCGGGCGCGCATCTGGCCACGTGTCGTGTTTTGCGACGTGACGACCCCGCCCTGTCCCTTTTGTTTCCCCGTCCCTCTCTCTCTCTCTCTCTCTCTCTCTCTCTCTCTCTCTCTCTCCCTCCCTCCCCTGTCCTCCGCTCTTCCCATAGTCCCTGGCGGCGCCATAAATCTCCCGCTAGTCGGGCCCCGGTTGACGGCGCTTCTTCCGCGACGGTGGCGGTGCCAAGCGGCGGCGGCGCGCATAAATCCACGGCTCGACGCCGACGGCGACGGCGACGCCGGGCGTCGCGGCGCTGCGCCAGGCGTCCGGAGCTGCCTGCACCTCGCGTCGCGAGTAAACAGCTAGCAGCCGCCGTCACGCTTGGGGCCAGGCCTCTGCTGAAGATACTGGCTAGTGCCAACCAGCGCCCGGAGATGAAGCAGTAACATGCTTGGGAGGGAAAAAAAGTAGATCTTCCGCGGAGGAACAGCTAAGAAGCGCAATAAATCAGTACCGCGTTTTGCTGACATACAGTAGTGGGATTACCTACGTCATGGCATACCGATATGCACATACCGGGTGATCAAAAAGTCGGTATAAATTTGAAAACCTTATAAACCACGGAATAATGTAGATAGAGAGGTCAAAATTGACACACGTGCTTGGAATGACTTGGGGTTTTATGAAACAAAACAAAAAAAGTATTGCTCGACGCGTGAAAGATCTCTTGCGTGCATCGTTTGGTGATAATCCTATGCTCAGCCGCCACTTTCGTCATGATTGCCCTCCCAGGTCCCCAGACCTCAGTCCGTGCGATTATTCGCTTTGAGGTTACCTGAAGTCGCAAGTGTATCGAGATCGACCGACATCTCTAGGGATGCTGAAAGACAACATCCGACGCCAATGCCTCACCATAACTCCGGACATGCTTTACAGTGATGTTCACAACATTATTCCTCGACTACAGCTATTGTTGAGGAATGATGGTGGGCATATTGAGCATTTCCTGTAAAGAACATCATCTTTGCTTTGTCTTACTTTGTTATGCTAATTATTGCTATTCTGATCAGATGAAGCGCCATCTGTCGGACATTTTTTGAACGTTTGTATTTTTTTGGTTCTAATAAAACCCCATGTCATTCCAAGCATGTGTATCAATTTGTACTTCTCTATATACATTATTCCGTGATTTATTGAGTTTTCTAATTTATACTGACTTTTTGATCACCCTGTATATAGATGGCGGTAGTATCATTTACACAAGCCACAAAAGAGCAGAGTATTCACGGAGCTGTCACCTGTACGAAGGTGATTTATGCGGAAAGGTTGCGATCTCTCCCCCTCCTTCCTACTTCCTACTTCCATCTACTGTCAACATTTGCAATGTCCAGTCCAAGCAATTAATGAGAAAAGATTTTTATGAAGATTTGGGATGAGCGAAGATTTCAATAAACTTTCTAGTTTACTTAGCTTGTCATACTGAGACACTGCCAGTTCTTCTTGTCTGTTGTTGTTGTTGTTGTTGTTGTTGTGGTCTTCAGTCCTGAGACTGGTCTGATGCAACTCTCCATGCTATTCTATCCTGTACAAACTGCTTCACCTCCCAGTACGTGCTGCAGCCTACATCCTTCTGAATCTGCGTAGTGTATTCATCTCTTGGTCTCCCTCTACGATTTTTACCCTCCACGCTGCCCTCAAATACTAAACTGGTGATCCTCAGTGGAGCATGCGGATAGGAGGGGCGTGGGGTCAGCTCACCGCTCTCCCGGTCGTTAAGATGGTATTCTTGACCGGAGCCGCTACTATTCGGTCGAGTAGCTCCCTTATTGGCATCACGAGGCTGAGTGCACCCTGAAACATGGCAACAGTGGATGGCGGCCTGGATGGTCGCCCATCCAAGTGCCGAACACGCCCGACAGCGCTTAACTTCGGTGATGTCATGGGAACCGGTGGATCCACTGCGGCAAAGCCGACTTGTAACATTTAGAATAAATAATTGAACAATAATGTTTTACTAGCGCTGTTGAGGCTTTACAGGTTCCGAACAGTTATCCTGAGTTCACGCAGAGGTGTCTCTGCTTGGTCCTCTATACAGGGTGTTACAAAAAGGTACGGCCAAACTTTCAGGAAACATTCCTCACACACAAATAAAGAAAAAATGTTATGTGGACATGTGTCCGGAAACGCTTAATTTCCATGTTAGAGCTCATTTTAGTTTCGTCAGTATGTGCTGTACTTCCTCGATTCACCGCCAGTTGGCCCAATTGAAGGAAGGTTATGTTGACTTCGGTGCTTGTGTTGACATGCGACTCATTGCTCTACAGTACTAGCATCAAGCACATCAGTACGTAGCATCAACAGGTTAGTGTTCACCACGAACGAGGTTTTGCAGTCAGTGCAATGTTTACAAATGCGGAGTTGGCAGATGCCCATTTGATGTATGGATTAGCACGGGGCAATAGCCGTGGCGCGGTACGTTTGTATCGAGACAGATTTCCAGAACGAATGTGTCCCGACAGGAAGACGTTCGAAGCAATTGTTCGGCGTCTTAGGAAGCACGGAACATTCCAGCCTATGACTCGCGACTGGGGAAGACCTAGAACGACGAGGACACCTGCAATGGACGATAACCCTAAAGTCGGCGTCAGAGAAGTTGCTGCTGTACTAGGTAACGTTGACAACGTCACTGTATGGAGAGTGCTACGGGAGAACCAGTTGTTTCCGTACCATGTACAGCGTGTGTAGGCACTATCAGCAGCTGATTGGCCTTCACTGGTACACTTCTGCTAATGGTTCATCCAACAATGTGTCGATCCTCATTCCAGTGAAAATGTTCTCTTTACGGATGAGGCTTCATTCCAACGTGATCAAATTGTAAATTTTCACACTCAACATGTGTGGGCTGACGAGAATCCGCACGCAATTGTGCAATCACGTCATCAACACAGATTTTCTGTGAACGTTTGGGCAGGCATTTTTGGTGATGTCTTGATTGGGCCCCATATTCTTCGACGTACGCTCAATGGAGCACGTTATCACGATTTCATACAGGATACTCTACCTGTGCTGCTAGAACATGTGCCTTTACAAGAACGACACAACATCTGGTTCATGCACGATGGAGCTCCTGCACATTTCAGTCGAAGTGTTCGTACGCTTCTCAACAACAGATTCGGTAACCGATGGGTTGGTAGAGGCGGATCAATTCCATGGCCTCCACGTTCTCCTGACCTCAACCCCCTTCACTTTCATTTATGGGGGCATTTGAAAGCTCTTGTCTACGCAACCCCGGTACCAAATGTAGAGACTCTTCGTGCTCGTATTGTGGACGGCTGTGATACAATACGCCATTCTCCAGGGCTGCATCAGCGCATCAGGGATTCCATGCGACGGAGGGTGGATGCATGTATCCTCGCTAACGGAGGACATTTTGAACAATTCCTGCAACAAAGTGTTTGAAGTCACGCTGGTACGTTCTGTTGCTGTGTGCTTCCATTCCACGATTAATGTGATTTGAAGAGAAGTAATAAAATGAGCTCTAACATGGACAGTAGGCGTTTCCGGACACATGTCCACAGAACATATTTTCTTTCTTTGTGTATGAGGAATGTTTCCTGAAAGTTTGGCCGTACCTTTTTGTAACACCCTGTATTGCTATCATAAGTGGCGCACAAATTATCGAAGCCTATTCCCGTACCTCCGCCTTCACCCACGAGCAGGAACGGCGGTGCCCCTGGAGAGATGGCATCCGCCTTCACCGCCGCTAGGAGACGCTTCCTCAGGGGAGCCAACGAGACGAAGAAAAATCTGATGCCCGCCTACCGCCTGGCCTAGGAGCGCCTCCAGACACCTTTAATTACACGCTTCCGTGATTTTCCCCACTCAGGCCAGATGAAAAACTAGCGAAGAAAAGCGGCCACCGGGTCCAACTTTTAACACGGGGGTGCGCTTAGGCGGGGGGCGGGGGGGGGGGGGGGGGGTAGTGGAAGAAGGGACGACAAAGAGGGGGTTAGGGATGTCCCCCGCGGAAGAGAGGTCGCACTGAGGAGCGGAAGCGCAAGGATAAAAGGGGAAAAAGTGACGGGGGTGGGTAAGAGTAAAACAAGTGAACGGCGCCAGAAAAAGACGGATGACGTCACGGGCTGCCGGGCGGCGCGGGGATTCCCCTGCGAAGGAATCTTGCCCGCAGTTGCGGAGCGAAAAGTTGTGCGGGACAGAAGCGAGCGCCCCCCCCCCCCCCTCCCCCTAACAGCACAGCGGTGCTTGTTTCATCCATTAGCGGCCTTTTAATGGAGGGACGGATGGCAGCAGTGTTCGCTCCCCGCCGTCGCAAGACAATGCTGAGCTAACTTTGTGCGCGCGTCCCCTAGAGTGTATCGGGAGAGCTACGTGAAATAATCTGTAGCACAGATTTACTACTTTGAAACTTGCCTCACAGGCAGAGTCACACATTAAAGTGGGCGTGTTTATACGAACGGTCGAAAGTTGCTCGTTAAAATTGTTCTTTCTAGCGCGATGGTGAATTGCAAGCACAGTGGAAAGATTTCCTGGACCATGTGATCGCTTACTGAAAGTATCTTGGTCATTGACTACTTGTGCTGTCTGCCAGGAGATACTTTGGACCCTACAGGCGCGAGCCAGTGATGGTCCTCGACGGTCGCGTGGTCTTGTGCGGGCACCGACCGTCTCCGTAATTGAATGATCAACGGGGTTGAACACCCTGTGGGTGGTGGGGGCCGAGTTCGACTCCCAGCCCCGTCGGGGATTTTTCTCCGCTCGGGGACTGGCTTTTCTACTGTCGTCGCCATCACTTCCTCTTTATAGTCACGTAAATCGCCGAACTGGTGACAAACAAAAAGACGGACCAGGCGACCGCATTCCCCGAAAAGGAACTCCTGGCCTACGTAAGCTATACGCCCACTTTTTGTGTGTACCCCGTTTGAACAACAAGAGGTCTGCTACTGTCTACACCTCTGAGTGGTTTGTCGGAAGTTGCTCTTCGCGGTGTTATTGGGTTTTTCTTTCGCGCGCTGGCTATGGACGACTGGTGTAGTAAATTGCTACGACGTTGCTTTCTCGTAGTCATTCTCGTGCAATGAGCTACAACAGTATGGTAAGTTTGCGGCCTGAAGTTTACACAAATGGCTCTGAGCACTATGGGATTTAACATCTGAGGTCATCAGTCCCCTAGAACTTAAAACTACTTAAACCTAACTAACCTAAGGACATCACACACATTCATGCCCGAGGCAGGATTAGAACCTGCGACCGTAGCAGTCGCGCGGTTCCAGACTGAAGCGCCTAGAGCCGCTCGGTCACAGCGGCCGGCTTACGCGGTACCATATGATGCAACAGCATTTCCATGCTACAAAACGGACTACTATCAAAAGTATAAAAAATGACTGAACAACCTTGGAATGGACTTCGACTGTGTCCTCGAAGGCGCAGCCTAACTGGTTAATTATAAAACATTTCACGTCGCCATCGCTTCTTCAGCTCGGACCTCACGACAAATGGGATAATCAACCAAAATGGTCGCATCATTCTTCATAACGACGACAGCTGTCACCCCAATCTCAAACCGCTGACCACTTGATCGAGAAACACGTCACATTAAGGTTTCATTCGCCGTACCCACCTCACTTAGGCTTAGCGACATATTCCTGCCCACTCACGCAAGGCACAATACCCGTGGACAGCTATTTTTATCGCCTCAAGAAACGGAAAATTGGGAACCTGTGGTAAGTTCCTATGGGACCAAACTGCTGAGATCATCGGTCCCAAGGCTTACACACTACTTAATCTCACTTAAGCTAGCGTACGCTAAGGACAACACAGACACACCCATGCCCGAGGAAGGACTCGAACCTCCGACGGGGGCAGCCGCGCGAACCGTGGCAAGACGTCTGAGACGGCGCGGCTACCGCCTCAAAAACTGTCCAAACTTCTCCATAACCATGCTTTTGAGGTACTAACATCAGAGTGGGAAAAAATGTTTCTGGAACTAGTTCATGTCGATGCAAAACTGCATAATTCGAAAGACGAAATTTTGAGAAACTACAAAACGATTTGCACAAAAAATTATTTAAGTAAGAACATAAAAGGCCGATGTCACTGTGCAGAAGGTGATCACTGCTCCACCGGAAGTGGAAGACGACAATATGAAAAGTGTATGATGAGTACTGCATTGGAGTTGACTTCCAAGACATATCTGGCAAACGTTCGGACGGCCACCCCTGAGAGCTGCATGCTGTCGGCCCTTTCAGCAAAGGGCAGAGGGCTGCGACGACGCCTGGTACGGGGGAGGCGCACGATGCGGCAGCTGCGCAAACGCCTCTCTTCATTCCCTTACTCTCCCTCCCTCCCTCACGTCTACCCGCGATCCTTACCGAAGTCCCGCTCACCAGCGCTGACACACTGTGTCCAGCTAACCGCTTCCACAGCCCGTGGTATACGACGGCGCCGCCTGTCACCAAGACGGAGCTGCCTACGATAGCTGATTATGGGGGCGGCGGTTTTGGACAAACTGTGATACTGTACGCTGTCGGATCAAAAATATCCGGACATCTCTACATAATGCGGAATTGAGCAATAGATGTCTCGAGAGGTAAACTCGACAGAATAAAACGAGGCGGCAAGTATTGGTTTGTCAGTAGGGAAGCAATAACAGCCCAAGCGATCGGTCAAAATAGCTCAGTGACTTGGACTATGAACTGCTCATAAGATGTCATCTCACAAATCAATCCATCAGGATCATCAGCCCTTCTGAGGTTGCCTATGACAACCACTAGTGATGCATTTGGATTGGAATAAAAAACTAAACACACGAAATATAGATAGCCGACGGTAATTATTTACAGCGTTGAGAATGGGTGTGATGTCGGGTCTGAGTGAGGTACGGTCAAATGGGGGGTGCCTCAGGGATCAGTGTTGGGGCTACTCCTGTTCCTTATTTATATATAAATAATATTCCCTCTAGTATTACGCGTAACTCTAAAATATTTCTGTTTGCTGATGACACTAACTTGGTAGTAAAGGATTTTGAGTGCAACGTTGGCTCGGTTTCAAATAGTGCAGTACATGACTTAAGTTAATGGCTTGTAGGAAATAAACTACCGCTAAATCACAGTAAGACTCAGCTTGTACAGTTTCTAACACACAATTCAACAAAACCTGACGTTCTAATTTCACAGAACGGGCATATGATTAGCGAAACTGAACAGTTCAAATTTCAAGTTCAGATAGATTGTAAGCTGTCGTGGAAAGCCAATGTTCAGGATCTTGTTCAAAGACTTAATGCTGCCATTTTTACTATGCGAACGGTATCAGAAGTGAGTGATCGTTCGACACGAAAATTAGTCTGCTTTGCTTATTTTCATTCGCTTATGTCGTATGGTATTATATTTTGGGGTAACTCTTCCCATTCTAAAAGGATATTTTTGGCTCAGAAACGGAAGGTTCGGGCAATAAATGGTTTGAGTTCACGAACCTCTTGTCGACCTCTGTTCCCGAGTCTTCGTATTTTGACATTGGCCTCTCAATATGTATATTACTTACTGTCATTTCTTGTTAACAATATTAACTTACTCCCAAGAATAAGCAGCTTTCACTCGGTTAATACTCGGCAGAAATCAAACCTGCATTTGGATCGGACTTCCTTAACTCTTGTGCAAAAAGGTGTGCAGTATACTGCTGCATCTATTTTCAATAAGCTGCTATTCGAATTCAAAAATCTTAGCACCAATCCACGCGCTTTCAAATCGAAACTGAAGAGTTCCCTCATGGGTCACTCCTTCTGTTCTGTCGAGGAGTTCATTGAAAAATTAAGCTGATTCTTATTGTACTGCTGATAGCGTTTACTTAATCTTATGGACTGACTTTTTTCAGGTACTTGAAGATTTATTTTTACCTATTATTACTTTTATGTTGAAATTTCATGTACTGACACGTTCCATGACCTTGGAGATTTTCTCCTCAACTTGGTCCTACGGAACTTGACGTGTAAATATATAAATAAATAGAATGGGTCTGTCAGGAGAGCTGAGTGTTTTCGAATGTTCCCTAGTTACTGCAAATCACCCAAGTAACAAATCCATCAGGGACATTTAAAACCTTGAAAAGGTCCCCAAGTCGGCTGTTGACGATGTGGTGGTGAAGTGGAAACGCGAAGAAGCAACAACAGCAGAATCAAGACCGGACAGACCTCATGTTTGCAAGGATAAGGACCGTGGAGCGTCACGGAGGTTGGTTGTGAGAAACCGCATGAAATTAGCGGAGGGAATCACCCGTGACTTCCAAAGTGTGACCAGCCGTCCGGCTAGTACAATGACTGTGCGCGGGTATTTATAACGAATGGGTTGCAATTCTCGAGTAGCTCCTCATAAGCCAAAACTGCTTGTAGTCAGTGCTAAGTGGTGGTTGTGACGCTGTAAAGAGCGGCGACAGTGGATAACCGGAAACAGGTGATTTGGATGATGAATCACGCTACACTCTGTGGCAATGCGATGGAAAGGTTTGGGTGTGGCTAATGCCTGGACAACAGCAACAGCCATTATGTGCAGCGTCCACAGTGAAGTTCCGAAAACGTGGTCGCAGTGGGGTTTTTTTCTCTTGGTCACGGTGCGATCCCGTTATTGCGCTTAAGGAAACGCTTACACGCTGAAGGATGTCAGCACATGTTACACAGTTGTGTACAGCGTGCGGTTGAGTAACAGTTCAGAGACAATGACTGTATCAGCACTGTTGTGTCCGCACTATAGCACAACAAATATTCCGTGATAACCAAATTTATTTGGCCTGCTGTCACTCAAAACAAAACTTAAGTTCGACTACACAACACTTCGCTGGCTGTAGCGCCAAGGAGAAATCAGAGTCACTAGTAGAAAATACAAGTCCAAACCACTGCCAACCAGTCGATACCGACGCGTCGCGAGTTTCCAGCCAGGGAGGCCACAGTACGGATCGGTCGTCTTGAATCCAGCAGCCGGGTAGTAACACAGTCATCGGCGAAGGTTGAACTGGTTAAACGGGCTCACGGAGCTCGCTTAAATCCGCAGGTCCGGCCAATCAGAGTGTTGCTAGATGGCGCCCTTAAACGGGCGCTCACTCTGGTGGCAAGGGCAGCGCCGCCAGAGTAATCCGTATCGATAGTGGTGTGTACCCTGCCGCTAACCCCGCGGCGACGCGATCACTGGCGCCAGTTGTTGACATCGTGTGCGGCGCCAGCGGTACTTGCTGTGTGCCGCGCGTGTTGTAGCACGCCGCGCCGAGTTGAAGGCTGCTGTGCGGCGGCCGATACAACAAACACCATAATGCATCCTGTCATAAAGCAGCGTGAGTGAGTGAGGCAGTGGTTAGTGGTCAATAACGGCCTTGAAATGGACTGGCCTGCCGAGAGCCCCGGTCTGAGGCCAATGGGACAGCTTTGTGATGAGGTAAGAACTTCGACTTCGTTCCAGAAGCATGCTGCCGACATCAGTACCTTTTCTACACTCCTGGAAATGGAAAAAAGAACACATTGACACCGGTGTGTCAGACCCACCATACTTGCTCCGGACACTGCGAGAGGGCTGTACAAGCAATGATCACACGCACGGCACAGCGGACACACCAGGAACCGCGGTGTTGGCCGTCGAATGGCGCTAGCTGCGCAGCATTTGTGCACCGCCGCCGTCAGTGTCAGCCAGTTTGCCGTGGCATACGGAGCTCCATCGCAGTCTTTAACACTGGTAGCATGCCGCGACAGCGTGGACGTGAACCGTATGTGCAGTTGACGGACTTTGAGCGAGGGCGTATAGTAGGCATGCGGGAGGCCGGGTGGACGTACCGCCGAATTGCTCAACACGTGGGGCGTGAGGTCTCCACAGTACATCGATGTTGTCGCCAGTGGTCGGCGGAAGGTGCACGTGCCCGTCGACCTGGGACCGGACCGTAGCGACGCACGGATGCACGCCAAGACCGTAGGATCCTACGCAGTGCCGTAGGGGACCGCACCGCCACTTCCCAGCAAATTAGGGACACTGTTGCTCCTGGGGTATCGGCGAGGACCATTCGCGACCGTCTCCATGAAGCTGGGCTACGGTCCCACACACCGTTAGGCCGTCTTCCGCTCACGCCCCAACATCGTGCAGCCCGCCTCCAGTGGTGTCGCGACAGGCGTGAATGGAGGGACGAATGGAGACGTGTCGTCTTCAGCGATAAGAGTCGCTTCTGCCTTGGTGCCAATGATGGTCGTACGCGTGTTTGGCGCCGTGCAGGTGAGCGCCACAATCAGGACTGCATACGACCGAGGCACACAGGGCCAACACCCGGCATCATGGTGTGGGGAGCGATCTCCTACACTGGCCGTACACCACTGGTGATCGTCGAGGGGACACTGAATAGTGCACGGTACATCCAAACCGTCATCGAACCCATCGTTCTACCATTCCTAGACCGGCAAGGGAACTTGCTGTTCCAACAGGACAATGCACGTCCGCATGTATCCCGTGCCACCCAACGTGCTCTAGAAGGTGTAAGTCAACTACCCTGGCCAGCAAGATCTCCGGATCTGTCCCCCATTGAGCATGTTTGGGACTGGATGAAGCGTCGTGTCACGCGGTCTGCACGTCCAGCACGAACGCTGGTCCAACTGAGGCGCCAGATGGAAATGGCATGGCAAGCCGTTCCACAGTACTACATCCAGCATCTCTACGATCGTCTCCATGGGAGAATAGCAGCCTGCATTGCTGCGAAAGGTGGATATACACTGTACTAGTGCCGACATTGTGCATGCTCTGTTGCCTGTGTCTATGTGCCTGTGGTTCTGTCAGTGTGATCATGTGATGTATCTGACCCCAGGAATGTGTCAATAAAGTTTCCCCTTCCTGGGACAATGAATTCACGGTGTTCTTATTTCAATTTCCAGGAGTGTAGTTTCGGCGCTTGATTGGGCTGTCAACTCTCCACAGACATTCAGACACCTCATTGATGGTGTCAGGAGCAAGCTTCAATGCATCATAATGTGAAGGGTGGTCATACCCCATATTAATGTCCATTAACAGGTGTCCGTATACTGTTGATCAGATACTCTACCCCCCAGCCGGGCAGTGTGGCCGAGCGGTTCTAGGCGCTTCAGTCCGGAACCGCGCGACTGCTACGGTCGCTGGTTCCAATCCAGCCTTGGGCATGGATGTGTGTGATGTCCTTAGGTTAGTAAGTAGTTCTAAGTTCTAGGGGACTGATGACCTCAGATGTTAAGTCCCGCCGGCCGGTGTGGCCGAGCGGTTCTAGGCGCTACAGTCTGGAACGGCGCGACCGCTTAGGTCGCTGGTTCGAATCCTGCCTCGGGCAGGGATGTGTGCGATGTCCTTAGGTTAGTTAGGTTTAAGTAGTTCTAAGTTCTAGGGGACTGATGACCTTAGAAGTTAAGTCCCATAGTGCTCAGAGCCATTTGAACCATTTTGTACCTTCCAGCTGAGCTTCAGCATTAGCGGTTGGAGCAGAGATCTCCCGTTGCCCGAGTCCACCAGGCAGTGAATTCCCTGTTGACCACAGCGCTGTCGCCCGCCCCCCGCTGGGCCGACAGTAAGGCGTGGAGGCCGTTCATCTCGGCCAGAAGAAGTCTCGGAATGTCGGCCAGCCGAACCGTCGGCGCGCCACGAGGAATACCGCACCCCAGTCCCAAAGAAAACAACCCAGGGCCGCGCCGCGCTGCGCTATTATTGGAGGCAGCAGTGGGGACGCCGACAGGGGCGGAAGACCGGGAGGGCGGGGGGGCGGGGGGTGGGCAGGGTTCCACTGCAGGGCCGAAACTGTGGTGGCAGCAACGACAGAATTGGGTATGGCAGCTGGGCGAAGACTGCCGAATGCCCTCAGTATCAGACAGAGGTCAATATTGACGACACCTGGATGGATTTACCAGCATCATGAGGGATCAGTCAAGCAAACTATGGTTCAGGTTAAGGAAGGAAAGAACGAATGAACATTAAAGTCCCGTCGACAATGAGGTCATTAGAGATAACACACTGAAGTTAGTAAATGGACATATAAAATCTTGTCAAGAGCTGTGGAAGACAGTTTATAAAATGAAATGGAAGAACAATTAGGAGAACACCAGGAGACGATTTTGTGTTTACACTGAGGTATTAATCCGCTGCTTTTTTGCAAAGAACTGTACATGAAAAACCTACAGTATCGCGTCAGAAATAAATGTGTATAGGCCGGACTCGGTGGTCGAGCCGCTCTAGGCGCCTCAGTCCGGAACCGCGCTGCTGCTACGGTCGCAGGTTCAAATCCGGCCTCGGGCATGGATATCTGTGATGTACTTAAGTTAGTTAGGTTTAAGTAGTTCAAGTCTAGGGGAATGATGACCGCAGATGTTAAGTCCCATAGTGCTCAGAGCCATTTGAACCATTTTGATAGTAGCATTGTCGCACGGAAAGACTTAAGTCCCTTAAGATTTTTAAAAAAAAAAAAAAAGTTAACTGCTAAGGTCATCAGTCCCTCAGCTTACACACTACTTGACCTAAATTATCCTAAGGACAAATACACACACCCATGCCCTAGGGAGGACTCGAACCTCCGCCTAATTTTTTCAAGTGAAGAAGTACGGGCACTAGACAGTGTGTGGTGATTACCACCAACCTTGCGAGGAAACGAGCTCGACTTCTGCCACATACGCTTCCACTAGAAGCCCCAACCCAGCCTCTGCGCGGCGAAGACATCGTCACAACTTCCCCCCCCCCCCCCCCCCCCCGGTAATAATTTCCCCGCGGATCCGTCTCCCACCGCGAAAACCATTTGTCGGCGATTGGCCTGAAAAATTCAGCGACTAAATACCGTGTCCCCCCCTACGCCGCCACGTGTCCACTAAATCAGAAGCTGACTCGCACCTTCAGCTGTCCGACACACCCCCACCCCATACCCCTGACGTCATCCAGTCATATTCGCAGATAAATAATAGAAAACGCCGGCCGTAAATCCGAATTTCGCATCGCACCGCGTCGTTTACGGGGAAAAACGATATCGTATTCAGGGGGGAAGGGGGGCAGAGAGCAGTGGGAGGGGGCGGGGAAGAGAAGACGTGGCAGAAATCGCGGGAGATATAGCATAGTCAGAGGTGGCGGTGAGGGGGATCCTGCTTCGGAAGACCGCCACGTGGGGGAGAAGCTACGATGACGAAGCCGTGTCAGGGGAAAAGTCCGGTGAATTTGTGGAAGCATGTGTGGTAAACTGTCGGAGAGGATGTGTGTGAGGCAATTAAGGCGATTCCTTCCCAATACACACTGCCTGACAAAACAGTCAAGCACCCAGAAGCGGTTGAGAGGCTATGTACTTTATTTTAATGATTACAAAATCGAGTCCAATTTTGGCAGCTGGAGCCCACTTGTCAGTGTGAGGTTGAATCCGTTAGGATACCTGCACTGATGCTGTCCAGAAGGGCGTGACAAGACCCGTTATACCCTCACCTGAGGGAAGCTAGGCCACAACCGTCGTAAGTAGTCCTTGATATCCTGCATGCCAGCACTGTGACGGACTTTACATCCAATATGACTCCACGCACGTTCTATCGGGGACAGATCTGGGGATCTTGCTGGCTATTGCAGAATCTCACCAGCACGTAGACGCATCATAGAGACACGTGCCATGTATGGACGAGCTTTGACCTGCTGAAAAATGGGGGCACGCAACTGTAGCAAGAGAGGTGACACCTGAGAACGAAGGATGTACGTGATGTTCCACTGTGCTGTCAGAATTCCGTCTGAAGTCATACTCAAGGGCTCCCCACACCATCGCCGGCAGCGGTGGCCGTGCGGTTCTAGGCGCTGCAGTCCGGAACCGCTGGACTGCTACGGTCGCAGGTTCGAATCCTGCCTCGGACATGGATGTGTGTGATGTCCTTAGCTTAGTTAGGTTTAAGTAGTTCTAAGTTCTAGCGGACTGATGACCTAAGACGTTAAGTCCCATAGTGCTCAGAGCCATTTTTTGAACCCACTCCATCACGCGAGGAATACCACGGCTGGGTTACTCAAAAAATAAAAAAAATAAAAGTTAAAAAAATTAAAAAATCGAAAAGTGGATCCTCTCTTCCGGTCCATGCCATACTCGACTACGATGATTATCCGGAATAGAGCAGAATGGCGATTCATCGCTGAACACATGCGACGCCATTTGTGAGCAGTCCATGTTTCCTGGTCATGGCAGTATTCTATAAGTAAACGCAGTCGTTTGTGTTGTGGTGTTAACGGCAGCCTTATAAAGAGATGGTGATTCCCTAGTCCATCTGCTGCTAGTATTCGATCAAAGGTGGGAGATGACACACAATATGGCACGGGGTCCGTTACTAGTTCTCGGATAGCAGGCGCAGTTATGAAGTGGCTGCGATGTTCTTGGTGTACCTTACCGTAATTCTCCTTTTGACTTGGAATTTTCTTTTTACAAATGCGCTGTGGGATGAAACGAATACAATACGTCCTTATAACTACCTATCCTTTACTGTAAAGACGTAGTTAATTCCAGAATGAGATTTTCACTCTGCAGCGGAGTGTGCGCTGATATGAAACTTTCCTGGCACATTATAACTGTGTGGCGGACCGAGACTCGAACTCGGGACCTTTGCCTTTCGCTGGCAAGTGCTCTACCAACTGAACTACCGAAGCACGACTCTCGACCCGTCCCCACAGCTTCCATTCTACCACTACCTCGTCTCCTACCTTCCAAACTTCACAGAATCTCTTCTGCGAACCTTGCAGAATTAGCGCTACTGGAAGAGATATCACACAAGAGCTTCTGTGAAGTTTTGAAGGTAAGAGACGAGGTACTGGCAGAATTGAAGCTGTGTGGACGGGTCGAGAGTCGTTCTTGGGTAGCTAAATCGCAGCCGGCACGGTAGCTCAGCGTATTCGGTCAGAGGGATTGCTACCCTCTGTAATAAAAAAACTGAGTTAATGAATCAACGACGGACTCGAACAAGTGTCATGGGACGTCCGCCCCAAACAAATACAACGAACAATAATGAACAAAATGAGATTAACAAAAATGAAGGTCGGTAGAGCACTTACTCGCGAAAAGGCAAAGGTCCCGATTTCGAGTTTCCGTCCGCCACACAATTTTAATCTGCCAGTAAGGATTCTTACGTAAGTAATTTTTCGGTCTTGTTTTAATGTTGTAAAAATTGTAATCAGAATGTGCAAGTTTGTAATATGCCTATGTACTCTTAACAACACCAGTAGTAACAGAAATTAAAAAATAATGACGAAACTGTTCACTCACCTGAAGATGAGACCCCTGGGATTGAAATACATCGTCTATTAAAATATGAATCACTTACTAGGGGCCTTCAATAAGTGAAGCAACACATTTTTCCCCGCCCAATTTCGGTCGAATTTGTTGTAGGACAACGCTTTAGCGCGTTTCATGAAATTTTCATAGTTGGCGACACTGTAGGTAGCCTTCAAAATGGCGACCCTAACAATGGTGCGTTCCAAGCAGAGAGCTTTTAACAGGATAATATTAAGTTGTCGTCTCCTCCTCTATGACTAGATGATGAATGCAGCTAGCCGCTAACTTTGTGTAATGTCTTGTCTGTATAGACGTGTATCTGTTGCCTTTAAGACCCTTTCACCTTCACACATAAATCTATACAGTAATGTAAGGGTCTCCCGTGTCTTGGCTGATCCGTGATAAGACAGGCGAAAAGTTAGACTAATGGAGGATTATTAATATTATCTCTATTTTCATTCGCTCTCTCTCTTTCTCTCGTTTATCTATGTACAGTTTTTATTATAATATTTCATTACGTGAAATCAGCCAAATAGGATCTTTGGTGGAGTCCTTCGTCTTGGTAATCAGCGGCTGGCTTGCTGTAAAAGATCTTTACATTTATTATTACTGTTAAACACTGTATTCAGTCGGGAGAATCAATCGTGTGGACAATTTGTTCCTTTTACGAAAGATTGCGAATTCCAGATGTGTACGAAGCCTTTTTGGACGATTTAACACAGACTCAGTGATTGCAGGCTCTCTTCGACACAGCTGAAACTTCCCCACTAATTACAGGGCCAACGTGATCATCAAATGGTTCAGAAAAAAACTCATTCGTTCATTCACTCCGGAACAAAAGTCACAAACCTTATTTATGAAGGAAATTGTATATTAAAGCCATCTCCATTACATGTCCAGATCTCCGGTGATTCCACGTCTTAATTATTATTATTTATTTTCCGTTCACACTCGCTTTCTATTCAAACAAACCGCTAGTGGCACACAAATTAATTCGCTCGATTTAGCGAGAAGAAAATCAGAATATGTATCTCTCAGAAATACGTCAATCCCTCAATCCCTACTCCAGAAGCTGTCCTAGTTACCACTCTAACAACCATGGAGAATGGATATATATGCATTCTGTTATTTCAAAGAATAAACGCGCTAGAAAATACTTTGGCGTCGTCTAGCTGTCGCCGCATATGTTACGAGAAAATCAGATCAGATACTTTTCCAAAGTGAATGAATGTGGATGGTTTGATTGACAATGATTAATTGGTGCGTGGTAGAGGGTATTTTCTGTGGGGACGTTACCAGCTGTCGTTGCGTTTCTTTTCTTGGGGGGGGGGGGGAGGGAGGGGAAACAAGGGCATCCCGGATATTCATAGACGCCTGCACAGTGTCTACGGAGACCTGACTGTAAACAAAAGCACGGCGAGTCGTTGGGCGAGGCGTCTGTCACCATCGCAAAAAAGTCGTGCAAACCTGTCCGCATGCCGGCCGGCAGTACACAGCCGTTACTCGTGGAATGTTGGAGCGTGCGGACACTCTCATTCGAGCTGATCGACCAATCACAGTCAAACACTTTGCTGCTCGACTGGACGTCTCTGTTGGCAGTGCTGACACACTCGTCCACCAGTTGGGGCACTCAGAGGTGTGTGTCCGCTGGCTTCCTAGCCGCCTAACAGAAGACCATAAAGAGCAACGAAGGACCATCCGTACTTAACTGTTTGGGCGTCCATCTCCATGACAACGCAAGACCTCACACGGTTCTGTACACCCGAGGGGAGGTCACAAAACTTCTTTGGACGGTTCTCCCTCATCTACCCTACAGCCCGGATCTCGTACATTCCAAC
Source organism: Schistocerca serialis cubense (assembly GCF_023864345.2). Lineage (NCBI taxonomy): Eukaryota > Metazoa > Arthropoda > Insecta > Orthoptera > Acrididae > Schistocerca > Schistocerca serialis. Next base: position 68,121,531 of record NC_064649.1, on the reverse strand, counting down.
TTCCAACTGTTTAGCCCAATGAAGGATGGGGGGGGGGGGGGGGCAGTACGTGAATGATGGAGATGGTTCAAATGGCTCTGAGCACTATGGGACTCAACTGCTGATGTCATGAGTCCCCTAGAACTTAGAACTACTTAAACCTAACTAACCTAAGGACAACACACACATCCATACCCGAGGCAGGATTCTAACCTGCGACCGTAGCGGTCGCGCGGTTCCAGACTGTAGCGCCAGAACCGCTCGGCCACCATCGGCCGGCGAATGATGGTGAGGTCATAGACGCAGCAAAATGTCGGCTTCGATGCCGAGCAGTGGAGTGCTACCATGCGGGCATACAAGCTCAGAAGCTCTCCGAACAAGGTGGTCTAAGGCTGTCGCACTGAACAGACATTATTTCGAGAAGTAGGTTCAAATGGCTTTGAGCACTATGGGACTTAACATCTGAGGTCATGAGTCGTCTAGAATTTAGAACTAGTTAAACCTAACTAACCTAAGGACATCACAATATCCATGCCCGAGGCAGGATTCGAACCTGCGACCGTAGCGGTCGCGCGGTCACGCGGCTCCAGATTGTAACGCCTAGAACCGCTCGGCCACCCGGCCGGCTTCGAGAAGTAGGGTTTTGTAGCCAAAGAGAGTGGGGGAATAATATGGTGCATTGAAATCCCGCGTTCAGAAAAAAAGCTGACATTATTTATTGAACCCCTCTCCTACGCATATCGTAAACATCAGTGGCCCTATATTCTCTGTTGGAGTATCCCCGAAACTATCTTTACAGGGGTCGGTTTCTTCCGAATGTTTGTTAAAGAGTTTTTATGAAGGTGGAGAATTCATTTCTTGATTCTTTTCGAGTTCACGGGTTGGCGTTAAGGTTCATCGAACTGCGTGCTAGTCCCGTTAGAATCCGCCCTACTCAGGTCCGACGCCGCGCGTTCCGGGAAGCGCTGCAATTAAACTGAGAGCCCTCTCGTCGTCTTTGTTTTGTCGCCCAACCCGATTACTGGCGCCTGTCCCGGCGAAAACTTCTTCGCGCGGACAGAAAGCTGCGGCATCAGCCGCGAACGAAGAAATCCCGCTACCAGGGGGCGAGCGTGCCAGGGTGAGGGAGGGGAAAAAAGGTGGGCGAAAAAGGCTGGGCGAGGGTTTCCGGGGGGATGATGGGACCCGCAGGGGGGGGGGGGGGGGCGGGGGCGCAGGGCGCTGAAAGGGGCGCAATCTGATTAGTTCCAGCGGCGGCCGCGGCGCGGCGTGGCGTGGCGTGTCGGGCGTCTGCGTTGCCCCTTTGCACGGCGACGGCACTGCGCCCTGGCGTCGGGATTTATCACTCGCCACCGCGAGGAATGCTCGCGAGGGCGGATCATCCGTTTAGTCATCTCCTCATAGTGAAAGACTGGCACTAAACTTGGGATGTATATAAAGAATATATATAAATATATATAAATAATCCCAATGCCAAAGAAAGCAGGTGTGGACAGATGTGAAAATTACCGAAATATCAGTTTAACTAAGTCACGGCTGCGAAATACTAACACGAATTCTTTACAGACGAATGGAAAAACTAGTAGAAGCCGATCTCAGCGAAGATCAGTTTGGATTCCGTAGAAATATTGGAACACGTGAGGCAATACTGACCCTACGACTTATCTTAGAAGCTAGATTAAGGAAAGGCAAACCTACGTTCCTAGCATTTGTAGACTTAGAGAAAGCTTTTGACAATGCTGACTGAAATACTCTCTTTCAAATTCTGAAGGTGGCAGGGGTAAAATACAGGGAGCGAAAAGCTACACTCCTGGAAATAGAAAAAAGAACACATTGACACCGGTGTGTCAGACCCACCGTACTTGCTCCGGACACTGCGAGAGGGCTGTACAAGCAATGATCACACGCACGGCACAGCGGACACACCAGGAACCGCGGTGTTGGCCGTCGAATGGCGCTAGCATTTGTGCACCGCCGCCGTCAGTGTCAGCCAGTTTGCCGTGGCATACGGAGAGCTCCATCGCAGTCTTTAACACTGGTAGCATGCCGCGACAGCGTGGACGTGAACCGTATGTGCAGTTGACGGACTTTGAGCGAGGGCGTATAGTGGGCATGCGGGAGGCCGGGTGGACGTACCGCCGAATTGCTCAACACGTGGGGCGTGAGGTCTCGACAGTACATCGATGTTGTCGCCAGTGGTCGGCGGAAGGTGCACGTGCCCGTCGACCTGGGACCGGACCGCAGCGACGCACGGATGCACGCCAAGACCGTAGGATCCTACGCAGTGCCGTAGGGGACCGCACCGCCACTTCCCAGCAAATTAGGGACACTGTTGCTCCTGCGGTATCGGCGAGGACCACTCGCAACCGTCTCCATGAAGCTGGGCTACGGTCCCGGACACCGTTAGGCCGTCTTCCGCTCACGCCCCAACACCGTGCAGCCCGCCTCCAGTGGTGTCGCGACAGGCGTGAATGGAGGGACGAATGGAGACGTGTCGTCTTCAGCGATGAGAGTCGCTTCTGCCTTGGTGCCAATGATGGTCGTATGCGTGTTTGGCGCCGTGCAGGTGAGCGCCACAATCCGGACTGCATACGACCGAGGCACACAGGGCCAACACCCGGCATCATGGTGTGGGGAGCGATCTCCTACACTGGCCGTACACCACTGGTGATCGTCGAGGGGACACATGAATAGTGCACGGTACATCCAAACCGTCATCGAACCCATCGTTCTACCATTCCTAGACCGGCAAGGGAACTTGCTGTTCCAACAGGACAATGCACGTCCGCATGTATCCCGTGCCACCCAACGTGCTCTAGAAGGTGTAAGTCAACTACCCTGGCCAGCAAGATCTCCGGATCTGTCCCCCATTGAGCATGTTTGGGACTGGATGAAGCGTCGTCTCACGCGGTCTGCACGTCCAGCACGAACGCTGGTCCAACTGAGGCGCCAGGTGGAAATGGCATGGCAAGCCGTTCCACAGGACTACATCCAGCATCAATACGATCGTCTCCATGGGAGAATAGCAGCCTGCATTGCTGCGAAAGGTGGATATACACTGTACTAGTGCCGACATTGTGCATGCTCTGTTGCCTGTGTCTATGTGCCTGTGGTTCTGTCAGTGTGATCATGTGATGTATCTGACCCCAGGAATGTGTCAATAAAGTTTCCCCTTCCTGGGACAATGAATTCACGGTGTTCTTATTTCAATTTCTAGGAGTGTATATAAATAATCCCAATGCCAAAGAAAGCAGGTGTTGACAGATGTGAAAATTACCGAAATATCAGTTTAAATAAGTCACGGCTGCAAAATACTAACACGAATTCTCTACAGACGATTGGAAAAACTAGTAGAAGCCGATCTCGGCGAATATCAGTTTGGATTCCGTAGAAATATTGGAACACGTGAGGCAATACTTACTCTACGACTTATCTTAGAAGCTAGATTAAGGAAAGGTAAACCTACGTTCCTAGCATTTGTAGACTTAGAGATAGCTTTTGACAATGTTGACTGGAATACTCTCTTTCAAATTCTGAAGGTGGCGGGGGTAAAATACAGGGAGCGAAATGCTATTTACAATTTGTACAGAAAGCAGATGGCAGTTATAAGAGTCGAGGGGTATGAAAGGGAAGCAGTGGTTGGGAAGGGAGTGAGACAGGGTTGTAGCCCATCCCCAATGTTATTCAATCTGTATATTGAACAAGCAATAAAGGAAACAAAGGAAAAGTTCGGAGTAGGTATTAAAATCCATGGAGAAGAAATAAAAATTTTAAGGTTCGACGATGACATTGTAATTCTGTCAGAGACAGCAAAGGACTTGGAAGAGCAGTTGAACGGAATGGATAGTGTCTTGAAAGGAGGATATAAGATGAACATCAACAAAAGCAAAACAAGGATAATGGAATGTAGTCGAATTAAGTCGGGTGATGCTGAGGGAATTAGATTAGGAAATGAGACACTTAAAGTAGTAAAGGAGTTCTGCTATTTGGGGAGCAAACTAACTCATCATGGTCGAAGTAGAGATGACATAAAATGTAGACTGGCAATGGCAAGGAAAGCATTTCTGAAGAAGAGAAATTTGTTCAAATCGAGTATAGGTTTAAGTGTCAGGAAGTTGTTTCTGAAAGTATTTGTATGGAGTGTAGCCATGTATGGAAGAGAAACATGGACGATAAATAGTCTGGACAAGAAGAGAATATAAGCTTTCGAAATGTGGTGCTACAGGAGAATGCTGAAGATTAGATGGGTAGATCACATAACTAATGAGGAAGTATTGAGTAGAATTGGGGAGAAGTTTGTGGCACAACTTGACTAGAAGAAGGGATCGGTTGGTAGGACATGTTCTGAGGCATCAAGGGATCACCAGTTTAGTATTGGAGGGCAGCGTGGAGGGTAAAAATCGTAGAGGGAGACCAAGAGATGAAAACTCTAAGCAGATTCAGAAGGATGTAAGTTGCAATAGGTACTGGGAGATGAAGAAGCTTGCACAGGATAGAGTAGCATGGAGAGCTACATCAAACCAGTCTCAGGACTGAAGACCAAAACAACAACAAATGAAAATGGTTCAAATGGCTCTGAGCAGTATGGGACTTAACACCTAGGGGCATCAGTCCCCTAGAACTTAGAACTACTTAAACCTAACTAACCTAAGGACATCACACACTTCCATGCCCGAGGCAGGATTCGAACCTGCGACCGTAAAAAACAACAACAATAAAGACTTATAGTTCCGTATCAAACGGCTTGGCATGAGAGTCTAACTAAAACTGTGAGACACTAGACCAGTGGCCACCAAACTTTTTTGGACAAGAGCGACTATGACATTGCGGGGCAGCATCTCTCTCAGCATAAGTACCGATCGTATTGTTAATTCGTAACCTACAGCACATAAATTAGTACTTTATGAGGCCCCACTACACTAACTACAGTGAGGGCGTGATAACTTGGCAGCCGCACAAAACTACGTATAGTTAAAAGTCGGTACTATTTGGACCACTTGTTTTCGACTGTTCTCTGCTGCTGGCCTTTCTGACCGAGCGGTTCTAGGCGCTTAAGTACGGAACCGCGCTGCTACTACGATCGCAGGTTCCAATCCTGCCTCGGGCATGAACGTGTGTGACGTCCTTGGGTTAGTTAGGTTTAAGTAGTTCTAAGTTCTAGGGGACTGATGACCTCAGATGTTAAGTCCCATAGTGCTTAGAGCCATCTGAATTTTGTTCTCTGCTCCAGATTTCTGCCACCTTCGGTGACCTCGAAGTTGCGACACCGTAGTTGCGCGACGAGGTGTTGTTGTGCTGTCGGTGTGAGCGGATGTTTAATTGAAATTTTCACTCTGCAGCGGAATGTGCGCTGATATGAAACTTCCTGGCAGATTAAAACTGTGTGCCGGACGATACTCGAACTCGGGACCTTTACGTTTCGCGGGCAAGTGCTCTGCCAACTGAGCTACCCAAGCACGACTCCCACCCCGTCCTCATAGCTTTACTTCCGCCAGTACCTCGTCTCGTACTTTCCAAACTTAACAGAAGCTCTCCTGCGAACCACGGAGAATTAGCACTCCTGGAAGAAAGGATACTGCGGAGACCTGGATTAGCCACAGCCTGGGGGATGTTTCCAGAATGAGATTTTCACTCTGCAGCGGAGTGTGCGCTGATATGAAACTTTCTGGCAAATTAAAACTGTGTGCATGGTTCGCAGGAGAGCTTCTGTGAAGTTTGGAAAGTAGGAGACGAGGTACTGGCAGAAGTAAAGCTGTGAGGACGGAGTGTAAGTCGTGCTTGGGTAGCTCAGATGGTTGAGCACTTGCCCGCGAAAGGCAAAGGCCCCGAGTTCGAGTCTCGGTCCGGCACACAGTTTTAATCTTCCAGGAAGTTTCGGATGTTTAATTAATTATTTACAGTAATTGTGCTTATATTTAAATGTATTGTGCAGTACTAGACACAATCACAAATGTGATGGCGAACGTAGCAGCAGCGCGGTTCCGGACTGAAGCGCCTAGAACCGCTCGGCCACAGTGGCCGGCACGGCCGAATTCACTAACGTCAAACAAAATTAAGCACATCTTAAAAATATTTCTCTCTCATTAACAATTTTTGTTAGTTACGGCACAGCAAAACTATCTTCTTACAAACCTCTTAACGCTAGCTGCTGTTTCTGGATTTGGCTGTTAGTTGCCAGATGCATATTATTACAAAATATGGCTGAGAACTTTTGGGCGCTACGAATACTCGATTTCCGCCGCATGGGACCCGCGGGCCGTAGTTTGACGACCACGTCTGTAGATTGACCAAAAAACACATATATCACAGATTTTTTCTCATAAGACCCTCCCCGACATTTCTGTCTACTCTAACTAACACAACCACGGTCATTGAAATTTCGTCTTGATACTGTTTTTAACAACTCTATTAAAATTGTATATAAAGCCTCGGTAAGTGGATTTTTATATACTGAATGTTAACAGCAGAGATGTGATGGGTGAAACGTCTGGTTTTTTTGTTTTTGTTTTATCATATGAGGATTCAGCACACTGAAAATCACAAGAATCAGCCAGCTTCATGAAACTGGTCGAATGAGTGGGAGGGCCAGCCGTTATGGCCGAGCGGTTCTAGGCGTTTCAGTCCGGAACAGTGAAACTGCTACGGTCGCAGGTTCGAATCCTGCCTCAGGCATGGATGTGTGTGATGTCCTTAGGTTAGTTAGGTTTAAGTAGTTCTAAGTTCTAGGGGACTGATGACCTCACATGTTAAGTCCGATACTACTCAGAGCCATTTTATTTTTAGTGGGAGGGCGCTTATTAATAAATATTATCTGCTCTACGCATATCAGCAGTGTTACCTTTTCTCCACACAAAAATGGGCTCTTTCGAAATTCGACACCAGCAGTATGCACGCAAACCACATGGCAACATCGTCACACCCTCTCCGAACTGTCGCTGACGTAACTATTTCACTCGCACAGCTCCCTGACGTAAATATGGCTTCTCGTAACCACAACGCCGTCTGCGAGTGTTTGCAGTGTTGCGTCTCCCGTACAGAAAATCGCGCTTAGTGAATACCTCAGCGTCAGCACACACGAGCGCCATCAGGCAACATCGCTCGCGACCTCTCCCAGTTGTCAAGCCCCAAGCTACCTTACTTGCACGGCCCTCAGAAGTAAATACGGCTTGCCGCAATCACACAGTCACCTTACTTGCCCCGCTAACAAATCCACACACAGCCGGGAAGCTCAGGTGCGTAGGCGAGCACCAGGGGTCGCGTGCCGGACTTCCGGTCGCCAGCTACCCTCACACCTCGAGGAAAAAAATATAAATGGCCCCTCATTTCCGCCCTCGTCCCCTTCTTGCCGCAAATCCGCGCTAATGAAGACATCGGAAACCCACCCCGTCGCTGCTTGCGACACGCGAGAACTGCCTACGTCCGCCATTAGTCTGGACAACAAAGGTCCGACGACAAGTGTCATCAGTCACCCCGAGCTGGCCAGAGGGAAATTACGTACCAGCCCACTCTGCATTCCCCAGCGGCTGCCACCTGTGGAAATGTGTGTGGAAATGCGACGAAGCGCCGTGCGTCACCGCACCAATCACAAATGAAAGTAAACAGTCCTTGATATTGCTAAGCAACAGTCGTACAATAATATTTAAATGAATACACCGTCATATGACTGTATTGTTGTTTATTTAACTACGACCCAGGTTTCGGCTTCTCATTCCATTTTCAAGTGATTTGGTTTACATCATTAACATATATTACAGGACATCAAGGTCATAATTTATGGCTAATTTTGAGCCTAATGTCCTGCAGTATATGTTAATGACATAAACCAAATCACTTGAAAAAGGAATGACAAGCAGAAACCTGGGTCGTAATCAAATAAACAACAGTACAGTCAAATGGTGGTGTGTTCATAAAAATAAATTAAAGAGGAGCACCTTGAACACCACCATCGAAAAAGCCAAAAAAACAGTGCACCGTCTTCAGTTTCACAGCGACTTCAAAAATGGCTCTGAGCACTATGGGACTTAACTTCTGAGCTCATCAGTCCCCTACAACTTAGACCTACTTAAACCTAACTAACCTAAGGACATCACACACATCCATGACCGAGGCAGGATTCGAACCTGCGACCGTAGCAGTCGCGCGGTTCCAGACTGTAGCGCCTAGAAGCGCTCGGCACCCCGGCCGGCACAGCGACTTCATTTTTTTAAATTAAGTATATTTGGCAGCCAAGATCTCATGTTGGTGTCTATTTGTAATCTTCGCATCTATAAAGTACTCAGAAAAAACATTAACACAGTGTTTTTGCATGTTCATCCTTTTAGCAGGAGGTCTCTGGGACGACGGCCGTTTACTATCGTGACAAAAAATGAAAACACCTACAGCCGTCCTTATGATTTGATTTTATTTTATTTTGTCGCTACCAGTTTTGACGCTTCATTGCGTCATCTTCGGGCTGTTTTGATGCGGTACAGGTTGATACGATCCCCATCAGCTGCCAGTGTCAGGACTCCAATCATCAACTGCCGAGTTGGCAGTCGATGGTTGGAGTGCTGACACGTATGTTTCAGATTATCTGCGCATCCAGTAATGCTGGCAACTGATGGGTTATGCATGGGGATCGTATCAAACTTTATCGCATCAAAACAGGCTGAAGATGACTCAATGAAGCGTCGAAACTGGTAGCGACAAAATAAAATAAAATCATAAGGACGGCAGTGGGTGTTTTTATTTTTTGTCACGTTACTACAGTGTAGTCGGATGTCGTCGTCGTCGTCCCCCCTTCCCCCTCCCCCGTTCTTCAGATCTACATCTGTGACATTTTCGCCTTTGGACGATGTTACAAGATAACGTGTTCGCAAACAGACAACATTAGTTCGAGAGTTAGAAGACAGTATTCGGATTAAAATTTCAAGAAGGCAAAGGTTTGAGGCGCATTCCACCTCACAGTTGTAATCTGCCAGGAAGTTACAAATCAGCGGAGTGAAAGATTTATTCTGGAAAGAAGTGTAGTGGTACCAGAATTGAACCCTGTGGAACACCAGAAATAATTTGTTCCCACTCAGAAGAAAATGACATCTGCGTGAGCACGCGTATTTTTAATGCGTTCAGAAGGCATCGGGCTGTTCTGGCCGCGTTTTGAGCTCCTTCTGTCCATAAAAATAGCCTAATTCACTAGCATCGTGTCTCAGTTTGTACCCTAATTTAGGGCAGGCGCGCAGAAACCAAACGCGGTATCTGCCTTCGGAGTTACTGCCAGTGCTTATTTCGTAACAGCTGCAGATGTGCGTTTGCGCCGTGTGTGCAATACACTGTAGCAGTTTCGATGAGGGTCACAGTACAAAAATATCGCCAGTAGTTCTGAAGATAGAAAGCTAAACAACTGATCATGACTAGAGAAACAAAGAGGATATCACTGAGGATGCTGCAACAGCACGGAAACGCTCGCACAAGGTAGCCAGTAAGAAGAATTATTGAATTTTGCTCGTGGTTAAATCATGAAATATATTTGTACCAAGCGCCACTACTGAAGTTCACGGTTTGAAAACAACCGACCAGAGATAAAGGGATTACGTTTCGGTCGCCAAGCGCGCCGGTAAGCCGCCCTTGTGAAACACGCCGGGCGTCGTGTGCGGACAGGCAGATGGGAGAGATTCCCACGCAGGATTTGCGCTGCACTCGCAACGCCGCCGGCGCTTACGCACAGAGTCCGGAAAAACATGGCGTACGCAGACCGGGCAGCCTCTTGCTAATTATAAAGCAAGCCTTCCTCTCGGGTCACGCTAACTGCAGCACAGCACGCGATCCTGCGCGAAGTGTACACACATTGTTTCTGCCCAGGGTCGTTCAGTGCCGCTGGTATAAGCTTTACGCAATAACATATATATTAGGTTGGTGCGTAAGTTCGTAGAGTTTTTCGTTTTGTGTTGGTATTCCGCTTGTTACGCGTTCATTTATCATCTGTCATGTTTTATTTGCAGTCTACTACAACGCTATTTCAATTTACATACCATCATTTTGTCGTATGTAGATAGTAAATTGAGCAGTGGATGCTAAAAAATGGAATGCGAAATGGAGAAATTGAGACATTTCCGACATTTTCTTCTGTTTGAGTTCGATAGAGAGGTCGCTGAGACATTTCCGACATTTTCTTCTGTTTGAGTTAGATAGAGGGGTCGCAGTAGCGGAGGCAGTCAGAAACATTTACGTCTTGCAGGAGGATAATGCCATAGGACATATCTCGGCAAGTAAATTGTTTTCTCGTTGTAAAAGAGGATCGTTTTGACATTAGTGACCCTCCACGTTCAGGAGGACATTCGGGTTTGATGAAGATCCTTTAAACTCATTAGCCGGCCGGTGTGGCCGAGCGGCTCTGGGCGCTTCAGTCTGGAACAGGGCGACCGCTACGGTCGCAGGTTCGAGTCCTAACTCGGGCATGGATGTGTGTGATGTCCTTAGGTTACTTAGGTTTCGGTAGTTCTAAGTTCTACCCCTAGAATCTGATGACCTCAGATGTTAAGTCCCATAGTGCTCAGAGCCATTTTTAAACGCATTAATGCACTATGATCCACATCCGTGTACTTGAAAACTCGCAAATGTGATGAACTGCGATCATTCCACCATAGTGCGACGTTCGCACGCAATGGGGAAATTTCAAAAATCGGGTGGACGGGTACCGCTTGCTCTAAGCCAAAATCACAAAATCCAGCGGGTGGGCGAAGTGTGTACCTGTGCTTGCTCGTCATCAGCTGACACGTAAACAACACTGACGATTCCTATTCCCTATCGTCTTATGCTCACAGAAAGAAAAGAACGGAATGGTTCAAATGGCTCTGAGCACTATGCGACTTAATTTCTGAGGTCATCAGTCGCCTAGAACCTAGAACTACTTAAACCTAACTAACCTAAGGACGTCACACACATCCATGCCCGAGGCAGGATTCGAACCTGCGACCGTAGCGGTCGCTCGGCTCCAGACTGTAGCGCCTAGAACCGCACGGCCACTCCGGCCGGCTAGAAAGGAATGGTTGAGCACAAATAAGCAGCAATTACCTGTACAAAGACTTGCGCGGATCTACAATTTAGGGGTAAAGTTAGCTGAAGATATGAATTTGTATTGGGGAAGGCAATGGGCTTGGATAGCTCGTGCAGTAGTATGAAACATAGTGCTGCGGTGGTGTAATGGTCAGCATTCCTGCCCAGTAAACAGAGACCCGGGTTTTAGTCCAGTCTGCGACAAAAATTTTAATTAATTTAGTCAGCTTCCATCATTATCGTACAAAATATAATGTTTTGCATCAGGATGAACAGTGACGGCGTGGTGGTGTACGAATTGCTTCCCCGATGCACAACCATCCCTGTTAACATTTTATTGTCAACGGCTGAGTCGTCTTGCAGATCAGTCCAAAAACAACGACCAGAGAGATTCCGCGACGTGATCCGACTCTGCAATAACGCCCGCCCGTATCACTGTATATATGTGCATACAAGGTGACTTACACAGGTAAGTTGCATATTATTCTAAGCCAAGTAACTTTCGTCGAATGCGGCGCTATAATGCAGACTCACACAAATACATGACACCGTGTCCAAATCCTTGATCACGGAGCCATCTCAGAGCCGCTCTCTGAATGTCCTCATCGCTAATATATCTTTTTTCTCCCGGATATTCTTTCGGCTAGCTGTAAAGATGGAAAACGCATTGTGCAAGATGTGGACTCTATGGCGGATAGGCTTCGGGCACGCCCCTGCAGCCTTGGTCAAATTGTTAGCACCATTTCACTACTTTGCAATTGGTCCACTCATCTCCAGAATTTCAAGATCCATCTGTGTGCTACTTAGACGCTTTACCCACAAGAATCGTAATATCCAGAGTACATTAACACTGGAGTACAGTTCGCAGTTGCCACGCCGTTCCATTCCCTTGCTGTGAAGCATAGGTTATCCGCACTGGAGCAGAACTGCACCAAACGTAGGAAATACACGCACCCTCTTCTGACAATGCGCCATTCTTCTTGCGGAATGGTTTTAGCGATGAGGAACATGTGTGAGCTATTTTCTGAAATCCGTACGAATATACAGGGTGTTTCAAAAATGACCGGTATATTTGAAACGGCAATAAAAACTAAACGAGCAGCGATAGAAATACACCGTTTGTCGCAATATGCTTGGGACAACAGTACATTTTCAGGCGGACAAACTTTCGAAATTACAGTAGTTACAATTTTCAACAACAGATGGCGCTGCAAGTGATGTGAAAGATATAGAAGACAACGCAGTCTGTGGGTGCGCCATTCTGTACGTCGTCTTTCTGCTGTAAGCGTGTGCTGTTCACAACGTGCAAGTGTGCTGTAGACAACATGGTTTATTCCTTAGAACAGAGGATTTTTCTGGTGTTGGAATTCCACCGCCTAGAACACAGTGTTGTTGCAACAAGACGAAGTTTTCAACGGAGGTTTAATGTAACCAAAGGACCGAAAAGCGATACAATAAAGGATCTGTTTGAAAAATTTCAACGGACTGGGAACGTGACGTATGAACGTGCTGGAAAGGTAGGGCGACCGCGTACGGCAACCACAGAGGGCAACACGCAGCTAGTGCAGCAGGTGATACGACAGCGGCCTCGGGTTTCCGTTCGCCGTGTTGCAGCTGCGGTCCAAATGACGCCAACGTCCACGTATCGTCTCATGCGCCAGAGTTTACACCTCTATCCATACAAAATTCAAACGCGGCAACCCCTCAGCGCCGCTACCATTGCTGCACGAGAGACATTCGCTAACGATATAGTGCACAGGATTGATGACGGCGATATGCATGTGGGCAGCATTTGGTTTACTGACGAAGCTTATTTTTACCTGGACAGCTTCGTCAATAAACAGAACTGGCGCATATGGGGAACCGAAAAGCCCCATGTTGCAGTCCCATCGTCCCTGCATCCTCAAAAAGTACTGGTCTGGGCCGCCATTTCTTCCAAAGGAATCATTGGCCCATTTTTCAGATCCGAAACGATTACTGCATCACGCTATCTGGACATTCTTCGTGAATTTGTGGAGGTACAAACTGCCTTAGACGACACTGCGAACACCTCATGGTTTATGCAAGATGGTGCCCGGCCACATCGCACGGCCGACGTCTTTAATTTCCTGAATGAATATTTCGATGATCGTGTGATTGCTTTGGGCTATCCGAAACATACAGGAGGCGGCGTGGATTGGCCTCCCTATTCGCCAGACATGAACCCCTGTGACTTCTTTCTGTGGGGACACTTGAAAGACCAGGTGTACCGCCAGAATCCAGAAACAATTGAACAGCTGAAGCAGTACATCTCATCTGCATGTGAAGCCATTCCGCCAGACACGTTGTCAAAGGTTTCGGGTAATTTCATTCAGAGACTACGCCATATTATTGCTACGCATGGTGGATATGTGGAAAATATCGTACTATAGAGTTTCCCAGACCGCAGCGCCATCTGTTGTTGAAAATTGTAACTACTGTAATTTCGAAAGTTTGTCTGCCTGAAAATGTACTGTTGTCCCAAGCATATTGCAACAAACGGTGTATTTCTATCGCTGCTCGTTTAATTTTTATTGCCGTTTCAAATATACCGGTCATTTTTGAAACACCCTGTATGTACAAGGGTGAACAAAAATACGGAAACAGCGCTAGTACAACACTTTACCGTGCATTAATAACGGTGTAGGGAACCAGTTGCCATTCAAAAACAGCTGCAGTCGTCTCGGAATGGGTACATCGGTCCAGTATGGTTTCCAAGAGAACCTTGTAACATCTTAGTTGCAAAATAGTGCCAATATGACGTTACCTTCCATCAGGAATTTGGGTGCACTCAACGACGGTGATGTGACTTTCAATTGTTACAGCACATAAATCAGTCGTGCTTTTCTTTCAGGTTTTATTAGGCAAATCTAGATTTCGGATAGCGCCTAGCCATTATCAATGCACTATTTCATGGTATCAACGCATGTCCTAAGTACGTCAGTCCCCTGTTGTATTGGCTTCCGTCAGAGTTCCTTCAAGACTACAAGAGTAGTCAAGGCGGCAAGATTAGTCAAGGCGACAAGAGTAGTCTTGAACGACCTGTGACAGAAACTCGAACAACAGGGGACCGACGCACTAGGACACGCATTCATACCATGAAATAGTGCATTGATGATGGATAGGCACTTGTCGAAATCCAGATTTGCCTAATAAAACCTGAAAGAAAAGCACGACTGATTGCTGTGCTGTATCATTTGAAAATAGTGCCAATTTTAGGTAACATTGATGAAGGTGGACGACGAACGCCCACCACTCTTCTCTCCGAAGTAGACGACAAACAATAATATTGAGATCTGGTGACTTTTGTGGCCTGGGGATATGCGACAGTTCATCCTCGTGCTCACAAAACCAGGCTTGAGAGATGCGAGCTGTGTGAACAGGCGTCCAGTGTTCTTGGAACACAGCAACACCTATGGAGAACACACATTGCACCATGCTGATGGATCTGATCGGTCAAAATCATCACGTAATCCCTGGCAGTAAGCGATCTTACAGAGTAACCCTAAGGTCCATCACTGTGAGTGTAAGAAGCACCTACCTCCCATAATGGTGGAGGTTGGGCAGGGTACCAAAAGGACGTGACAGAAGTGTAACTGAGGAATGCCTGGGACAGTTTCAACCAAATTTGCTATACACATGACTCAATGTTCGTGTGCAAATACTGTGGTGCTGAGGTACCCCTGAAACCTCTAGAATTGGAGTGGGTATTGGGAGGGATGATACGCAAAATTGTTTCAAAACGACCTATTGGTATACTTTTTCTGTATATGACTGATCGCAATTCCTTAAAAATATAAAATGCAATCTGTCTCTTATTTACGTGATATATGTAGACTATATACAATTACGGCCAACGGCCTTGCCGTAGTTGTTACACCGGTTCCCGTGAGATAATCGAAGTTAAGCACTATCGGGCGTGGTCAGCACTTGGATGGGTGACCTTCCGGGCCACCATGCGCTGTTCCCATTTTTCGGCGTGCACTCAGCCTCGTAATGCCAATTGAGGAGCTACTCGACCGAATAGTAGCGGTTTCGGTCAAGAAAACCATCATAACGACCGGGTGAGCGGTGTGCTGACCCCACGCCCCTCCTATCCGCATCCTCCACTGAGGATGACACGGCGGTCGGATGGTCCCGGTAGGCCACTCGTGGCCTGAACACGGAGTGTTACAATACACAATTACGAGTACATGTATTGGTTTCCACGCAACGTCAGAGAGAGCAGCGCTTGCGTCGCGCTAGAAACGCTCTCCAGTTCCTAGGCAGCAGAATTCTATCACTTGTTCGAAAGTGTTGTTCGGCACCGGTTGCCGGCTGGCTACATGAAGCTGTCTGATGTGGTGTTATCCCGTGACCGGCGGGGGTGGTTGGAGGCGGCGGCGGCGGCGGCGGCAGCAGGGCCAATGCCGCGTGCCGGGGTGGGCCAACCTGAGGCAGGGGCGGGGGGTGCCTAATTATAAAACAGAGCCCGCCGCGTCCCCGGTAACGGCCGCAAAGCACGCGAGGGCCTGGCCCCCGGATCGAAGCCCGCGGGCCGCTTCTCTGTCTGCCCGACAACTCGCCACCTCCTGACAACACCGCCCACTCTTCTGCTCCTCCTCTGGTGGCTACAACAATAACCGCAGCCGAGAAACTGATTTAACTATGACTCGTCAACAAGGGAATGCCAAACATGCTACATGGAAATGTCAAATCTGATGTCCCCCAAGGATTAATTGTTGGTTTCAGACTGAAGCAACTAGAACCGCTCGGTCACAACGGACGGCCATGTGGTGTTCATCCTGGAACTTCATGTGGGAAACTGTTTAAAAAATTGGGCACACTAACGACGGTCTTACAGTACAGTTACAGTGTTACGAAGTTTCATGTGAAGAATCAGGCAAAATTTGTAAATTCTTCTTCTTCCGTGTCCGGATGCACCAATTATATCTTCCCTTCCCAGTAATAAGCAACGTAGATTGCTTTGTCATTGACTTTCAAAATATCATCTTTAGTGCATGTCATAGACATATCTGGGCAAATCAGTAGGTGGTCCAAGTCCTGTATTACTCCGCATTCACACCTATCGCTATCACTGTAACCCCATTTAAATAGGTTTGATTTGCACCCAGTTACTCCAGTGCGCAGCCGGTTTAATGACCTCCAAGTTGTAAAAGGTAGTTGAAATCCTGCATATCCCTGCTCAAGTAGTTCCATTGTGGAGTGTGGCACCATTTCTTCCCAGAGAGATAGTCGCCTTGCGACGGGCTTGGTGGCGAGCTCTTCAGTAGTTTCCATGAAACTCCTGCGGGATTTCAGCCGGACACGTTGTTTTCGGTGCATATACATCGGGTGTCGAGGATCATTCTTTTGTTTTGATCTTTCGATCTCGGCGGCTACTTGTCTGCGGATAGTGGGTGGTGCTATGCCTATGATGGGGTAAATGATATCTGTGGGAGTTGGTTTGAGGCATCCTGTGGCAATTTGTAAATAATAGCAGCATACATAAATATAATACTATAATCTACAACTAAAGGCTACTCTTGCACATGAAAATGAAAAGAATGGAGCCCTAAAAATATTTGAGCACCTCTTTTGTGAATTAAAGGTAATGTAATGGAACGAAAGTCTTAAGAAGAAAACTGAAATTACAGCTTGACAACTCAGAGATACGCGCTTTCAGCGCATGTTAACTCACGTTACATCAGTCCTCGGTCTGAATCCTTGAAATGATAATTCCAGCTCTGCAGACTCACCTGGAACAAAGAGAAATATAAACTGTATTAGAGATTTATACAAAAAAGGCGACGATGAACAACAAATGGCTCTCAGCACTATGGGACTTAACATCTATGGTCATCAGTCCCCTAGAACTTAGAACTACTTAAACCTAACTAACCTAAGGACAGCACACAACACCCAGCCATCACGAGGCAGAGAAAATCCCTGACCCCGCCGGGAATCGAACCCGGGAACCCGGGCATGGGAAGCGAGAACGCTACCGCACGACCACGAGATGCGGGCGATGAACAACAGAATACTAAACATGCTATATGGAGATATCACGTCTGAGGTCCCCTGATGATCAATTCTTGGACCGAAGTTATTTCCCTACATTCCACTCGAGGCAGATTCAGCAAGCAAGGTGAACTGGAGATAAAAAATAACAGCAGCACTTGAAGAGAAATATGCGGTAAATAACAGCACACAGGAGTCCAAGGCCCACATCCTCTAGTAGCAAGAAATTCTATCATCAGGTTGAAATTTCGTTTGAACAGTACAATACTTTACTAGCCATAGTTGTATCGGAGGTGCCCTAGCCATCCTCTGACAGCTGAACTGCTTACGTAATAAGTTACAGGGGGAGGGAGGGAGAGGGGAACTACTCCATTTTAACAATTACCCCGAACTACGTAGCGACACGGTATTTTCTAGTTTAAAACGTCAGTATCACTAGTGAAAGAAATGGTGATAGTCTATGGACCGCCTAGCGATCGAGTCCTGGACTTTTGAATTTGTACCTTGTCACTTTCCCCACAGAGACATAGATCCATACTCACAGCATCTGTGTAGGAAGTGACATTTCTGACTTAGTTACTGCAGCAATTGCCACACAGTCATAAAAGAAAGCTAAACGTTTTATTTCCGAAATAGCATTAAACACCATGATCTCTCCCTAATAACATCCCAGATCCTTAAGAAATAGAGTGCTAATAATTTTACTTTCACGACTTCCTCAGATTCGCAAATGCGCTACGCAAGTACTACGATACCTTTTCACTGCACAGCAAATGGCGATGTACTGTATCTCTGCGTTCACCATCAGCAATATTTACCATGTATCAACTGTACATCGCATGGCAGGAAGCGGATCTTCTGAAGTGGCTGGATGAAAGCATGAGAATTATTTAGAGTGTTTACAAGAAAGCGTCACATATATTTACAGCAAGTACTACCGATGAAAACAAAAAGAAAAGTTCTATAATTATATGTTCGGAAACTACACTACTAGCCATTAAAATTGCTACACCACGAAGATGATGTGCTACAGACGCGAAATTTAACTGACAGGAAGAATATGCTGTGATATGCAAATTATTAGCTTTTCAGAGCATTCACACACGGTTGGCGACACCTACAACGTGCTGACATGAGGAAAGTTTCCAACCGATTTCTCATACACAAACCGTAGTTGACCGGCGCTACCTGGTGAAACGTTGTTGTGATGCCTCGTGTAAGGAGGAGAAATGCCTACCATCACGTTTCCGACTTTGATAAAGATCGAATTGTAGCCAATCGCTATAGCGGTTTATCGTATCGCGACATTGCTGCTCGCGTTGCTCGAGATCCAATGACTGTTAGCAAAATATGGAATCGGTGTGTTCAGGAGGATAATACGGAACGCCGTGCTAGATCCCAACGGCCTCGTATCACTAGCAGTCAATATGATAGGTATCTTATCCGCATGGCTGTAGCGGATCGTGCAGCCACGTCTCGATCCCTTAGTCAACAGATAGGGACGTTTGCAAGACAACTACCATCTGCACGAACAGTTCGACGACGTTAGCAGCAGCATGGACTATCAGCTCGGAGACCATGGCTGCGGTTACCCTTGACGCTGCATCACAGACAGGAGCGCCTGCGATGGTGTACTCAACGACGAAGCTGGGTGCAGGAATGGCAAAACGTCATTTTTTCGGATGAATCCAGGTTCTGTTTACAGCATGGCGATGGTCGCATCCGTGTTTGGCGACAGCCGGCCGCGGTGGTCTCGCGGTTCTAGGCGCGCAGTCCGGAACCGTGCGACTGCTACGGTCGCAGGTTCGAATCCTGCCTCGGGCACGGATGTGTGTGATGTCCTTAGGTTAGTTAGGTTTAAGTAGTTCTAAGTTCTAGGGGACTAATGACCACAGCAGTTGAGTCCCATAGTGCTCAGAGCCATTTGAACCATTTGTTTGGCGACATCGCGGTGAACGCACATTGGAAGCGTGACCCTACATTTCAACAGGATAATGCACGACCGCATGTTGCAGGTCCTGTACGGGCCTTTCTGGATACAGAAAATGTTCGACTGCTGCCCTGGCCAGCACATTCTCCAGATCTCTCACCGATTGAAAACGTCTGGTCAATGGTGGCCGAGCAACTGGCTCGTTACAATACGCCAGTCACTACCCTTGATGAACTGTGGTATCGTGTTGAAGTTGCATGGGCAGCTGTACCAGTACTCGCCATCCAAGCTCTGTTTGACTCAATGCCCAGGCGTATCAAGGCCGTTATTACGGCCAGAGGTGGTTGTTCTGGGTACAGATTTCTCAGGATCTATGCACCCAAATTGCGTGAAAATGTAATCACATGTCAGTTCTAGTATAATATATTTGTCTAATGAATACCCGTTTATCATCTGCATTTCTTCTTGGTCTAGCAATTTTAATGGCCGGTAGTGTAGTACCTGTTGAGATACGGGCCGTTGAAGATCGAAGTTTCACAGCCTGCATTTCATGTAGAGATGAGGCTTGATTCACCAGAGATGGCACGGTAAATTACCACAATACGAATTCTTGGGAGGATGCATATCCTCGAGCAATCCTGGAAGCGAGGAAGCAGGACCACTTAAGTAGCAATGTATGGGCAGCAATTTTTTAAACATAAATTGGGGTTGAAAAAGGAAGTGTTGCATTACTTACTGAATTCCGCTAGTACGTAGAAATATAACCACATTTTTAGAAAAGAACACAGTGTTTTGCTGCCAGACCGACTCTTCTTTTCCAGTCTTTCTCATGTATAAAGGGGAAAAAGCACGTAAAGATAAGTTTCATAGTCTTTCAGGCGGGATAAATGTTCGACGACGAGTGCGTAAGGAACAGTGGAATAGTGTGCCGGAGACCCCCTTCACAGGCCGTGCCAAGTTGAGAGCAGAATCGCGGAAAAAAGACTGTGGAAGCGAGCGACTGTGAATTAGCTTTTAGCCCCGCAGGGCGCAGCAATCCGTTAAAATTCTGGCACCTCGGCGCGGTCGGCCGCCGGCAGAGTCCGCACGCTATGGATAGGTCCGCTCTTCACGAGACTGTGCTGGCGAGCGCCGTGCCAGCTAGAAGGCGGGAGTAGCGAACCGACTGCGGCAGCGCTAGCAGCAGCTCACGTGTGTTCCGATGTGAGATCGCCGTGGGCATATGGATGTCGACAACCTTGCTTCAGTTTTTTTTTTTCTCCGAGGTATGTGATAATTAGCCCCGTAAAAGCATCGACACCGCGAATTTTGGCATTCCACTTGTAAAAAAGAACAATAATTTAATCACGTAGCGTGCCGCTGAAGTTGTAACACCCATACATTACAGGTCACCAGCTATGCGGAATGAACACTGTGCCAAAGATGCTGTCCAGAGGTATCACATCCGATGTTCCTCAAAGATTGATTCTGGAACCAAAGCTGGTGACCCCAATATTTATGATGATTTTGAAACTATTCTTCTCCATCTCGGTTTCGGTAAAGATATCGGCCCTGTCGGTTCCAGCATGACACTTACAAACGACAAAAAATGGATCCTTCAGGGCGATTCAGAAATTGTTTTAACCATGACTTACAGGTCGCCAAGATGCAAAACGAAAGGAATGTCGAAGATGTATACAGATGCTTCATATCTGATGTTCCTCAAGAATCAGTTCTTGGACCTACGCTGTTATCACTACTCTCAAGGTGAGTTTGAACAACGTGAACATAACATTTTCTATTTTCCTTGCTCTTTCGTTTTTCTCTTACTCTGACGTGTATCACCTCCGGCAGTTCGTGTCTCATCTTAAGAATCACACTTTTAAAATGTGATATACCCTGTAATCTCTCACTTTCTTTAATATCTTCATAGAGACGTCCTTCGGCTTGCCTATTATTGAAGATCTCCAAGCTGTTTACTATAGACCGAAGAAACTAGGCTCCTATTACAATTTGAACGAAGTACTAACAGTCCTCATGATAAGACCTGAATGTTACATTTGTATTATCTTTTACAGTAGTCGTTCTACTCATCCCTTCCACCTTGGTTTAGTTCTTGACAAACACTTACTCTAAAATGAGGAACCCATTTTCTGTGCACCTAAAGGTACTGCCGTCGAATAAAATTGTGGAATGGACAACAACAGCGATAACTACCGTTGTCTTGGACTCGGCATAAATTTCCGTATGAAATACGTAACAGACACATCGTTCCACTACCATATTACCTCCACCGACAAACTGCATCCTGCTTGTGTACTGTGCAAAGGCGATATCACCACAAAACACGTCTGTTCCATTGTCTCCTCAATAGTCACAACCTCAAACATCCGTAATCAGCTACAGCATTTTTACATCAACAACTTTTCCGAAATATTACAAGTTTACATTCTGAATTATTTTCGTCGTCCGCCCCCCTTAAGCAACAGGTGTTTACGACAGTCCCTTCTGCCTTGCAGTTACGCAACTACGAAGGAACCAGCAGTGTTACATTAGCAAGAATAAACATTCCTGAAGTTTTGTAAATAAAATTATACATCATCCCCCTAATATAATTTACATCAACTATTACCTCTCTCGAAGTACCTGTACATCATATTTACAAGTTTCTCATAAATTTTAGTAAAAAATTACAGCATATCAGCACTCTTTTCTCCTTTTCCTCTGTTTCCGCCGGCCGCTGTGGCAGAGCGGTTCTAGGCGCTTTAGTCTGGAACCATGCAACCGCTACGGTCGCAGGTTCGAATGCTGCTTCGGGCATGGATGTGTGTGATGTCCTTAGGTTGGTTAGGTTTTAGTAGTTCTAAGTTCTAGGGGACTGATGACCTCAGATGTTTAATACTACAGTGCTCAGAGCCATTTGAACCATTTTGAACCTTTGTTTCCATCTTTTATGTTGCAATTTTTCATACTAAATTGATAAACGTCCGTAACAATGTGTCACCTGCTGCCATTACGTGTAAAGTAATGATGGTTGTACGTACGCTGTAAGACCTCAGTTAGCTTAAAAATAAAAGAAAAAATATGTATATAGAGAGAGACTAGAATGGATACAATAGGATGGGGAATGAAATCGACCGTGTCTTTTTCAAAGCAACCTTTCTAGCATACGTCTCAAGCGATCATTCGAAGCAAAAGGTTCTGGTAAAGATGGGCTCTAAAACACATACCTCATGAGCTGTTGAGTTTTCGTCTTCATCTTCGATACTGTGAAACAAATCTCTTCTACTGAAAGCTCTTTGCTTTCCATATTTTGGGAGGAGATAGTATGGACCGAAACAAGAAGAAAGTGTCTAGTAAATATGGACTCTAAAGTTCATACCAGTAGAAGAAAAATGTTCAAATGCGTGTGAAATCTTATGGGACTTAACTGCTAAGATCATCAGTCCCTAAGCTTACACACTACTTAACCTAAATTATCCTAAGGACAAACACACACACCCATGCCCGAGGGAGGACTCGAACCTCCGCCGGGACCAGCCGCACAGTCCATGACTGCAGCGCCTTGGACCGCTCGTCAGAAGAAGAGATGTGTTTCACAATAGCGAAGATGAACAAGTGCTCATAGCTCGTTTTCCTTGTTCACGTCCCCAGTATCACCTCTTAAAATGTGGAAAGTAAAGAGCTTGCAGTAGAAGAAATGTATTTCGCAGCATCGACGATGAAGAAAACTTAACAGCTCTTGAGGTAGGCATTTTGGAGTCCATGTTTACTAGACTGTTTTGCTTCGAATGGTCGTTCCTGTCATAACCGTGAATACTGAGCATTGCTCTGGGACATTCAGTATAATGTTTCAAATCCAAGGTAAAGCTACTACGTTTTTGGATAGCCAAAGTTTCTATCATACAGAATGTAGTCCGTCCCTGGTAGGTGAGTGGTCAGCGCGACGGAATGTCGTACCTAACGGCCGGGGTTCTATTCCCGGCTGGATCGGTGATTGTCTCCGCTCAGGGACTGCGTGTTGTGTTGTCCTTATTATCATCATTTCATCCCCATCGACGCGCAAGTCGCCGAAGTGGCGTCAACTCGAAAGACTTGGGTTGGGTTGTTTTGGGGAAAAGGCCAAACAACGAGGTCATTGGTCTCATCAGCTTAGGGAAGGACGGGAAAGGAAGTCGGCCTTGCCCTTTCAAAGGAACCATCCCAGCATTTGCCCAGAGCGATTTAGGGAAATCACGGAAAACCTAAATCAGGATGGTCGGACGCGCGATTGAAGCGCCGAAAGACTTGCACCCGGCGTACGGAATTAAGACATACCATTCGTGGCTGAAGAATACTACATACAGTCTGTTAAGTAAGAGGGTGGTCGGCATTACACGCAGATGGTAAGAGATGTCGCCTTAGTTCTTTCACAACCCAACAGGGGGAACTTCGTCGTTCATACAGTGACCACAAAACATTAGTTTACTTCGAATTCTTGACATAGGTGTACAAGAAGAGACATGAGTGCAGCTTAAGCGTCGCGTTTATCAAAGATATTTGGTGCCGACTGACAAACTTTGGTTCACCGACAAAAATGAAGATTGGATACCGCAAGAGGACAATCATCCGAAACACCGCAGAAGGCTTTATAGTGACTTGAAACAGAATGTAGGTGCAGGTAATGGACAGGTCCTCGCAGTTTCCTGACACCAATCCTATTGAAAAGGTATGGTTTTGCATCAAAAAGAAAAGGCAATGAAAAAGATCAACACTTTGAAAAGACTAGAATGGATACAACAGGACGGGGAAGGAAATCGGCCGTGTCTTTTTCAAAGCAGCCTTTCTAGCATTTGTCTCAAGCGGTCATTCGAAGCAAAAGATTCTGGTAAAGATGGGTTCTAAAACACGTACCTCAAGAAATGTTGAGTATTCGTCTTCATCTTCGAAACTGTGAAACAAATCTCTTCTACTGAAAGCTCTTTGCTTTCCATATTTTGGGAGGAGGTAGTATGAACAGAAACAAGAAGAAAGTGCATAGTAAATATGGGCTCTAAAATCCATACCTTAACAGTAGTAGCTCAGTAGAAGAGATGTGTTTCACAATAGCGAAGATGAACAAGTGCTTATAGCTCTTAGGATATGCACTTCAGAGCCCACATTTACTGATTTTTTTTTCCTTTTTGACGTCCCCAGTACCATCTCTAAAAATGTGAAAAGTAAAGAGCTTGCAGTAGAAGAAACGTGTTTCGCAGCATCGACGACGAAGAAAACTCAAAAGCTCTTGAGGTATGCAATTTTGAGCGCATGTTTACTATACTTTTTGGCTTCGAATGATCGTTCCTGACATAACTGTGAATATTGACCACTTTTCTGGGGCATTATGTATAATATTTTGTAAGATGGCAAGAACTATGCCCTTACATGAAGTCATTAAAGATCACCTAACTCACGTTGAGCGAACAGTAGCGCTGAACAAAAATGACTGACAAGGCACAATGCAAATTGTAGAGGGTATAGTATGGACATAGTGGAATAATTAATGTCGGGTGATGGTTTTAAAGTAAGTCACACGACATGAAAACTTTGTGGAAACAAGTCGACTTACTAGACGCTAGTTTACCCCAGGGAAGCATTTAGAGTGACCGTGGCTGGCTGGGGAACGGCGAAGGGAAGCGACAATAGGCAGCTTAGGGCAGCTCAAACTCTGAGAAAGTGGTAACGGTGTGCGGCCTCCAGCTGCCTTAAGATGAGTGACAGTGAGTGGGTGGTTGACCCCAACTCCATGCTGGTGTACCGGGAAACAGACGGAGAATTTGTACGCCTGTTGATAAATGTCTGTGGTCCCGTTTTCTGTGAAACATGAGACAAAGCCGCGCAAAGCTATGGTGGAGCGGTCAACAGAGGTCAAAATATGCATGTTCGTGACTATAGCAACTTCACGCTGAATTGACGGTCCACAGAGCCTGAAGTAAATCAGTTGAAGAGCGACAGTGTGATATACGCCGGCCTCCAATGGGAACGTAGGACCAAGGAATTTGAAGTACTCTCCTGGGAGTCAGAATTCCGGAAAACTTTGTTTATGTGCAGACGCTAACCTTGATGGGTGGCCTGGGGGGAGTTAAATAGAAGAAGTTGAGAGGAATGGAAATTTTGTGGGAATTTGTTCACCTCCCAGAGCAGGCGTTGATCGGCGCTGGGAAGCAACACGTAATTAACGCGACTTGCACTGCAATTGGCGTAAGTGATTTTGCTGGAGGGGAAACCGAGTTGAAGAGCGGACAGGCAGAAGTCTCAGTAGAGGTCTTCCGTTCCCAGCTTGCCTAGAGTGCGGACGTGGCGTTCTTGACTCAGCTTGTCTGAGAAAGAGTGAGCATCTCTGCAGTTTAGGACTTAGTAAAGGGAACGATTGAGCTTGGAGATAGGAAGTTTTGGTTCAGCTATGTACTGAGTGAATAGACGAGTGCAGGCTTGCAGCACCACGAGGTCGGCCGACGTCCACACGAAGACGCCGCTCCACCACGCTGAATTCGGTGATGTTGCGCCCACTCCGGCCACTGATTAATTTGTTGGATCACGTTGGCAAAGTTTCCACAAGGGTTTCATGGGCCGTGTATTGTAGAATTCTTCTCGCACTTCACATTACGCCTGGGTCAGTCGATAGGAATTACTTTTGATTTATCGCGCTTTACTCCACGCAAACGCAATTTATTACCACTGCCTATTAAGAGAGTCACGTAATGTGATGATTGTAGGTCGTGAGTTAAAATAAATCTGTACGTCAGCGACTGCATCTGTTTTCAATCAAGTAGTTGAAATCCCAAGTCACTTTCTTAATTAATTTTATGTTCAACATTTGCATCTGGTGTTCAATAGCTGAATATAACATCAATGTGCACCCCTTTTTAATTAAAAGGGATCAATTCTGAATCAATTAATGTCAACACTGCCACCGCAGTTCAATCAGGAGTCACAGGACCTTATTACTTTCTTTGTGTTAGCCGATATTGCGGCAGTTTTGCACTCTCTGTTGATCTGTTAGTCAATTAGTTGGGGTGAACACACGCCAAAACCAGCTAAGTGACGGGTGGGGTTTTACAGTTTCAAATCAGCAATCAAGGGAAAGCTACGATGTTTCTACATGGGCTAAGTTTCTGTCATACGGAGTAAAGATATACCATTCACGGCTGAAGAATACTATATACAGTCTGTTAAGTAATAGCGTGGTCAGCAGATACTAAAAGATATCGGCTTAGTTCTTTCACAACGCAACAGAGGGAACCTTCGTCGTTCACACAGTGTCCACAAAACATTAGTTTACTTCGAATTCTTTTCATAGATACACAAGAAGAGACGTGAGTGCAGCTTACGCGTCCCGTTTGTCAAAGATATTTGGCGCCGACTGCCAAACTTTGGTTCATCGACAAAAATGAAGATTGGATACCGCAGGACGACAATCATCCGAAACACCGCAGAAGGCTTTGTAGTGACTTGAAACAGGAGATAGGATTGGCCCTCGCAGTTGCCTAACGCCAATCCTATTGAGAAGGTATGGTCTTGAATCAAAATGAAATGGCGAGGAAAAAGATCAATACTTTGAAACAGCTGTCAGAGCACTCGTCGCATTTGTAGGTCTCTCCACCGTGAATACGCGGAACACCTGGTTTCAAGCATGCCTTGGAGGTGATAAGCAATTATGAACACTACGGGTGACGGGAAGTATTATTAACTGTACCTGAATTTTTTGTTCACATGTGATCTATGTATATATTTTAGTTTTCTCTCAAATACATATTTCTACTGATTAACCGGACTACGATCTTACTTAACAAACCGTATACAGGGTGTTACAAAAAGGTACGGCCAAACTTTCAGGAAACATTCCTCACACACAAAGAAAGAAAATATGTTATGTGGACATGTGTCCGGAAACGCTTACTTTCCATGTTAGAGCTCATTTTATTACTTCTCTTCAAATCACATTAATCATGGAATGGAAACACACAGCAACAGAACGTACCAGCGTGACTTCAAACACTTTGTCACAGGAAATGTTCAAAATGTCCTCCGTTAGCAAGGATACATGCATCCACCCTCCGTCGCATGGAATCCCTGATGCGCTGATGC
The DNA here is from genome assembly GCF_023864345.2 of Schistocerca serialis cubense. Taxonomy (NCBI): domain Eukaryota; kingdom Metazoa; phylum Arthropoda; class Insecta; order Orthoptera; family Acrididae; genus Schistocerca; species Schistocerca serialis. Next base: position 68,094,488 of record NC_064649.1, on the reverse strand, counting down.
AGCCCTGGAGAATGGCGTATTGTATCACAGCCGTCCACAATACGAGCACGAAGAGTCTCTACATTTGGTACCGGGGTTGCGTAGACAAGAGCTTTCAAATGCCCCCATAAATGAAAGTCAAGAGGGTTGAGGTCAGGAGAGCGTGGAGGACATGGAATTGGTCCGCCTCTACCAATCCATCGGTCACCGAATCTGTTGTTGAGAAGCGTACGGACACTTGGACTGAAATGTGCAGGAGCTCCATCGTGCATGAACCACATGTTGTGTCGTACTTCTAAAGGCACATATTCTAGCAGCACAGTTAGAGTATCCCGTACGAAATCATGGCGGTGAATCGAGGAAGTACAGTACATACTGATGAAACTAAAATGAGCTCTAACATGGAAATTAAGCGTTTCCGGACACATGTCCACAAAACATCTTTTCTTTATTTGTGTGTGACGAATGTCTCCTGAAAGTTTGGCCGTACCTTTTTGTAACACCCTGTATAATTCAACGTTAGGGGCTGCAGAATTGAAAAACTATACCGACGGTGTGGAGTCATTTTTCATGGTCAGATCAACGAGTTCACTTCGCCATTATCCTAACGACCTTTAAATAACAGAAAGTTTTTTTTTTTAATTTCGACAAACAGGCGGGGCCCATCCGGGCCCCATCAGACGAGCAGCCTTTTCGCGTTCCGCGAAAGTTTTTCGATTAATTTCGGCCTATCTCTTGTTCTTCTGCGCGCCGTTTGTCACGATTAGCTGGGAAGTTTAATCGCGAAATGGTCGGAAAATTGGATCAGGAGTCGATACGCCAAGTGGGAGAGCGGGCGGCGTGTGTGATCGTGGCCAACCCTCAAGGGGGCGGCAACAGCCGCTTGTTGGGGAGGGGACGCGTAACCAGCTGGCGCCCCACTGCAGTCCATGTGGGCAAACATGTGTACTTCGCAAGAATTTGACGCACTGTATTTTTCGACCAATATTCGTAATGAATAGTTGGACAACAAATTTCACTGTCTCTCTAGACTGCACGTATTTTAAAAAAATTGTGAGTGGTTTCGGCTCTAGCGAAGCATCTTGAGATCTGTATACGGCAGCTGCTAGAATAACAGGTCTAGTTTGTAAGTATTTTTACATGTTACGTCAAAGGTGTGGTGCTACAGAAGAATGCTGAAGATTAGATGGGTAGATCACATAACTAATGAGGAGGTATTGAATAGGATTGGGGAGAAGAGAAATTTGTGGCACAACTTGACTAGAAGAAGGGGTCGGTTGGTAGGACATGTTCTGGGGCATCAAGGGATCACCAATTTGGTATAGGTTTAGTATAGGTTGCAGTAGTTACTGGGAGATGAAGAAGCTTGCACAGGATAGAGTAGCATGGATAGCTGCATCAAACCAGTCTCAGACTGAAGACCACAACAACAACAACGTTAAAGGACAATAACAAATTACGAATTATGAACTACATATACCGGGTGATCAAAAAGTCAGTATAAATTTGAAAACTTAATAAACCACGGAATAATGTAGATAGAGACGTAAAAATTGACACACATGGTTGGAATGACATGGGGTTTTATTAGAACAAAAAAAACAACAAAGTTCACAAAATGTCCGACAGATGGCGGTGGACAGCAAAACGCCAGTACCTGCTACCGTGACGGGTGAGAGGTACGCCGATATGTTACAGAATCGCATCCTCCCGAGCCTGGCTGATAAACACCTGCTGGAACGTACGATGTTTATGCACCCTATACTGCTGGACGCGTGAAAAATCTCTTGCGCGCGTCGTTTGGTTATGATCGTGTGTTCAGCCGCCACTTTCGTCATGCTTGGCCTCCCAGGTCCCCAGACCTCAGTCCGTGCGATTATTGACTTTGGGGTTACCTGAAGTCGCAAGTGTATCGTGATCGATCGACATCTCTAGGGATGCTGAAAGACAACATCCGACGCCAATGCCTCACCATAACTCCGGACATGCTTTACAGTGCTGTTCACAACATTATTCCTCGATTACAGCTATTGTTGAGGAATGATGGTGGACATATTGAGCATTTACTGTAAAGAACATCATCGCTGGTTTGTCTTACTTTGTTATGCTAATTATTGCTATTCTGATCTGATGAAGCGCCATCTGTCGGACATTTTTGAAATTTTGTATTATTTTGTTTCTAATAAAACCCCATATCATTGCAAGCATGTGTGTCAATTTGTACTTCTCTATCTACATTATTCCGTGATTTATTCAGTTTTCAAATTTATACCGAGTTTTTGATCACCTGGTAAATAATAAGGAATGTTTGTTTGTTTGTTTGTTTGTTTTTTTTCGTCTCCTGTGCGTTTCTATACCAGTCATCGGATTGCAATTCAACTTTCGTAGTTACGCACGTCTCGCAAATAACTCATTATTTGTGTAATGATTTGCATGAAATTACTGTGGGGTAGTCACATTTATCCAGAGGGAAGCCTCTGGAACGCACCCTACGCGTTTTCCGTCGCTGCTACAGCCACATCCAGACAAAAGGATACGCGCGATTCGTCTCACAGCGTATGCGCACGCCTCCGGCTGTAGTATTTTTCCAGGCAGCAAAGATGACAGTGATGTGTGAGGCGCTTCCGTCAGCGTCATTAAACCGTGGCTCGTCTTAATGACGTGCCGTTTGTCAATCTCCCACGAGACGTCACTTTGAGCAGGGGTGCGGCCGGCGTGGTATATCTGCGGTCGGGAGGCACCCCTTCTCAGGCGCACAGCCTCTCCCACGCTAGCTCACAAAATAACAGACAGAAAGCAAAAAGTACCCCAGTGCAACGGAACATATGTCGTATGAGGATGCGGCGTCTAGGCAGAGGTGTGTCTGGCAGTGGTAAATACGACGTATAAGAGGGGACGATGGCGGGGTGTCTGTTGTACTGCAGTATACGTGCCAAATGAGGGATATGACGCTGAGAAATGCTGCCCAGTTTCTTGTTAGCAGAGTCGACAACTTCCCCCACTACTCAAGAGAACGTATGCTGTTAACTTCACGGGGACCTCCCTCCTGGTTACAGAATGGATTATCTATAGTGCTGCCGGCCGGGGTGGCCAAGCGGTTCTAGGCGCTACAGTCTGGAACCGCGCAACCGCTACGGTCGCAAGTTCGAATTCTGCCTCGGGCATGGATGTGTGTGATGTCCTTAGGTTAGTTAGGTTTAAGTAGTTCTAAGTTCTAGGGGACTGATGACCTCAGAAGTTCCATACTGCTCAGAGCCATTTTAACCATCTATAGTGCTAAAAATCTTATACAATCGCATGGTACCATTTAAAAATTGCCTATCTAACAGCTTGCAGTGGCCACAAAATTTTTATTTTCTGTATTCAATATAATTCTTGACCAATTTAAAAACTTAAAATGCTGTCATAATCTACTCATCAATCTTACGTTACAGGTTTAACAGGTTATGAAAATAATTAAAGTTATTTATAGCTCTAATAATGTAATCTTTCGTTACAGGTATAACACGTTATGAAAATAATTAAAGTTATTTATAACTCGAATACGAAGTATTTATATTCCAAGCTAATATTTATTTACTACTTCGTTGTGAACTGGCTTTCCGCTTTTCGGTCGATTCTGAGATAACGCAATACTAAAGAGATAATCCACACAACTTCAGTGGGAATTCATAGCTGAACAAAGATATGTGACATTTTATGGCTACATCTGTTGGTCACATTCACCAGTTTGTCCATGTGACATAGTGTCCTGTACTATTACTCACTTCTAAAACATTTCTGGCTTGTACATTAATACAGTTTTAATATTTGAATATACTGTAATATAAGATTTACTTGTTCAGAGTCCCTTTAGGCATTACATTGTACTTGTGTTTTGTATCGATATAGACCAAAAAATGTCACATGTCTTTGAACAACAATCTTCGTACAACTATGAATTCTCGCTGAAGTTGTGTGGACTAAATGGTTCAAATGGCTCTGAGCACTATGGGACTTAACATCTGAGGCCATCAGTCCCGTAAAACTTAGAACGACTTAAACCTAAGTAACCTAAGGACATCACACACATCCATGCCCGAGGCAGGATTCGAACCTGCGACCGTAGCAGTAGCGCGGTTCCAGACTGAAGGGCCTAGAACCGCCACACCGGCCGCCTTGTGTGGACTATCTGTTTAGTATTAAGTTATCTGACGATGGCCTAAGTAGTAGTAGGCCTGTTCATAACGAACTATGAAATAGATATTATTGTGGAACATTAATCATTAGTATTGAAGTTATTAACGTATCTATGTTCTTCCAAGAACCGACAGAACACTCTAGAATTATTAATTAAAGTTAGAAATAAAGTATACCCTTGAGGTTGGATTCCATCGGGAACCATATGCTCTGTGCGAGCAGCATTAGTACAGTAAACAAGAAAATTGGCAGCATCGATCGTAAGAGGTTTGAAATCATTTATTACAGCAAATGGACTTCAGACACTGTGTGACAATCATCAGCGCAGATATTAAAGTTTTGATGACTCATGTCATAAAAACACATACCACTACTTCAATATGGGGTCAATACAGAACAACATGGCAGCTAACGGCAAATTATGAATACACAGTGGTTGGAATCGATTTTTTATAATAAATTATTTCAAACCTCTTACGACAGACGCCGCCAATTTTCTTGTTTACAAAACTAAATATGTGTCTTGACGCAGCGTAAATCACGATGCGCAAATTAAGCAGACTATAATCATCCAGTACTTGAAAATGAGAAGACTTTGCGCCTTCCATCAAGTTTTACACATATTTTCAAACTTCTTCAAAACTTTTTCTCGTTGACACTACTCACAAAATAATGAAACGAAGAAAGATCATCTCTGACTACATTTTCGCTGTTCGTGTAGTGGAACTCCGTCATCAAGTAAGATGTTCTACTTTATTACCTCTTCACTAACTAACTCCATTCCCATAAAAAAAATTGCACAATGTATCCACATACACTGTTGAATATATGTGCAAACTTATATCATTATACCTCCCATAACTCAGGAGTAATAACGACATAAACGTTGTGAAAAGTGGGAACTACCTTTCGCTTATAATGAAGCATACTGAATAACCCGAAGCTAATGAAGAGAATATAATTATGGTTTTGCGTCATGAATCACAAAGGTTTTACGTGATTAACATCAAATATTTCATACATTACGTAATTGTAAGCTAATCAGACATCTAAAGCTGTTTTGTAACAGGAGATCGATTCTTCAAACATTCGGGGGTCGGGAGGTTATTGCTTGTATATGAAGTGCGATTCCTACTCTCAACTAAAGTGACGCCACTGATCGTGTTATGCTGCAGTGGCAACGTGACATGCCGTACTCACACCACAAAAATTCTCCGTATTGGCAAAATTTTCAGTATAGCGACAACGGCGGTGATTCCAAAGGGTATGAGCACGACGCTATGATTTATCTTAGATTGTAGGTTGAAGGGACGGAAATCTATGTTTATAGGATTAGTAGATACGAAAACTTCTGGCAATGTTGACTGGGACGCAATCTCTGAAATTTTCGTTCAAAAATGGCTCTGAGCACTATGGGACTTAACTTCTGAGGTCATCAGTCCCCTAGAACTTAGAACTACTTAAACCTAACTAACCTAAGGACATTACACAAATCCATGCCCGAGGCAGGATTCGAACCTGCGATCGTAGCGGTCGCGCGGTTCCAGACTGCAGTGCCTAGAACCGATCGGCCACTCCGACCGGCCGAAATTTTGGTGGTAGAAGGAATGAGATAAAGTACGAGGAGTAATAAGTTATATAAAACTTATACAGAGACCACACGCTGTTGTAAGAATCAAAGGGCATGAAATGGAAGCTGTAGTTGAGAAGGGACTGAGACGAGGCTGTAGCCTGTCACCGATGTTACTCAATCTCTACAGTGAGCAAGCAGTAAAGGAAACCAAGGAAAAACTTGGAAAGAGTTTTAAAGACCAGCGAGAAGAAGTAACAATTTTGATGAGAGCTGATGACTTCGTAATTGGTTCAAATGGCTCTGAGCACTATGGGACTTAACATCTTAGGTCATCAGTCCCCTAGAACTTAGAACTACTTAAACCTAACTAACCTAAGGACATCACACACATCCATGCCCGAGGCAGGATTCGAACCTGCGACCGTAGCAGTCCCGTGGTTCCGGACTGAAGCGCCTAGAACCGCACGGCCACCGCTCCCGGCACTTCGTAATTCAGTCAGACATACCAAAGGGCTCGGAAGACCAAATGAATGAAAAGGACAGTGTCTTGAAAAGGTGTCATAAAATTAACATTTACAGATTTTAAACGGGGGTAATGGTATCCAGTCCAACTTTATCAGACGAGGTTGAGGGAATGATATCAGAAAATAAAACAATAAAAGTAGCATATGAATTTTGTCTTGTGAAAGTGAAACGCTGACGAACAGTTCAGACAACGAGAGAATACAGGTTTTTAAATGCGGTGCTATAGGAAAATGCCGAAGACTGTTTGGGTTAGTGGAGGTGGTACTGAATCGAATTGGCGAAAAAAGACGTTAATGGCACAGGGATCGGTTGACAGCACAGATCCTGAGGCATTGTTGTTGTTATTGTGGTCTTCAGTCCAGAGACTGGTTTGATGCAGCTCTCCATGCTATTCTATCCTGTGCAAGCTTCTTCATCTCCCAGTACCTACTGCAACCTACATCCTTCTGAATCTGTTTAGTGTATTCATCTCTTGGTCTCCCTCTACGATTTTTACCCTCCACGCTGCCCTCTAATACTAAATTGGTGATCCCTTGATGCCTCAGAATATGCCCTACCAACCGATCCCTTCTTCTAGTCAAGTTGTGCCACAAATTTCTCCTCCCCAGTTCTATTCAGTACTCCCTCATTAGTTATGTGATCTACCCATCTAATCTTCAACATTCTTCTGTAGCACCACATTTAGAAAGCTTCTATTCTCTTCTTGTCTAATTAATTTATCGTCCATGTTTCACTTCCATATATGGCTACACTCCATACAAATACTTTCAGAAATGACTTCCTTACACTTAAATCTATACTCGATGTTAACAAATTTCTCTTCTTCAGAAACGCTTTCCTTGCCATTGCCACTCTACATTTTATATCCTCTCTACTTCGACCATCATCAGTTATTTTGCTCCCCAAATAGCAAATCTCATTTACTAATTTAAGCGTCTCATTTCTTAATCCTATACCCTCAGCATCCCCCGATTTAATTCGATTATATTCCATTATCCTCGTTTTGCTTTTGTTGATGTTCATCTTATATCCTCCTTTCAAGACACTGTCCATTCCGTTCAGCTGCTCTTCCAGGTCCTTTGCTGTCTATGACAGAATTACAATGTCATCGGCGTACTTCAAAATTTAATTTCTTCTTCTGGGGCATTAAGGACCTGTAAATTGGGTGTAGGAAGGAAGCTTGGGGGACAAAAGTTGTAGAAGAAGAACAAGGCTTCAGTACAGTAGGCTGGTTCAAATCAATGTTGGTTGTGGTATTCATGCAGAAATGAATATGTCTGCACAGGGTAGACTAGGGTCGAGAAAGCAGTCTTTGGAAATGGCTCTGAGCACTATGGGACTTAACATCTTAGGTCATCAGTCCCCTAGAATTTAGAACTACTTAAACCTAACTAACCTAAGGACATCACACACATCCATGCCCGAGGCAGGATTTGAACCTGCGACCGTAGCAGTCCCGCGGTTCCGGACTGCAGCGCCTAGAACCACACGGCCACCGCGGCCGGCTAAGTCTTTGGAATAAAGGCCACAACACCAATAACAACAGAATATGCCTCCGTCTGATTATGTGTGGAGCAGAAATCTTGTCGTGCTAAGACAGTGTACAGGGGTGATGCGGTGTCGGGCGGTGGTCCCTCCACAGGGCGAAATGTCAGAGCGTGCACTTTGGCAAATGCCACCAGCAGAGTTGGGATGGGCCACAGCCGACGCCACGCCGGCTGCTGTACTCGTATTATTGTTGCTGTTAACGGAGGCGTGGTCTCTCCTATTGTGTCGCGAAGGTGAGCTGTCGCCAGAACACTGGAGACTGCACAGTGGTATGAGGGCAAAGCTGAGCAGGAGCTGAGGAAGTGGACGTGAGGGAGAGCAAAGCGTCGCAAAGTGACGCAAAGGCACCCATGCAGCGCTTCAGGGTCCGATTAAGTACCATAAATACCATTGGATTTGATGTTACTGGTTACGAGCTATGTCCTGTAGACGTTCAGCAAGTAAAGCTACACTTTTTTTTTTTTTTTTTTTTGCTGAAAGTTGTTTCGATTTATTCATTATGTTGTATGCACGGACCCAACCAACCAACCAACTCGCGCACGCCCGCCCTGACCGTGACATCGCTGGCCACAGTTCCTGTCGCGGCCGTCGGCGTCTCAGGGCGTTACCGCCGACGGAAGAAGTCGCGTCATGGCTGAGCTCGGGTCCGCAGTGACCTCTGCCTTTTGTATATAAGGAGGAGCGCTGGCCCCGAGACGGACAGTCTGTTGTCGATTGTCTATTGCTAGCCTTTCGTGGAGTTTATAGCGGAGCCATTGCAGTGTGATATTTGCTATTGTATTCGACTAGGCTCAGTACACGGATTACTTGGACTTGTATTGCTGGTGCACGTTTCGTCAGAAATAAAGATAAGTTATCTCTCCATTCTAGCAGGAGCAATTCTTGTCATTAATTATTTTTCGGCCAACAGACATAGGTATATCCTGGTCACCAGCCACGCTTTATACAATTGGTGGTGGCTGCCCCAAAAGTACCGCCGAGGACCTTAGGTTAGGGAGCCGTAGCAAAACATTATTCAAACACACCAAATTATTTCCCGCTCCTATGGCTACAAAACCCTGCATTTCAACTTAATCTCCGTTCGATGCGGAGGCCTTACGCCACCTTTCTGGAAATGCCTGTATGCCCGCATAGTACCACTCTAGTGGTCGAAGTCGGAACCAAGGTATTGCCGCATCAATGAACTCCCACTGATCCTCGTACTGCTACCCGCAGAGTACATCTGTGGTTGGGTCAACCAGGTGGATGTCGGAAGGTGCGAGATTCGGACTAAGGATGGATGAGAAAAACAGTCCAGTTAAGTTTTGTGAGCTCCTCTCGGATGCGCAGGCAAGTGTGAGGCCTTGCACTGTCATGGAGAAAAGAACTTCATTTGCATTTTAGTCGGCCTGTTGCCGACGTGGATTCTCCAGTTTCCTGAGGGTACCCCAGTACACTTCAGAATTGATTGTTGCACGATGAGAGGGACATCAACCGAATAACCCCTTCAGAGTCCCACAAAACCATCGCCATGACCTTACTGGCTCACTGCGCGACTTTCAGCTTTTTATTCGGAGTGGCCGAGCGGTTCTAGGCGCTATATCCGGAACCGCGCTGCTGTTACGGTCGCAGGTTCGAATCCTGCCTCGGGCATGGATGTGTGTGATGTTCTTAGGTTAGTTAGGTTTAAGTAGTTCTACGTTCTAGGGGACTGATGACCTCAGTTGTTAAGTCCCATAGTGCACAGAGCCATTTAGAGAACTGGTGTGGCGCCACACCATGGACCGCCGATTTTATTCCGATTCGAAGTGATGAACCCATGTGTCATCGTCTGTGACGATTTTCGGCAAAAAAAATTGCCACGATCAGCCTCTTAACGCGCAAGAAATTCCGCGCAGATGACCCTTCGTTGCTCTTTGCAATCTACCACTGGGCAGCGAGGAATCCGGTGAGCACACATCTTCCAGTACCCAACTGGTGGATGGGTGTATCAGCACCACCAAAAGCGACGTCCAGCCGAGCAGCGAGGTGTTTGATTCCGATCCGTCGATCACTTCGAACGAGGGTGACCGCACGTCCAACACTGCAAGAGTCACAGCTTGGTTCAAATGGCTCTAAGCACTATGGGACTTAACATCTGAGGTCATCAGTCCCCTACACTTAGAACTACTTAAACCTAACAAACCTAAGGACATCACACACATCCATACCCGAGGCAGGATTCGAAACTGCGACCGTAGCAGCAGCGCGGCTGAGCCACACATGTGTGAGGGAGGCCAGCACGCACGATGACAGACGCCTCGCCCAACGACTCACCGAGGTTTTGTTCACTGCCAGGTCTCCTTATACGTTCTACAAGCGCTTATGAACATCTACGATGTCTTGGTTTTCCGTCAAAAGAAACCTAATGACAGCTCTCAACTTAGAACCCACCTCCGATACAGACACCATTTCGAAGCCTACATATGGCGGAACTTCATGCAACTTTGCGGCTGAAGTGGGAATATTACACAATGTCTCACAGGAAATTCTGCATTTTTCAACCGAATTTTGCCGAGAGAAAAATGCGTTGCGTTATTTATTGAACGCCCCTCGTATACCTACTGCACATGGCACGACGTTCATAAAACAGCAAAAGTGGTTCAAACGGCTCTAAGCACTAACGGACTTAACATCTGAGGTCATCAGTTCCCTAGACTTAGAACTACTTAAACCTACCTAACCTAAGCACATCGCATACAGCCATGCCCGAGGCACGATTCGAACCTGTGACCATAGCAGCAGCGCGGTTCCCGACAGAAGCGCCTAGAACCGCTCGGCTACAGCGGCCGGCGGCTATAAAACAGTAATAGAGTTTGTCTTGCCTGTTGCAAGGATAGGCTTTGGGGGCGCTGGCAAGTGCCTGCAAACTGACAGATCGTATTACGAGTGAACTGCTGAGTACAGCACTAGCGACAGCACACAAGCCATGGGGCGAATAATGAATCGTCTGTGAGCAGAAGGGAGAAACTCGTGAGACAGATAGAGTACCCTAAGTAGGTTTACATGGACTTCGCCGGCCGGTGTGGCTGAGCGGTTCTAGGCGCTTCAGTCTGGAACCGCGCGACCGCTACGGTCGCAGGTTCGAATCCTGCCTCGTGCATGGATGTGTGTGATGTCCTTAGGTTAGTTACGTTTAAGTAGTTCTATGTTCTAGGGGACTGATGACCTTAGATGTTGAGTCCCATAGTGCTCAGAGCCATTTAAACCATTTTGAACTAGAAAGTGTGCTCAAAGTAAACAAGTATTTTGCATATTAGCCGGAATGGCATTTGTGAAATTTTTTTTTTTAAGGCAGTGATAGTCTGGAGCGAATTTGTCGTCTTTTCTAAAATACTGCAGGACTATGAACTTCGGACTGAAGACCACAACAAAACGCAGGCCAGCTGCTCCCTGATGTCAGAAAGGCCGTCTCTAAGGCAGGTTAGTCTGGAGCGAATTTGTCGTCTTTTCTAAAATACTGCAGGACTATGAACTTCGGACTGAAGACCACAACAAAACGCAGGCCAGCTGCTCCCTGATGTCAGAAAGGCCGTCTCTAAGGCAGGTTAGTCTGGAGCGAATTTGTCGTCTTTTCTAAAATACTGCAGGACTATGAACTTCGGACTGAAGACCACAACAAAACGCAGGCCAGCTGCTCCCTGATGTCAGAAAGGCCGTCTCTAAGGCAGGTCCTAGAGCAGTAAGAGTGGCACTTTTTATGATTTGTCGCCATAGGATCGTGACACTGTGGTGTTTGCCGTGTGCTTCGGCTAGCTACTGTATTGTGTGGTGCTACAGTTCCGACGACGGCCGCCAGGGGCGCCCACGGGCCGCGCCGGGACGCCTGGCGTACTCTGCATTCCGAGCGGCGCGCCGCTCTCGGTGGCGAACCGTTCGTCATTCGGCGCCATTTATCGGCCGCATTCTGCGCGAACTTCAGTGTCCGCACCCCTGGGGCCAGCCTCGCGGTCCCTCGCACTGTACCCTACCCTCACTATAGTCGCCGCCACGCTAATACCGAGCTCCACAGGAATCCAGCCAGCCGTTCACTCCGAATTTTCATAAACATTCTCGGTGCCCGACAGTAACAAAGAGATTGAGGTTCCTAGATGCCCGAACCGAGATGTTTCGCGTACTTTGCTTCGAGACACAAAATTCTATTATAAAATTCTGGCCACGGACGGGATAATCTGCTCCGACCGACCGCCGGGTCACCCTTTGCCAGTGGCGTCATCCACACTCATGCTCATAAATTAAGGATAATTGCAGAATGTGGTGCCACACAACGTGACACTACACGAAACTGGCGCTAATAGCATAGGCGCATAGGGAACACACAAACGACACAGATCTTTAAGTCTACGGTATTGGTGATGAGTTGAGAAAACCGTCCCGAAACACATGTGCTACGAAACACCACTGTTTCCTGCGCATGTACCCCGACATCAATATGGGATATGATCACCATGCACACGTACACAGCCCGCACAACGGGTTGGCATACTCTGGATCAGGTGGTCGAGCAGCTGCTGGGGTATAGCCCCCCATTCTTGCACCAGTGCCTCTCAGAGCTCCTGAAGTGTCGTAGAGGTCTGAAGACGTGCAACGATACGTCGACCGAGAGCATCCCAGACGTGCTCGATGGAGTTTAGGTCTGTAGAACAGGCAGGCCACTCAGTTCGCCTGATATCTTCTGCTTCAAGTTACTCCTCCACGATGGCAGCTCTGTGGGACCGTGCCATGTCATCTATCTAAGGTGGGACCCACTACCCCCTGAATAGGCGGACATACTGGTGCAAAATGACGTCCCGGTATACCTGACCTGTTACAGTTCCTCTGTCAAAGACATGCAGGGGTGTACGTGCACCAATCATAATCCCACCCCACACTGTCAAACCACCACCTCCATACATGTCCATTTCAAGGACATTAAGGGGTTGGTATCTGGTTCCTAGTTCACGTCAGATGAAAACTCGACGAGAATCACTGATCAGACTATACCTGGACTCTTCCGTGTACATAACCTGGGGGCCACTGTTCCAATGACCATGTACTGTGTTCATGACACCAGGCTTTACGGGCTCTCCTGTGACCAGGGGTCAGTGGAATGCACCTTGCAGGTCTCTGGGCGAATAAACCGTGTCTGTTCAGTCGTCTGTAGACTGCGTGTCTGGAGACAACTGTTGCAGTAGCTGCGGTAAGGTCCCGAGCAAGGCTACCTGCAGTACTTCGTGGCCGTCTTCGGGCACTGATGGTGAGATATGGGTCTTCTTGTGGTGTTGTACACTGTGGACGTCCCGTACTGTAGCGCCTGGACACGTTTCCTGTTTGCTGGAATCGTTGCCATAATCTTGAGTTCACACTTTGTGGCACACGGAGGACCCGTGCTACGACCTGCTGTGTTTGACCAGCCTCCAGTCGCCCTAGTATTCTACCCCTCATAACATCATCAATATGCGTTCTTTGAGCCATTTTCAACACACAGTCAACATTAGCACGTCTCAAAACGTCTGCACACTTACTCGCTGCACCGTACTCTGACGTGCACCGACATCCCTCCGCGTATGTGGACTGCTGTCAGCGCCACCGTACGACGACCGTAGTCAAATGCACCGCATGGTCATACCCCGAGGTGATTTAAACCCGCAGACAGCCCACCAGAGCGTTGTTTCACCATGTGTCAGCATTACCCTTAATTTATGAGCACGAATGTAGATGCGGTATGGAAGTCCGCCGGGACAGCATACCGCTCTCCCCGCCATTAACTGATGAGCATACCTGGAGCCGCTGCTTCCCATTTAAGTACCAGATGGTTATAATTAAAATGCAGATTCTCACAAAGGTCCAGTGTGGGCCGTAATTATCGAATGGCAGTGTAACTTGGTAGATGTGCCAATGCGTTAATGCGAAACCGATTTGCGATGGAATAAAATTATTTCCAATTTTGGCCACCAAGAGCAGATCTGTCGATCTACACTACTTGGATGACGTTGCGATGTCCTCACTGTCATCTGACATGGCATAACGTAAGTGAGCAGTATGGATATCGAGAGGAGATACCGTGAGATCTTAGTGAAACTGTTTTGTGTGAACCGCAGCAATCACAATGCTGCATTGAGAGAACAGCGCCGACATAATGATCTGTGTGGAGGTCTAATGTCACAAAATGGTGAAAAAAAAGCGATAATGAAATTCGGAAACGCACCTGTACTTGGTGTGGCAACTGGAAGACAAAGGCGTCATACCCCGAACGAAGTTACTGACGAGATTGCTGTTCCTGTCTCTCATCATGCAGCTCGTGTCCAGCGTACTGTAACGAGAATTATCCAGGAAGGAAGAAAAATTGGTTTTATCAAAAATGGTTCAAATGGCTCTAAGCACTTTTTTTTTTTTTTTTTCACTTGCCGCCCTGATTTTACGACCCACCACCTAAGTGCTTAAGGTGGGTCTATTTTGACCACTTGGCCGCTACGACCGGTGTGCGGACACTGATGTAGTTGATGAAACTCACACCAGTTCCCGCATCCGGTCGCACCGTTGCCCGTGTCCCGCCACGTGGAGGCGGGTCTGTGCTTTTTTTTTTTTTTTTTTTTTTGTTTCTTTACTTTGGCAGCTTTCCCAAAACCGATTTAACAAAAATTTTACAAAAATTAATTTTGAATTGGAAGAAGGAAATACAAAGAATAGTTTAGTCTGAAGAGGAGAAAAGACGATAGGAAAGGAAGAGATGATAGTCCCACCACCGTAGGGACTGAGGATGAGCGCCTTGGGATTTATCTTCAAGCCTCTGATCCTCAGTCCCCTAACCTTAGCTTAGGAAGTTCTATTCTATTCTATTTATGGCGTTTGATATCTCTATTTATGTTCTATCTGGTTACTTGTATACAGGTTTAGAGTGCCGTGGTAGCTGATCACAATTGCGACGGTGCGCCGACACTATGGGACTTAACAGCTGAGGTCATCAGTCCCGTAGACTTAGAACTACCTAAACCTAACTAACCTAAGGACATCTCACACATCCATGCCGGAGGCAGGATTCGAGCCTGCGACCGCAGCAGCAGCTTGGTTCTGGACTGAAGCGCCTAGAACCACTCGGCCACAGCGGCCGGTCTGGTTTTATCGTCCCATCGGCATCGAGGTCATTAGAGATGCAGCATGAGCTCGGATGATGTCAAGGATCGGGAAGGAAATCGGCCGTGCCCGTTCAAAGGCTCCATCTTGGTATTTGCCTGGATCGATGTAGGGAAATCACGGGAAACCGAAATCTGGATGGCCGGATGCGGCTTTGAACCTCCCGAATGCGAATCCTGCGTGTTAATCACCGCACCACCTCACTCGGTGAGGATTGTCCAGCCCATGGTCAACGGTACGTAAAGTTTCGCGGTCTGTTTTACACTGGTACGCGTAGAAGATCAGGACGGTGCAGAAACTGAACCTCACTATCTGCAGGAACGTTCTGAATTTCTTCGCTTTCTGACACGTATCGAACTTGATGACATGTGACCGGGCAGTATTCTGTGGAGTGACAAGGGACACTTCACACTGCAGGACGCAGTGAATACAAAAAACTGCCGAATTTGAGGCACTGTTAAGCCGCTTTTTGTGCATGAGGAGTCAATGTACTCCCCTTATAGGATAGTGTGTTGTGGATCCACAAGCATCTTTACTCTCGGCCTCTTTTTCTTTGAATCGAATATACCAGAGGGCCTGTCAGGTACACCGTGGTGTCTGCGAGACTTCCTTGTACAGCCTGTGATTCCTGCTTTGGAGGGGAGCAACTGTGATGAAGCCACTGTTTTCATGGAAGATGGGGGAACACCTCATGTCGCTCACCCAGTGGAACATGTGTTTATCGTAACTTCTACGACCGTGTCATCTCCAGATGTTTTCCAGATGCATTGCCTGCGAGGTCCTCTGATCTGAATTCATGTGAGTTTTGGCTCTGAGGTAGCTAAAAGAAAGTGTTTACCTGGGACACTTTCGCTCTCTACCTGATACTAAGGCCATTCATTCTACAGGAAGAGGTCGCTCAGATTCCACCAAATTGCTGCGACCAGCTGCTGATCACGTCGTTTTACAGATGCAGCATCTCGTTGTCTCCGGTGCTCATGTTGAAAACATTGTGTAGCAGGCAGTTTACAATAAAATTAAAATTGTGCCTTTCTCACTTATTTTACTTGTTCTGGCCACATTCCGTTCATAGTCCATTACGTATGGAAATACACTCCTGGAAATTGAAATAAGAACACCGTGAATTCATTGT
The DNA here is from genome assembly GCF_023864345.2 of Schistocerca serialis cubense. Taxonomy (NCBI): domain Eukaryota; kingdom Metazoa; phylum Arthropoda; class Insecta; order Orthoptera; family Acrididae; genus Schistocerca; species Schistocerca serialis. The sequence continues at coordinate 68,078,421 of NC_064649.1, read as the reverse complement.
CCCAGGAAGGGGAAATTTTATTGACACATTCCTGGGGTCAGATACATCACATGATCACACTGACAGAACCACAGGCACATAGACACAGGCAACAGAGCATGCACAATGTCGGCACTAGTACAGTGTATATCCACCTTTCGCAGCAATGCAGGCTGCTATTCTCCCATGGAGACGATCGTAGAGATGCTGGATGTAGTCCTGTGGAACGGCTTGCCATGCCATTTCCACCTGGCGCCTCCGTTGGACCAGTGTTCGTGCTGGACGTGCAGACCGCGTGAGACGACGCTTCATCCAGTCCCAAACATGCTCAATGGGGGACAGATCCGGAGATCTTGCTGGCCAGGGTAGTTGACTTACACCTTCTAGAGCACGTTGGGTGGCACGGGATACATGCGGACGTGCATTGTCCTGTTGGAACAGCAAGTTCCCTTGCCGGTCTAGGAATGGTAGAACGATGGGTTCGATGACGGTTTGGATGTACCGTGCACTATTCAGTGTCCCCTCGACGATCACCAGTGGTGTACGGCCAGTGTAGGACATCGCTCCCCACACCATGATGCCGGGTGTTGGCCCTGTGTGCCTCGGTCGTATGCAGTCCTGATTGTGGCGCTCACCTGCACGGCGCCAAACACGCATACGACCATCATTGGCACCAAGACAGAAGCGACTCTCATCGCTGAAGACGACACGTCTCCATTCGTCCCTCCATTCACGCCTGTCGCGACACCACTGGAGGCGGGCTGCACGATGTTGGGGCATGAGCGGAAGACGGCCTAACGGTGTGCGGGACCGTAGCCCAGCTTCATGGAGACGGTTGCGAATGGTCCTCGCCGATACCCCAGGAGCAACAGTGTCCCTAATTTGCTGGGAAGTGGCGGTGCGGTCCCCTACGGCACTGCGTAGGATCCTACGGTCTTGGCGTGCATCCGTGCGTCGCTGCGGTCCGGTCCCAGGTCGACGGGCACGTGCACCTTCCGCCGACCACTGGCGACAACATCGATGTACTGTGGAGACCTCACGCCCCACGTGTTGAGCAATTCGGCGGTACGTCCACCCGGCCTCCCGCATGCCCACTATACGCCCTCGCTCAAAGTCCGTCAACTGCACATACGGTTCACGTCCACGCTGTCGCGGCATGCTACCAGTGTTAAAGACTGCGATGGAGCTCCGTATGCCACGGCAAACTGGCTGACACTGACGGCGGCGGTGCACAAATGCTGCGCAGCTAGCGCCATTCGTCGGCCAACACTGCGGTTCCTGGTGTGTCCGCTGTGCCGTGCGTGTGATCAGTGCTTGTACAGCCCTCTCGCAGTGTCCGGAGCAAGTATGGTGGGTCTGACACACCGGTGTCAATGTGTTCTTTTTTCCATTTCCAGGAGTGTATTTATATAGGTCTTTCTTGTGTTCACAACACAAGATTTGCACCCAGTGGCCAAAATTGGAACTAATGTTTCTACCAGCGTAAATCGGTTCCTCTTTAGCGCATCAGAATGTTTACCAAATTTCGCTGTCATACGACAATTATAGCCCAAAGATGAACTCTGCGACTATCTGGACTTTAGTCATAACCACCTTTCTTCTTTCTTTTGTTCACAGCACAAGATTTGCACCCAGTGGCCAAAATTGGAGCTAATGTTTTTCCATCGTAAATCGGTTCCTCTTTAGCGGATCAGAATGTCTACCAAGTTTCGCTGTCATACGATAATTACAGCCCAGAGCGGAACTCTGCGAAAATCTGGACTTTAGTCATAACCACCTTTCTTGTTATCAGTTTTCTGATTGGTTTGATACAGTCTGACCACGACTTTCCTGTGTCGACCTCTTCATTTCAGCATAACATTTGCACTCAACGTCCTTACTTATTTGTTGAATATATTCCAATATCTGTCCCCACTTTTACCCTCTACAGCTCCCTCAAGTACTAGGAAGCCTCAAGGCATGTGTCACCATCCTGTCGCCTCTTCTTACTGTTAAGCAAACAGTCCTGTCCTTGCTGACTCTGAGGAGAATCTTCTCATTTGCTGTCAGCCCTCTTTCGCCTCTTTTCTTTCCTGGTTTTACCACAGTCCATGATTCACTACCGTACAATGTCGTGCTGGAAACGTATATTCCCAACAATTTAATCCCCAAAATCATGTTCCATGCTTATTTTAGTAGACCTTTTTTTCATCAGGAACGACCTCTTTGTTTGCGCTAGCCTGATTTTATGTCCTCCTTGCTTCGTGCGGCACGTCTCACTTTGCTCCTAAAGCAGCGGAATTCCTTCACTTCGTGTACTTTGCGGGCTCAGTTTTGATGTTATACTTACCGATAATTTCATTTTTGCTTCTCCTCATTAGTGTCATCTTTCTTCGGTTAGCCGGCCGCTGGTGGCCGAGCGGTTCTGGCGCTACAGTCTGGAACCGCGCGACTGCTACGGTCGCAGGTTCGAATCCTGCCTCGGGCATGGATGTGTTTGTTGTCCTTAGGTTAGTTAGGTTTAAGTAGTTCTAAGTTCTAGGGGACTTATGACCTCAGCAGTTGAGTCCCATAGTGCTCAGAGCCATTTGAACCATTTTTTTCTTCGGTTAGTCCTCACGAAAAGTGCCCAAACGTCAGACTTTATTACATTCAGCACATCTTACAGTTCTCCCTCGCTTTGAATGAGGATAGTAATGTCTGTATACGACCACCTAACTTCCGACGAATGTATGTGCGTAGGTGTGTGTTTTCATTTGAACTTATCAAGCACCGATAAGCAAGTTAAGTTGCACATACATAGAGGCTGTAACGCGTATAAGTGTGGATGTTTCTCTCGGTGACGGAGGGCAGTGCACTGTACAAGATCACAATAGTATTTACGTTATTTGTAGACTAATAACTACAGCTATTACAAGTCGTATATTTTTGGGTTGGTTAGCACCTCCAAATATGCGTGGCAAGAGCAAGCCATTAACGCTTCTTTTCCCCTGGGCAGCAGGTCAGGTGTTGAAGTGTGGATACGTGGAAGCAGAACGGTCACTCTACACTGACAGGTGCGGTCTACTTAGTGGTGCAGTTACGATCATGCACATAACATCAGGCCGTAAGGTTCAAATTGGTTCAAACGGCTCTGAGCACTGTGGGACTTAATATCTGAGGTCATCAGTCCCCCAGATAGTCACACATATCCATGCTCGAGGCAGGGTTCGAACCTGCGACGGTAGCAGTCACGCCGTCCGGACTGAAGCGCCTAGAACTGCTCGGCCACAGCGAACAGCCCGTAAAGTTCCCGACACATTCGTGGGAAGACTATTTGCCGCAGAGAAAACACAACCATCACACGGATGAGTGTACATGTTAAGGTATCACTAGTAAAAAATATGCAGTTGTACCCGTTACACCCACTACGATCCACCTTTGGTTACATTTCGGTGCCTGACATGTTCCGACAAATATATGCACACTTTGGTGCTCCACATGGTTCTCTATATGCTCAATACATGTTTGTTTATTAGTCTAGCAACAATTCTTCCGTTCTTTCCTTTGCTTATTCGTGATCTTGCTGGTCGTTATAGTCAATACGTGTTAATTTATCTATCTGGAATAATCACGTACAGCATTAGGAAATGTGTTCTTATCGATTGTCTATCAGAGATCCACAGTACTAATTGATTTCTCTTCCGTTACGGACAGATCGTCACGTTGAAATGTCACATGTTCAAAGTTTCTGTAAAAAATTATAACTGGTGCCAGCCTTTGAGGTAAAGAACAGTCCATTACAAGGGCTGTGTTATATGCTCGCTGAATGCAACAATATCACTGTGTAGGGCTTCGTCTGATAAAGTCTTCTCCACAGTCGACAGAAAAAGTGTGTATGTGTGTGTGTGTGTGTGTGTGTGTGTGTGTGTGTGTGTGTGAAAGGGACTGCGACAGAGCTTGTATATGAAGGTAAGATGGGTGTGAGCTAACGTCTGCGATATGTATGTGGCCGATGGTCGCTCGCATGGAAGGTCAAGGGAGAAGGGTGATAATTCGTTTTCCACGGACTGGACGCCGCTACATGAATCTCGCCGGTGGCCACGTCTGACGTTTATCGCCTCGAGACGGCCACACACTTCCTCCTAGCAGTATCTGCCCTTCCACTACGTTTGTCAGGGGGCGATCCGGAGTCTGCCGAGGGCGGGTGGACGGTCCTCCAGGGCGACAGAGGGCGGACCTTCCGCTGGGGAAGCTTCTTCCTCTCGTGTGTCTCAGAAGTCATCGTCACCTCTCCGTAACCTGCACACAGATATCCACCGCGCAGTGAGTCACTGCGGTAGCGACTGTCTGACAATAAACGTGGCCCTCGAGTTATTCATTGGGCAGACTCGTCTCTGGAGAAGACATGGTCCTTTCAGTTGTGTGTGTGTGTGTGTGTGTGTGTGTGTGTGTGTGTGTGTGTGTGTGTGTGTGTGCGGGGGAGGGGGAGAGACGGCAAGGGGGAATGAGGAAGACGGGTGAGGGGGTGAGGGAGGTAGTGCTGGCCCGACGACATAAGTTGGGGAGGTGTCAGGGTAAAGAGACAAGACACCAAGAGACGAGACTATGCTAGACAATATATTTAATAACACACTCTAAGACAGAAAAACGACGCATCATGAAGGAATTATCCATATGAGTCAGAAATCGGTAGATGTGATGTACATGTCCAGATAAGCAAATAATTACAATCGCAGAAAAACTGTATAGTTTACTCAAGAGAAAGAGCTTTACCAGTTGAACAAGTCGGAAATGATTCAAATGGTTCCATAAAAACACGGGAGAACTGCCGGATGTCAGTAACGTCCTGCCACGAAATTTTGGCGCAGAGTGTGCTGGCCATCTGCAGGTGAGTGCCACTGTAGTGTTACTGGCGAGCATGCTCTGAGCTCCGCTATTTAAAGCCACACTGACAAGGGAACCTCCCCATCGCACCCCCTAGAGATTTAGTTACAAGTTGGCACAGTGGATAGGCCTTCAGAAACTGAACACAGATCAATCGAGAAAACAGGAAGAAGTTGTGTGGAACTACGAAAAAATTAGCAAAATATACAAACTGAGTAGTCCATGTGAAGATAGGCAACATCATGGATAATCTGAGTTCAGGAGCGCCGTGGTCCCGTGGTTAGTGTGAGCAGCTACGGAACGACAGGTCCTTGGTTCAAGTCTCCCCTTGAGCGAAAAGTTTTTCTTTATTTTCGCAAAGTTATGATCTGTCCATTCGTTCATTGACGTCTCTGTTCACTGTAATAAGTTTAGTGTCTGTGTTTTGCGTCCGCACCGCAAAACCGTGCGATTAGTAGACGAAAGGACGTGCCTCTCCAATGGGAACCGAAAACATTTGATCAGAAAGTCATAGGTCAACCGCTTCCTCCACAGGAAAACACGTCTTATACAGGGTGTTTCAAAAATGACCGGTATATTTGAAACGGCAATAAAAACTAAACGAGCAGCGATAGAAATACACCGTTTGTTGCAATATGCTTGGGACAACAGTACATTTTCTGGCGGACAAACTTTCGAAATTACAGTAGTTACAATTTTCAACAACAGATGGCGCTGCAAGTGATGTGAAAGATATAGAAGACAACGCAGTCTGTGGGTGCGCCATTCTGTACGTCGTCTTTCTGCTGTAAGCGTGTTCTGTTCACAACGTGCAAGTGTTCTGTAGACAACATGGTTTATTCCTTAGAACAGAGGATTTTTCTGGTGTTGGAATTCCACCGCCTAGAACACAGTGTTGTTGCAACAAGACGAAGTTTTCAACGGAGGTTTAATATAATCAAAGGACCGAAAACCGATACAATAAAGGATCTGTTTGAAAAATTTCAACGGACTGGGAACGTGACGGATGAACGTGCTGGAAAGGTAGGGCGACCGCGTACGGCAACCACAGAGGGCAACGCTCAGCTAGTGCAGCAGGTGATCCGACAGCGGCCTCGGGTTTCCGTTCGCCGTGTTGCAGCTGCGGTCCAAATGACGCCAACGTCCACGTATCGTCTCATGCGCCAGAGTTGACACCTCTATCCATACAAAATTCAAACGCGGCAACCCCTCAGCGCCGCTACCATTGCTGCACGAGAGACATTCGCTAACGATATAGTGCACAGGATTGATGACGGCGATATGCATGTGGGCAGCATTTGGTTTACTGATGAAGCTTATTTTTACCTGGACGGCTTCGTCAATAAACAGAACTGGCGCATACGGAGAACCGAAAAGCCCCATGTTGCAGTCCCATCGTCCCTGCATCCTCAAAAAGTACTGGTCTGGGCCGCCATTTCTTCCAAAGGAATCATTTGCCCATTTTTCAGATCCGAAACGATTACTGCATCACGCTATCTGGACATTCTTCGTGAATTTGTGGCGGTACAAACTGCCTTAAACGACACTGCGAACACCTCGTGGTTTATGCAAGATGGTGCCCGGCCACATCGCACGGCCGACGTCTTTAATTTCCTGAATGAATATTTCGATGATCGTGTGATTGCTTTGGGCTATCCGAAACATACAGGAGGCGGCGTGGATTGGCCTCCCTATTCGCCAGACATGAACCCCTGTGACTTCTTTCTGTGGGGACACTTGAAAGACCAGGTGTACCGCCAGAATCCAGAAACAATTGAACAGCTGAAGCAGTACATCTCATCTGCATGTGAAGCCATTCCGCCAGACACGTTGTCAAAGGTTTCGGGTAATTTCATTCAGAGACTACGCCATATTATTGCTACGCATGGTGGATATGTGGAAAATATCGTACTATAGAGTTTCCCAGACCGCAGCGCCATCTGTTGTTGAAAATTGTAACTACTGTAATTTCGAAAGTTTGTCTGCCTGAAAATGTACTGTTGTCCCAAGCATATTGCAACAAACGGTGTATTTCTATCGCTGCTCGTTTAGTTTTTATTGCCGTTTCAAATATACCGGTCATTTTTGAAACACCCTGTATATTCTATACGACACTGGTGACGGCATGTGCGTCACATGACAGGAATACGTTGTCGACCCACCTAACTTGTACACTTGGTGAATGGGTGAAAAGATTCTGCTACGTTGCCCGATTTAGGTTTTCTTGCGGATGTGATAATTACTCCCAAAAAAGTGATGAAAACATAACAGTTTGTCACATAAACTGCAACAAATGAATCCAACAGTTTCACAGGCACACACTTTTCCCTGCACTCTGTCAAAACATGTTTTTAACGTTTTCAAATTTTTCCGTGTGTAGACCGTCAAATCCTGCATATGTCCAAGCAAATCTGAACATGTCCTGGAATTTTGGAGAGCGAAGTTGATTATGTGTGAGTGCCTGAACTTTGGTAATTGTCTGAAAATAAAAAATTAAACTTTTCGGTCGAAGGAAGATGTGAACGAAGGACCTCTCGTTCCGCAGCTGCTCACGCTAACCACGGGACCACGGCGCTCCTGCGTTCAGTGTATCCTTGATGTTGCCTATCTTGCGCATGGACTACTCAGTTTGTATATTTTGCTTATTTTTTCATAGATCCACGCAACTTATTCCTGTTTTCTCGATTGATCTGTGTTCAATTTTCAAGGCTTATCCACTGTGGCAACTTATAACTAAATCTGAGGGGGGTGCGATGGGGAGGTTTCCTTCTGAGGTGACATTGCGCATGCGCTGCTCAGCGTGCGCGTTCCTAACAGCTCCGTGCGCTGCGCCTCGCGCCCTCCACGGTGAAAGCTTGGCGTATCGGTATCAGGTCGATTTTCATCTTTATGCAGATAACTACGTCGACTACCAAGTTTCTCTATAACAAGATTCCAAGCAGAGTTTAGCTGATAATCGCTATCTCGATTGATGAGAGTCTCGTTGTGAGATAATCTTATTTCCACAGATTCATTGATAATCGAGCTGCAAAAGTTTGATGTATGGGCCAAAACTTTTGTGTCGTTGTAATTCATGGAATGGTCTGTGGAAATACAATGCTCGGCGATTGTGGACTTTGTGCGTTGAAGAAGGCGAGTATGCCGCTGGTGTTTCACAATGCGTTCCTGCACAGTTCGTGTTGTTTGCACTATATATGATTTGCCGCATTCACACGGAATTTTGTAAACACCTGATTTACGCAGCCCCAGGTCGTCTTTAACAGATCCCACCAGTGATGAAATTTTGGAAGGATGGCGAAAGATGACTCTCACTTGACACTTTTTCAGTATTCAGCCTATCTGTGAAGAAATATTCCCAATAAATGGTAGATAAGCAGTCGACCTGAAGGCCTCTCCCTCTTCCTTGTTCCGTCGTTTGTAGGTCTGCATCACTCTGTTCACGTGCCTAGTTGAAAAGCCATTCTTCAGAAATACTTTTTGCAGGTGTTCCAGTTCTGTCGGAGTCAGAGATGGTATGGGCAAGGTGGATCAAGGTTTTGAGAACGCCCATTGTTTGTGTTGGATGGTGGCAACTAGCCGCTTGTAGATACAGATCTGTATGAGTGGGCTTTCTGTACACCGAGTGACCAAGTGTGCCATCACTCTTACGTCGCACCAAGACGTCTAAAAATGGCAAACAACCATCTTTCTCTATCTCCATGGTAAACTTTATGTTTTCATGTATGGATTTCATGTGACGTAAAAACTCTTGGAGACGGTCCAGACCATGAGGCTACACTATTAAACATGATTCAAATGGCTCTGAGCACTATGGGACTTAACATCTGAGGTCATCAGTCCCCTAGAACTTAGAACTACTTAAACCTAACTAAGTTCAACGCATACATCCATGCCCGAGGCAGGATTCGAACCTGCGACCGTAGTAGTCGCGCGGTTCCGGACTGAAGTGCCTAGAACCGTTCGTTCACCGCGGCCAGCAAGTCAGAAATGCATTAGCCCACGTCTGCCCTTATGGAGAAAATTATTCGGCTTGGCGTTGATTGACCACTGGAGGTACTCTATTTTACTTATTTTATGTTTACCATTAGATATCAGTTTAATTTCTTGTCAGAAGAAATCCAAAACCATGTTCTGAAATATGGTCTTGTTTCTCCACTAGGAAGTGCCGCAAGATCCTCCAAAAAATCGTAACACAACACAAACACAAATGTCATACTAAATAATGTAAATTCATCCGATGATGGAGGTTTAAACCTTTGAAACGCGTCGTGGAAATAAATAAAACGGTGTCTAGTAACAGTAAACTTGTTGTTTCATTTAATGTCAGTAACAGTCACGGTAAAGTCTAACCTAAAATGTTCGCATTTAAAGCACATATACATTGTTATAGAAGCCGTTTGATTTCCAGTCTTGTAAGCTGAGCACCTCGTACTGAATCCAGACGGTATCAGATTGCCGACTAAACGTGACGTAGTCTCCACACGGGGTGCCCGCTGGGCTTGCGGAGTAAGGAGGCCTGAACCCAAGTTTGTGCTTTTTGCGTGACGACGCACGGAAGGGGCCACGCCCTCCCGGCGGGCGGCTGTCCAATGGAGACGTCCCGCCAGACAGGAGGAAGACGGGCGCCGGGATATGACGGAGCGAGACGTCACCGCGATATACGGCCTCTGCCGACTGTAATGTTCGCCGCACGTCTCTCGCGTGACAGCGATGGAGCGATCGCCTCGCGTGAGGCACGTCTTGGCTACGGCAAGAACAACATTGAACACGGCGCCTACAGACCGCGCACAATGTAAGCTGCCGACTCCAGTCGGCTGCACATATGGCCCCTCACTGGAGGCGGCTCTAAGCTTCAACCTGCGCAGTGCATCGGCGACGTGCATGGCTTTCGAACATACCATCATACTTATAGCAGCATGGCATTAATTTCCAAATGAAGTACGATGCACTTTACAAAATAGACTGACAAAAATCAACCTTTAAAAATTTCCGAGAGCTGGTATCTAAAAAATTCTCAAAGATTTTTATCGTTCCTATTTAAATATTTACGAGGGCAGTTCAATAGGTAATGCAACACATTTTTTTTCTGAAACAGGGGTTGTTTTAGTCAGCATTGAAATACACCAAGTTATTCCCCAATCTTTTAGCTACACAACACTATTTTTCAACGTAATCTCCATTCAATGCTACGGCCTTACGCCACCTTGAAATGAGGGCCTGTATGCCAGCACGGTACCATTACACTGGTCGATGTCGGAGCTAACGTCGTACTGCATCAATAACTTCTTCATCATCCGCGTAGTGCCTCCCACGGATTGCGTCCTTCATTGGGCCAAACATATGGAAATCCGACGTTGCGAGATCGGGGCTGTAGGGTGCATGAGGAAGAACAGTCCACTGAAGTTTTGTGAGCTCCTCTCGGGTGCGAAGATTTGTGTGAGGTCTTGCGTTGTCATGAAGAAGGAGAAGTTCGTTCAGATTTTTGTGCCTACGAACATGCTGAAGTCGTTTCTACAATTTCTAAAGAGTAGCACAATACACTTCAGAGTTCATCGTTTGACCATGCGGAAGGACATCGAACAGAATAACCCCTTCAGCGTCCCAGAAGACTGTAACCATGACTTTACCGGCTGAGGGCATGGCTTTAAACTTTTTCTTGGTAGGGGAGTGGGTGTGGCGCCACTCCATTGATTGCCGTTTTGCTTCAGGTTCGAAGTGATGAACCTATGTTTCATCGCCTGTAACAATCTTTGACAAGAAATTGTCACCCTCAGCCACATGACGAGCAAGCAGTTCCGCACAGATGGTTTTCCTTTGCTCTTTATGGTGTTCGGTTAGACAACGAGGGACCCAGCGGGAACAAACCTTTGAATATCCCAACTGGTGAACAATTGTGACAGCACTACCAACAGAGATGTCAAGTTGAGCGCTGAGTTGTTTGATGGTGATCCGTCGATCATCTCGAACGAGTGTGTTCGCACGCTCCGCCATTGGAGGAGTCACAGCTGTGCACGGCCGGCCCGCACGCGGGAGATCAGACAGTCTTGCTTGACCTTGCGGCGATGATGACACACGCTTTGCCCAACGACTCACCGTGCTTTTGTCCACTGCCAGATCACCGTAGACATTCTGCAAGCGCCTATGAATATCTGAGATGCCCTGGTTTTCCGCCAAAAGAAACTCGATCACTGCCCATTGTTTGCAACGCACATCCGTTACAGACGCCATTTTAACAGCTCCGTACAGCGCTGCCACCTGTCGGAAGTCAATGAAACTATACGGGACGAAGCGGGAATGTTTGAAAATATTCCACAAGAAATTTCCGGTTTTTTCAACCAAAATTGCCGGGAAAAAAAATGTGTTGCGTTACTTATTGAACTGCCCTCGTACAACAGCTTTGCTAAAACTCCGTGCGTAGCGTTCTAGTCAAAACACTAAGGTTGTTCGTTCAATTCTCGCTAGATGAAACTTTCTTGTAATTCTATGTTTTATGCGCATTGGAAAAGTGAAAAAAGTGAAAAAATCTGAAAGGTTGCCGACCGCTGTGGTCGAGCGGTTCTAGGCGCCTAAACCTGGAACCGCGCGACTGCTACGGTCGCAGGTTCGAATGCTGCCTCGGGCATGGATGTGTGTGATGTCCTTAGGTTAGTTAGGTTTAAGTAGTTCTAAGTTCTAGGGGACTGATGACCTCAGATGGTAAATACCATAGCGCTCAGAGCCATTTGAACTCTATTTTTTGAAATGATTGTAATCGACTTCTTGGGTAGGCTGTGATGAGAAATAATTGCTGAGAAAAATATTCGATACCTGCGTCGTTTCCGACTTAATTGGTATTGAAATTAGCCAATCAGACCATAGCAAAATCGCCCCTACATACTTCCGTAGCCGTCATCCGCCCCTGTCATCCATGGCTCGTGGTGCCCACCGTCACTTCGGCGCCGATTCTCGATAACACCACTTTGCCATGCACGGTGTACTTTAACCAGTCGCAAAAGGTGATTTTCGTCTAGTTGAACTGAAATAAAAATGAAAAAGGACATGGGACAGTAGTAAGGATGGAACCCCGAGCCAAAGGCTGAGCAGTCTCGTGCGTTTTCTTAACAAATATTTCTCAGCATAGTCTATCCTGCAACACCCTTTGAAGCTTTTCACACTGTTTCAAACCACCCTATATAAAAACCTTCTTCATGTGAATTGCAACTAAGAATAAAACCACGTTACTTGTGTTAAAAGATATGATTCAATAATTTGCTATTCACGTACAGGCATCTGAAGATGACAAGTGGGAAATTCGTCGAAACATTATAAGCGAAAAAACTCCACAAATCGACTGACTTCCCGATAAGATTTAGTCAACGAAAATAGTCGAAAAATCCTGGATTTCGATATCACTAAGTATTGTCGTGTAACAGTATCACTTAGTCTCCCGCTATTTTGGGCTGGAAATGTAAATGTGACACCTGATGATGGCTGTGGGATCGAAACATGCACAGACACAATGTAAAATAATATGAGATTTTTTTACGTCTTCTGAAGCCAGCCGTGTAATTAGACTGTTTTTTAAATAATATATGTACGGTGTATGTTCTTTCGGGCATGTCTGAAAAAACAGACAGTGCTCTTGATCCCATAGCCATACCTACACATGATGAAATGAAATAAATTCTAACATCGGCTGCTATTGGGCGTAGAAATGAATTCATTGGCGACAAGCGAAATACGAGGGCAGTTCAATAAGTAATTCAACACATTTTTTTTCTCGGCCAATTTTGGTTGAAAAAACCGGAAATTTCTTGTGGAATATTTTCAAACATTCCCGCTTCGTCTCGTATAGTTTCATTGACTTCCGACAGGTGGCAGCGCTGTACGGAGCTGTTAAAATGGCGTCTGTAACGGATGTGCGTTGCAAACAACGGGCAGTGATCGAGTTTCTTTTGGCGGAAAACGAGGGCATCTCAGATATTCATAGGCGCTTGAAGAATGTCTACGGTGATCTGGCAGTGGACAAAAGCACGGTGAGTCGTTGGGCAAAGCGTGTGTCATCATCGCCGCAAGGTCAAGCAAGACTGTCTGATCTCCCGCGTGCGGGCCGGCCGTGCACAGCTGTGACTCCTCCAATGGCGGAGCGTGCGAACACACTCGTTCGAGAGGATCGACGGATCACCAGCAAACAACTCAGTGCTCAACTTGACATCTCTGTTGGTAGTGCTGTCACAATTGTTCACCAGTTGGGATATTCAAAGGTTTGTTCCCGCTAGGTCCCTCGTTGTCTAACTGAACACCATAAAGAGCAAAGGAGAACCATCTGTGCGGAATTGCTTGCTCGTCATGTGGCTGAGGGTGACAATTTCTTGCCAAAGATTGTTACAGGCGATGAAACATGGGTTCATCACTTCGAACCTGAAACAAATCGGCAATCAATGGAGTGGCGCCACACCCACTCCCCTACCAAGAAAAAGTTTAAAGCCATACCCTCAGCCGGTAAAGTCATGGTTACAGTCTTCTGGGACACTGAAGGGGTTATTCTGTTCGATGTCCTTCCCCATGGTCAAACGATCAACTCTGAAGTGTATTGTGCTACTCTTCAGAAATTGAAGAAACGACTTCAGCGTGTTCGTAGGCACAAAAATCTGAACGAACTTCTCCTTCTTCATGACAACGCAAGACCTCACACAAGTCTTCGCACCCGAGAGGAGCTCACAAAACTTCAGTGGACTGTTCTTCCTCATGCACCCTACAGCCCCGATCTCGCACCGTCGGATATCCATATGTTTGGCCCAATGAAGGACGCAATCCGTGGGAGGCACTACGCGGATGATGAAGACGTTATTGATGCAGTACGACGTTGGCTCCGACATCGACCAGTGGAATGGTACCGTGCAGGCATACAGGCCCTCATTTCAAGGTGGCGTAAGGCCGTAGCATTGAATGGAGATTACGTTGAAAAATAGTGTTGTGTAGCTAAAAGATTGGGGAATAACCTGGTGTATTTCAATGCTGAATAAAACAACCCCTGTTTCAGAAAAAAATGTGTTGCATTACTTATTGAACTGCCCTCGTATTATGCTGCATCGGTACTCTAACCGGAAATATCCGCTTTACGCGAGCGGTTGCCTCAATCGCTTCGGATATCCGAGCACGCTTTCCGCCCGACACAACGATCATCACATTTCATTTCCCAACCTGCCGCACACGAGGCCCACGAGAAAGACAGGTCGCGGCGCGTACTTCGCAAGGTAGGCCTGAACTCACTCCCTCGCTCAGCTCTCCAGACCTGTTAACTTGCAGCTGGACGTGTACGTACGAACGAGAACTGCATCTTCTACTGGAAGCTGCTGTTATGAAGTCTTGCTGATTAAAAGTACAACAACAAAATTTGATTTAAGTTCTCCATATAAATGGTGTAGCGGCTTGATTGTGGCATTTGGTCTCTTCTGCTTAACAGTCCTCATTTCATACAAGACGTGGTGGGTTATGCAACACATAATCCTTTTGGAATGATTTCAATTTTATTGTACCCCAGCACAGCAGTAACAAATTATTTGTAAGCCTATGGACTTCCGATCATTGTAGGACAATTAACAGTTAATACTCCACAATAGCGGATTCCAGTAGGAGATTCAATTCTCGTTTGTACGCACAAACCTAGTTATGAGTTAACAGGTGTAGAAAGGCTGAGCTCAGCGGGTAAGCGAACGCAGGCGTACCTTTGTGACGTACGCTCCGGGGCCAGCCTTCCTCGTAGGGCTCGTATCCCACACTACTTACGTAGCGCCCCTGTCTACTGCTGCAGTAATTCAGCACGACGCGGCGAGCAATGAGTATGGTGGACAGCAGGTGCTACGTAAGTACTGTGCGGCAAGTTGGGATTTTGTGTCGGACGGAAAGCGTGCTCGGATAGCCGGAGCGCTTAAGGCGACCGCTCGCGTAAAGCGAGAAATTCTGATTAGAGTGCCGGTGCGGCATAATATTTCACTTGTCTTGAATAAATTCATTTCAATACCAAATAGCAGCCGATCTCAGAATTCATTTGATTTCAGCATGTATGTATTTAATGTAAGTTGGGAATTTGTATCGGACGGAAAGCGTGCTCGGATAGCCGAAGCGCTTAAGGCGGCCGCTCGCGTAAAGCGAGAAATTCGGATTAGAGTGCCGGTGCGGCATAATATTTCACTTATCTTCAATAAATTCATTTCAATACCACATAGCAGCCGATCTCAGAATTCATTTGATTTCAGCATGTATGTATTTTATGTAAGTTGGGAATTTGTATCGGACGGAAAGCGTACTCGGATAGCCGAAGCGCTTAAGGCGACCGCTCGCGTAAAGCGAGAAATTCGGATTAGAGTGCCGGTGCGGCATAATATTTCACTTATCTTCAATAAATTCATTTCAATACCAAATAGCAGCCGATCTCAGAATTCATTTGATTTCAGCATGTATGTATTTTATGTAAGTTGGGAATTTGTGTCGGACGGAAAGCGTGCTCGGATAGCCGAAGCGCTTAAGGCGACCGCTCGCGTAAAGCGAGGAATTCTGATTAGAGTGCCGGTGCGGCATAATATTTCACTTGTCTTCAATAAATTCATTTCAATACCACATAGCAGCCGATCTCAGAATTCATTTGATTTCAGCATGTATGTATTTTATGTAAGTTGGGAATTTGTGTCGGACGGAAAGCGTGCTCGGATAGCCGAAGCGCTTAAGGCGACCGCTCGCGTAAAGCGAGAAATTCGGATTAGAGTGCCGGTGCGCCATAATATTTCACTTGTCTTCGATAAATTCATTTCAATACAACATAGCAGCCGATCTCAGAATTCATCTGATTTCAGCATGTATGCATTTTATGTAAGTTGGGAATTTGTGTCGGACGGAAAGCGTGCTCGGATAGCCGAAGCGCTTAAGGCGACCGCTCGCGTAAAGCGAGAAATTCGGATTAGAGTGCCGGTGCGGCATAATATTTCACTCGCCTTCAACTAAATTCATTTCAATACCAGATAGCAGCCGATCTCAGAATTTATTTGCTTTTAGCATGTATGTATTTTATGTCGGTCATTGGTTGATTGAACCCCACACACAATCTGATCTAAGATCCAGGTCGAATGTTGACTCTCAAATCGTCGTATCCACTGACTTCTTGTCCCGGACAGCGCGCAGTGGAAAGGCAGTGTGGCAGCGGCGACCCACATTGAGCTCGGATAAATCTGCCCTGTCTCCGGCGGACGCGTCGAACGCAGGGTAGGAGCGCGGGATTGAGTTTTTACCGGCTGACAAGAAATTACTCGGCAGGTAGGAGGGACGGCCGCGAAGCGGAGGAAGCCGTGGGCAGACGCGACTGACGGCGACGCGATGTTTGTTTAATGTGCGCCGCAGCTGGCGCGCATGAATAACGCAGCCTGCCCGCTTGTCCCAGGGTCCACGTGTCGCGAATACTGGCGCGCCGTCCGGAGCGGAGGTCCTGTCCCGTCACGTGTGTGGCGCCGGCGATCACACGCGGAGAGGCTAAATATGAGTCTGACAGCCGTGGCAGAGAAATGACCAGAAACGGTACCCGCAGGAAAGACAGGGACGTGGAGCCGTGTCAGCTGCTTGAGGTTTATCGGTTGAGCATCCATGTCGCGAACATCTCAGTCGAGGTGGTGCCACAGATTCTATATTGGGTTTAAATCCGGGGATTTATGTGGCCAGAGGAGTACAGTAAAGTCTTCCTGATGCTTTTCAAACCACGCACGTCCACGAAGAGGAGTAGCTATAGGTGTGACAGCCCTGGCAGCCAAGTTGGGTTGGGTTGGTTTGTTTTTGGGGAAGGAGACCAGACAGCGAGGTCATCGGTCTCATCGGATTAGGGAAGGATGGGGAAGGAATGCGGTCGTGCCCTTTCAAAGGAACCATCCCGGCATTTGCCTGGAGCGATTTAGGGAAATCACGGAAAACCTAAATCAGGATGGCCGGACGCGGGATTGAACCGTCGTCCTCTCGAATGCGAGTCCAGTGTCTAACCACTGCGCCACCTCGCTCGGTTGGCAGCGAAGTCACCAGAAAGGGCTGTAGCACCCAGTGTCCTGTCGACGACCATGTCGTCAGGTAAAGTTCCAGGTTCGTAGGGAGGATGCTGCATGTCATCTTGGATGGAGCGCCATCCATCACTCTAGAGTTATCTTCAGGGAAGTTTCCTGGGACATCTGCTGTCCATGTACTACAAACTGTGCAGTCGCATTAACGCAACCGTGTGTCGAAAGCCTGAAAAAACACTTTTTTTCAGTTGGACCGCTGCGAGACGTGCAAGTACAGAGTCAGTGAGGCTATGGAAGGTACCGACAAGGATATGGCTCCATGCTAAATCCAATGCTGTAGCCAGCTGCGCAAGGTTTCTCAGTTGAGGTCCATGGCTTAAACAGCGGGACTGAGATGGCCCCAAAGATTCTCAACTGGGTGTAAAACCGGGGAATTTGGAGGCCAGGGCAGTATCGTAAACTCTTCCAGAGGCTTTTCGAACCGCGCACGAACACAAAGAGGGTTAGCTGTAGGTGGGACAGTCATGGCGGGGAGGTGAACAGATGGGGCATTAGCACCCTGTGCTCCATCGCCGACGAAGTCGTCTCATTTCACTTCTTGATCCCCTCTCTTTTTCTCCATTTCATTCTCCATCTCACTGCTTTGCACTTACTGTTGACTCAACTTTGCCTCGCCACCCCCTCCCCCTCCCTCAATTCTCATCTACTCACCTCCTGGATTTTGAGCTCCATCATTACTCCTTCATTTCTATTATATATTAAATAAATACATGGTAACATAACTAACGAGACAGACCAGTGTAGACCTTTTTTGAGCGTAATTTTTTTATGTCTAAAATCTTCCTTAGAGAGTCTGTATATAAGGTTCATTCGCATAACGTGTGCCATAAATATTAAAATGTGTTAAAATGGCGATCTATCGCATGGAGGTCGGGCGCATCCGAGCGCACGAATGCAACCGACGTAATACTGTAACAGTTACCGACGGAATAGGAGTTGTCTTAGTTTCGAATAGTATCACAGAGGACATTAATATCAACTGAAATACTATTCTCAACAAGATTTCTCTTCGTAACATGATTCTTTTATGGTAAACAGTCTGAAAGCACGTGTTTGTCTCACATCTGCTTATCATTTCGCTTGTTTTATATACGGAGTACAACGCGTGTGCTTGAAAATGGTCAACAATAGTATTTACACGGATAAAAAAAGCTTCGGAAAGTAATCGCAGTCGTGCAAAAAACGCTTCGATTGGTAAGGAGAAACCATTTAATCGATATAATTTTGTCACAATGAGAGTTTTTCGAGATCGACGAAAAAAGGTTAACTGTAAAAAAAGGCTAACTGTCACACTGCAGATTACAGGTTTGTTCAGTTTCGATATTAAAAAACACAAATCGAAACTTTAAACGCTTGTATTTTCAAAACAACACTTTTCAATTTGCGGGAGGTAAGCTGATGAAACATTCATGTAATTACACAATACCTTTTTGCAACTTATGAGTCCGCGTCTTTTCCTCCGGTAGTACACACGATTTTTGCGATGTATTTTAATTTCAATTTTTGGTGCACGTTTCTGTAACGACTTTTTTGTTGAAAACACTAACTTTTATTTCAGAGTGCCGCCATTTTGTTATTAATCATTTTTTAAATATCCCTACGTACTACGTTAAACAATATCATACGTTTCAAAGCAATTTTCGGAATTTTGTACTAGATTGAAAATTGTGGAGTTCAGAGCTCCCATCAACAACCCTGGCACTCCGCGTGGGCCTTTCGTCGACAACGTGGTGTAGTGTCCTCTGGGTGCAAGATTTTTACTCAACAAAACAGATAATACAATCTTCAGGATGCGCAATAAAGGTCTAAAGTCAGATTTGGCATTTGTTTGTTATGTAACTGAACAAAATCATGAATATCGGTTCCAAAATCGAGCGTCACCCTAGTCCATCCCATTAAATGAAATGACACAATAATAACGAACTGCGGAGAAATAAAAGAAAACGGCTTTAAAAGAAACACTAGTGGCAAAGTTGGCAACACTACATGAGACACACGATACGTGTTAAGCCAGAAGGACAGAAATAAACAGTGACAGTACCAGTCTGTGCTGTGTTTCACGTAAAAAAATGCACAGCACTAAAAGCGCTGTGGGATTAGGCCAGAATAAACAGTGGCAAACGAAGAAATAACGCAAAAACGTGCAAGTAGACAGCGTTTCTTGATGTGAGCGAAAAGCCAAGCGTGAAACACCGTGAGTAAAAGCGGGTCAGGTGCGAGTAGACCTTGGGCACTGAGTGTTGCGTACAACCTTAATTACGTAAACAGACAGTTCGTCCATTCCAGGAATCGACAATATCGACCTGTTATCGATACTGATACTGGTAAGGTACTGGCCGCAGGGATTCCATTTTCGAGAACGTTTTAATTTCAGTATTATAAATGTAACAAACTGATGCAGGAGGAAGACGACCATTATTATAACAATCAGTAGTTCTCCATTTAGGCTGACTAGATTGCAGCGATAAAAGTCAAACATAAAGCAAGAAATGACTTTACTATTCATGTGACGCGTTTCGAAATTTATTCAAAATCAGATATCCAGGAGCAAGTTATGGACATAGATATGGCGTCTGAAGTTGTATATCAAACAAACATTCCCGATATTTATGTACAGCAATTGCTCCTGGATATCTGATGATGGATAAATTCCGAAACGCGTCGTATGAGGAATAAAGTCATTCCTTGCATGATGTTCGACTTTTACCATAGCGACACAGTCAGTCTGAATGCACAACTACTGATTGTTTTAATTTCAAGTTTGACGTCCGAAAGCAAACGATAAATTATCAATTTTTCCTTTACTTGCGCTGTGAAAGCTTTGCTTCTTGCGAAATTTCATTGTTCTGGGGCAACGGGAAGTAAGTTAACCTATAGGAAAATGTATTTTGGGTCAAATGGTTCAAATGGCTCTGAGCACTATGGGACATAACTTCTCAGGTCATCAGTCCACTAGAACTTAGAACTACTTAAACCTAACTAACCTAGGGACATCACACACATCCATGCCCGAGGCAGGATTCGAACCTGCGACTGTAGCGGTCGCGCGGTTCCAGACAATAGCGCCCAGAACCGCTCGGCCACCCCGGCTGGCAAAATGTATTTTATTCCAGTATTTGATCACAATATCAGTTCTTTTGACGATGACCGGTTTCAGTCCGTAATGACAGATCTGAGGACGATCATTACTGACTGAAACCGGTCATCGTCAAAAGAACTGATATTGTGATCAAAGACTGGAATAAAATACATTTGACAGTATTGGATCACTGTTCGTATACGCAACTTTGTCGCAGTTGGTTAACCTATAGGGTTCGATTCGCAAATTTGCCAGTATCCAAATACGTGACATAAATGGCAGTATCCTCTGACTGCACTAACTTAAAAGTTAACGTTTACTATACCGCTAAGGGACCATAAACCTTTGTATGTGACATAAATTTCAACTTGATATGTCTCCGTTCCTGAGAAATACGGGTCTTTACAGACCGACGGACACACAGACAGTCTGACAACAAATGACAAATAATTCATTTTCCATGTGATATAAATACAAATTTACAGTTTTCGAGGATTTTTTTTGTTTTTTTTTTTTTGGCTGTATGTGAAGCCATCCTTTTTGCCAAATGTTATGATTCTAGGCCAATGGGAAGTACCCCATATGTCTTGATGAGTGAGTTTGCGAATATCAAAACTGTAACATAAAGGGCCGTATGTTCTAATTGCACTGACTTAGAAGTTTCAATGTTTTACAGCGCCAGTGTACCATAAACCACAATATGCGGCATTAAAATTCAACGTGATACTTCTACCCAGTCCTGAAAAAAAAGTATTTTTAACAGCCGGACAGAGAGACAGAGAAGGAGACAGACAACAAAAAGATCCTGTAAGGGTTTCGTTTTTACCGAATGAGGTTCGGAGCCTTAAAACTCAACGTGTTTTGTAATAAACTGTTTTTCGATTCAGAAACCAATCAAACTGCAATCATTGCAGGCCGCTGATGTGGCAGACCAATGATGTGACAAAAACGCCCATCTTCTTGTAGTCGCAAAGACGAAATTAAAATACCCTCAATAATTTTACAGTGAAATTGGCTGCCGCTGACTGCAGTGGCAGAGTCAGGACGGAGACGGGAGGAAACGGCCAAGTTCAATAATTTTACAGTGAGATTGGCTGCCGCTGACTGCAGTGGCAGAGTCAGGACGAAGACGGGAGGAAACGGCCAAGTTTCACCTCACGACCCCCGGGGGGCACGGGGGTGGGGCGGACAGCACAGGGGGTAGGTAGCGGCTGGGGGCTGCACGGGCTGTCACACCCGGCCAGCAACGGCTTCATTACGGACAGCCCGGCCCGGCGACGACGCGGAATCCACAGCAGCCTGCAGCACTTGCCGACGGTGAGTCTGCGCGTTCACTACTCAAGATTTTCTCTTATTGACCCAAATTTCTTGGTGTGACCATTTAGGTATACAGCCACTTGTTGTACAGCTACGACATGTTTCGGATGCCTTGTTCCATCTTCAGGTGATAGTTTTGATGTTTTCAGCTAGGCAGCATTGCTCCCGAGAAATTTACGACGACAAAATTGTGTGTGTGTGTGTGTGTGTATGTGTGTGTGTGTGTGTGTGTGCGCACGAGCGCACCCGTGTGTGTAGACCTCCAGTGTACAACTCTTGCGCCGGCCGATGTGGCCGAGCGGTTCTAGGCGCTACAGTCTGGAACCGCGGGACCACCACGGTCGCAGGTTCGAATCCTGCCTCGGTCATGGATGTGTGTGATGTCTTTAGGGTAATTAAGGTTTAAGTAGTTCTAAGTTCAAGGGGACTGATGACCTCAGAAATTAAGTCCCATAGTGCTCAGAGCCATTTGAACCATTTTTACAACTCTTGCGGAAAACTGGCTACGCAGGCGATCATTATTATTTTCCTGAGAGCACTGTTTCTAACCTATACAGGAGAACTATTCGCTGATGATGGAGCGGAGTCTCCGAACGCCTTCTTATTGAGAAATTAACGCTCACTGGTTGATTACTTTGTGTTTATTAGTTTATAGTGTGAAAGTACAATCACGGAAACAACCTACAACAAATGTTTTTATTCAAAGTGACCCTGTAGGCACCCCCAGCGAATTACTCTTTTTCTTATTTTGCACGATTTCTCAAGTTGTAAAATCTTCTGTATAATAAAAACTGGACATACTTGTCGGTCGGAAATTATTCGCGATCCTCACCTGTAGAAAGCACATTTATTTTCCGCCTGTCAGCCGCTGTTTTCATCGTTGCAAAATGACCGGCTTCGGGAAGTGCCGTCCATGTTCAGAGCTATTAAATATAAAAATCAATCGCAGCGTAGTTTTAGCTCTATGTTTTTTTTCGTATTGTGCAGATCTGAAGATGGGCGACAGATAATAAAAACAGCGATCGATGGAGGAAAAATGAACGTATCGTTAATGTTGATGTTCTGTAAATCCTCATTTGCTCTTAATATTATATTAATGATTTTTAGGTTAGGCCATCCGTTTGGAACTGAATAAAAGGCAATACTTGTTTTCCCAGCGACAACTCGCACGCGAGCGCTCCCCCCCCCCCCCCCCCCCACACACACACACACACATATATATATATATATTACTGCCACAGACAGAACAATAGCTTCATCAGCAATACAGCAAGAGCATGTCGTGTAGACCAATATCAGCACACACAGCCACTGAAGATGCCGTAACAAACAAAAAACGCACGTAGCAAAACACGTATTTCCTTTATTCGGTTGCATACAGACGGTTCTAATCTAAAAATAATTGCGATAGGCCTAATATTCTCACGCTGTTAGTTCGGTGTGGCGCTTTGGCTGATAAAAAAAAAAAAGGTACAAGCTCTAATTGTTCGATCACGACGCGTTTCGGCGGCTTTGCTTCATTGTCAAGCTCCACTTTAGACTTTTATCTCAGCAGTGTAGCCCCCTAAGAAAGCTACGGTGTCGAAATATCTTTTACCATGCCTGTAAACTTTAAATGCAGAGCTTACCAGAAAAATACGTAACGCGGGTGCATAGGATTTCAGATATTTGGTCTTCTCGCTATTCTGCTGAACAGCAAAACCATAACTTGATGATGGTGAAAATTTTGCGAATCGCCTCGTTACAGAATACTTAATATGTACTGGCTGATTACGTTGTCTTTATTAGATTATACGTGGTGAACCCCAAATGCACTTACGAAACTTCGCAGGTGTTTAGGAATATTTCCTGGGTATTTTAGCATCAGGGACGCATAGTCTCCGGTGGCTCGATACATAGTAACTGCCTTTCCTTTCATTTCTCATCCGCATTTATTTTGGTATCTATTATGCACTGAAAATATCTGCACAACACTGCAGATGTCGATAGTATGTGCCATGTGTCTTGTCTGAAAACAAACCTGTTCCATGCACTCTCGGAACTAATCGACCACAGTATTTTTCCACATGGGAGTGAGGGCATTTTGTTCAACTTATAGTGAGTTTTTGTCGTGATATTTCACGAGGAACCGCTAAACCACTAGATAGTATATGTACAGCTGTCCTGAAAGCATTCACAATGCGATGTGTTTTCCGTATCACCAGTGTACTAGTTTAGTGTAACGGCCATGGGAGGCCAAGTGAAATAATATCGTGGTCGTACTTGCTACAACAGGGATGACGGCTTTACTCTCTCGTGTGTGTGTTTTTCCAGCAGTGTTATTTGTACGTTAACAATGATACACGGAAGTAATATGGATAAGTGTACCGACGAAAAGTTGGCCGATATGCACTTCATGTATGGGGTTCACTGAATGCAGTGGATGAGCGGCAAAAAAAAGTTATGCTCAGCTGTTCCCGCATCGACGGCAACCACATCGCAGCGCTTTTGCACTGGCTAGTAGTTGCATTACTCGTGTGTTTCGTGTTCTTAAGTTCTCGCGATTGGATACTACAGGACTTTTAGTTGTTGTGAAGGCATTTTGATTGTGACAACTGTACCCGTGGTAATAAATCGAAAAAAGTCATAATTACTCCCTAACGCGTCAACGGAGACCGCAGGTTCCTTGTACTAGAGTGCTGACAAAATGTTACTGAACAACCTCCGAAATTTTGTGGGTGCATTTGGGGTTTAGCATGTGGTTTAACCTCTCAGCCACGTAGGTAACCTAAAAAATGATTGTTACAGTTCTGGATATTTTAAACATTTTTTAAAGCTGTGCGCTTAGCAACCGTGTATGAGAATTTATAAAATGTAACAGTCAGCCAACTGGTTGCACACAACTTTTTTTTTTGTTTTTGTTTTTTTTCAAACACGATAAATAGGTTTCGACAACTCTAAGACTATCTTCATCAGAATGGTAAAAGTTACTAATACACAACAACTTTTAAATTTTAAGCAACGGTACTATCGTCGAGAGACATGTTTTTGTTCGTTGAGTCAAGTATAGAGGTCATAATAAAAAAAGAGAGACAGTTATCAAAGTAATGCAATCACAGTTGCAAGTGGCGGCACAAATTAACTGCTGTAGCAGTTAACTTGAGCCGCTGCTTGCAACTGTGGCCTATATTCTTGAGTCGTGGAACAAAAACAGACTCTTTTGACGATAGCACTGTTGCGAAAATTTAAAAGTAGTTATGTAGATGTAACTTTTACCATTCTGATGAAAATAGCTCCAAGACTATCGAAATCTGGTTGCGTGTTTATAAAAAAAAAAAAGAAAAATACTTTTCTTCTCAAGGTTATGATGCCGTACGAAGAGTTTTACGTCTGCATCTGTTATCTGGAAGTCACTACAAAGTGTGTACCACTGTGTACTTTCGGTGTGACAACGTCTCAGTCTGAGGCGCGCATATCAGAGCACATTTTGTTGCGGAAAGAATCTTGTCCATCACCGGATATTCCTGGCAAAGCTGTGCACGCAGTAGTCACATATGTTATGTATCTTGTTCAGTATTCTCGTATCATTTTGTGTTTTATGTAATATTCTCATATCATTTTGTATGTTAAGCTTCTAGCTAAACGTCTCTCTTACAAGTCTTACGGAACGTCGTTGAAGCTTGCAGCGGGATGAGGCGAAATTTATGGATGTGAACCGACATAAGAACTAATGATTATCTCACGCCGAACGCTCAAACAAATGAAAGCGTTAACCACCAGTTCGTGACAATTTGGTTTCATATTTTATTAAAACTGATACTAAAAAAATGGTTCAAATGGCTCTGAGTACTATGGGACTTAACTGCTGTGGTCATCAGTCCCCTAGAACTTAGAACTACTTAAACCTAACTAACCTAAGGACATCACAAACACCCATGCCCGAGGCAGGATTCGAACCTGCGACCGCAGCGGTCGCGCGGTTCCAGAGTGTAGCACCTAGAAGCGCCCGGCCACTCCGGCCGGCAAAACTGATACTCTATCAAGTTATGTAGGTGTACCTGGTTCGTAGTCTACGTTAAATTACAGCCTCCATCCCTCACCCCACTCCTGCTCCCAATAACTGCCTACCAATATAATCACTCTTAGGAAAGCACTGTGTTGCGAGAGCCAATCTTCTATTTGGGGCGAAGCTTCATATTTTTATATAATATCAGTAAACTCCCCACCCTGACTCTTTAAAGGATCGAACAACCATATATTCGCTAAAACTCCTTCAAACGCCTGAACACGTTACAAAAGAGATAATGTATAAAATATTTGACCGTAGGCATGTAAGCTACAAAAAGTTTATAAAAGGCTTGAAATTAAGTGTAAAGTTTTCTGAAAGCCGCTATATGCCAGCATTATTAAATACTCGATGAGAGTAATATGAAGAATTTGCGCTTCATTTTGGGCAAAAGTATTTTTCGTAACCCAATATTAACACCTGAACTACGTATCGTACAGTGAATTAATTTTGCTGGCACATTCAGTGGTACACGTGGATACTGCCTGAACAGCGTGTTGCGAATAGACTCAGTAGTAAAGAAGTTACAAATGAAAAACGTCATTTCTGCAGCTGAGGATTTACTGCATAAACAGCGAAAAATGTAGTAAGCGATAAACTTTTTCTCTTTCATCGTTTTGAGGGGGTTGTCAGCAAGAATTAAGTTTCGTAAAGGTTCGAAATTATGTGTACAGTTTGTCAGAAATCGCTAAGTGCTCCCATTCCTAAATAATGGATGAATATAGTGTGGGTGATTTGCGCGCCGTGAGCAATGCAGCTTCAAGATACATGCACAGTTTCTAACGTTAATAGTTGGCTTACTGCGTTCAACCTCTAACACAAGATTACACCTCCTAATGAATAGGTTATAACAGCATTAAAATTTTTTAAATTCCGTCAATAATAATATGAAATTCTGAAAATCAAATTTTTGTTGCCCCTGGGAAGAGGCGTTAGACAAGCAACTTGCTACTGGGATTGTCCATCGGGCAGTGGGTTAGCCATACTGTTACGACTGTTAATCAAGTCACACACAGTGCTTTAATGTTAACAGTAATTCAAAACTAATTACGAGTACAGCCACGAAGATCTCGAACGTCATCCGTGGAATCAAACGAGGCTTCTCGCAAGAAGGAAGAAAAACGATAAGCAACCGTCAGCTTGGAACGAAGCGATATCGATTTCAAATTAAGTGACATCAACGCACGAAACGTACGCACTGTTGGCACGAAAAGTACGCACTGTTTAACGAAAAGTGGAAACGTTCCTCATACCAACAAGAGGCAAAAATAAGAGAACGGGTAGGGTCATTCGCATACCAAAGTTACATGCAGCAAGTACGAGTTTGGATGCGGTAAGTCAGTGTGCGAGAGGTTGTGGCTGAATTCGGACTCGTCTTGTTTTACTGCTTTCTGGTTTATTCG
This sequence comes from Schistocerca serialis cubense, assembly GCF_023864345.2. Classification (NCBI taxonomy): domain Eukaryota; kingdom Metazoa; phylum Arthropoda; class Insecta; order Orthoptera; family Acrididae; genus Schistocerca; species Schistocerca serialis. The sequence goes on along the minus strand of NC_064649.1, from coordinate 68,051,679 downwards.
CCACATTCACCCGAGTGTTTTACAACGCCGTAACTTGACACCAGTGATGCAGAAAATAGTCTACACATTGCAAAATTATTTTAAATGTCATCTTACTTCATCCCGAACGAAAGGTTCGCTTTCTAAACGCCTGCAGATGTGTTCAATTATATTTCGCCATTTTATTTTTAATCAAATATTGAGCTCCATTGTCCGATGGAGCGTGAGAAAAGAACAAAAACACTTCATATGCCTCTGTGCAAGCTCTTCTTAGATTAATTTAAACTCGCAGTTGTCGCTCAATACATCCATATGTATACGCTGCAAATCACTGCGAATTTGCGTGGTAGAAGGTACTTTTTACCTCCCATATATTGCGATTTATTTGTATTATATTCAGGCGTGGTGTGTGGAAAGATTGACTGCCTCTATGGCACTGTGTCATCTCTGATTTGTTTTATTTTTAAATTTCCTCTGTGATATGTAGGTAGGCAGTTAAAAAATAGACACAGTTTATGCACTGAAATACAACTCTTTAAGCTTACATACGTAGAAGCCGCAATGAAATCCACTACTAAGAACTTTTTTAAATATTTGTCAGAAAAATATGGCTTGTTTTTCTAAGAGTTTCTGACAGTTTCGACTTTTCACTTCCGTGCCGTTTTTTAATTATTATCGTTCACTCTCGTGCGATGTCTGCATGCCTTCGGACATTCGTGCTGTCCTGGTCTGGACGCAAGCAATATCTCCAGTTCGTGCAGCCTGTTACGAATCCCATAGAAATATTATTACGTCACTCAGAAAAGGAAAGACTCTTACACTGCTACCTTCAAAATTTAAAATTGATCGACGATTGTAGGGTGCTTTTTAAGCTTGCGAAGTAGGTCCTTTAACTCTTCATCACGTTCAACGCGCCTCTGGAAACAGTGAACCCTTATTTATGGCCGGCCGAAGTGGCCGTGCGGTTAAAGGCGCTCCAGTCTGGAACCGCAAGACCGCTACGGTCGCAGGTTCGCATCCTGCCTCGGGCATGGATGTTTGTGATGTCCTTAGGTTAGTTAGGTTTAACTAGTTCTAAGTTCTAGGGGACTAATGACCTCAGCAGTTGAGTCCCATAGTGCTCAGAGCCTTATTTATGCCACGTGTACCTGGAATTAATGTCGCGAGTGATTTCCTCAATTATTTTTCCAGGTTCAGTTTTTACAAAGAAATTTTCGTGTGATTCTTTAGTTTCTCTAAAACCTAGGCTATCCCATTTTGTTCGCTGTCCTCGTATTGTAATCGGGAATTTATTCCGAAATACATATAACAGTTCTATAAAACTACCAAAAGAAAAGCAGAAGGTCTCTCTATGTAGTGTGAGATCATGAAAATGATAAGTGGTGTAACTTAGTGGTGTCATAAAAAATAGTTTCTCGTCCGTTGTGCAAAACATATTTCATCTTACCATGTTCGTTTTTGTTTCGCCTCCAATAAATGCCCTCATTTCCGGGAAAATATATTTTATTTCTTAACACACTTTTATACAATGTTGAGCTTCGTGCTGTTTATATTAGTAACAAATTAGCAGCAGTTTAGTATCTTCCATTTACAATAAGTTTTTGCTAATATCTAATTCGATGCGGTATGTGAATTTTCACGGTTCTGAATCTGTCTGCTAGTATTATTCTCTCCTTTTCGTAGACCACTAAGAAGTACTTATATTACGACTGTTCTGTTTCAAATATAGCCATCTCATATTTTTTATAAATTTTTGTATAACGTCAACTTTTGGTAATATAACTTTCTTTGTGTGTTAGTGCGTTTATTTTTGTTTGTTTCTTTGTGTGTGTGTGTGTGTGTGTGTGTGTGTGTGTGTGTGTGTGTGTATGTTCGAGATATATATATATATATATTCGACGCATTTTCGTCCTATCACTGACTACAATTTTCTCCTACTGTGGATTCCTGCATCTTATATTTATCTCAACTATTACACGTCTGATAGATGTTATGTCATTCTATTTTCTTCTGCAGTATTTTGAAATTACAACAGACAGTGAAGCATGTAGTATACTCCACAGAAATAAAACCCGTTTCTTTCGCTCAGCAGATTAAATTTTTCTTAATAGATACAACGTATCATGAAACAAGTCATTTATGACAAGCTGATTGACATCTACATATTTGAGTGGAAGAGAAGAAACTATTCTGGGACATTTCAAGGTATTTTATCTGTATCATGCACTTCCGGGGAACACTAACAAAGCAATGCTGTGGTGTTTACAAAAAAATCACGTTTACAGACGTAATGCGTTTCTTGTACGTTTCCATGGTTTTTTTACTTCAGCGTATTTAGAAACCGCAGCACTTCTGCTAAGAGCGTTTACTAACATTCTATTCAGTTGTCGATTTCATATTATCGTTATTTTTACTTCTACGTTACTTATCGTATTTTACACATATTGAAGCTATGGAAAACTGCCCGTGTAAAATATTTAGATTAACAGCATTCACCAAATTGACGCATTTCTGGAATGCTTCTAATTCTTCTTTTTTAATACTGGTCATTCATTTAGTTGTGTAAAATATTTCATGCTATTTAGGTTACTTGTTACACGAAAAATAACTAGCAGACGACAAATGTATTTAATTCGTAGTTGTAATGGCTACAGCTGTAGCAATGGAACCTACATACTTCAGTGTTTTCAGTTACTTTTTAGTTAAGTTATGGTCCGCTAACACGAGCTGCTTCACTGGCAGAAATAAATTCACGGCAATTCAGCTAGTGCGTAACATTACTACTGCCTCAACTCCGTCAAGGGACACAAGAAGGTTAAGTGTTACTTAAATCACTATAATCGTTTCCATCACGTAGCCTTCGATATTGTGGATTTCCAGATTCAGTCATTCGCACGGGCATTCGTTACCCTGTTGCCATATGGCAAGAGCAGTATATTCCTGACTGGTAACGTCAATGGGTCTATATTATAGTAGTTATTGTTTTTCATTAGGCCTAAAACTGACCTGGACTTCAACCCACCTCTTTCCCAGAACGTTGTCCCGAAACAAATTTATTTGTTTGTTTGTTACTTCCTCATACCTGTCTTTTTCATTTCCGTATGGGTTCCAAAGTCCGAAGCGCAACTGTTTCTTCAAGAAATTGGCCTTGCAAAATTGCATGCTTGGGTAGACACAGACTATACTTCATTAACAAAAAAACAAATAAGAGTACTTAATTTTCCAACATTTAAGTGACCGAGAAATTGCTGTAAGATCTGGATCCCAAAAAAAGAGAAGTAAACTACCTCTCAGGACAGAACGAAGCACTGCGACAAAGCCTCAAATTTGTGATTTTATTTTTAGTCCCTCGCAGTTTAAAAGTGGTTAAACAACGAGATTCCTACTGAGTTTCTTCCCCGTTGCTATTGTGTGAAAATTAGGGCTGCTAAACGTAAAGGCAATTTTTTTCTCTTTCATGTGAAAGTCTTTCCACAAAATCCTATTTTTGCGACATTCTACAAGAATGCTGTCGCTCTTTATGGCCCGATGAAAGCGATAACCACAACCACTGGTTAGTTTTAAACGGTACGCGCGTTTACGTATTTAGGCAGTAATGAGCTAAATCGCGTATCTCTTAATACTGAAAATAATTATTAAATTTGTGAAAAATAGGTCTATAACAACATCCAGTAAATGCTTATAAAATGCCTAAAACACCGAGAAAGGCTTGTGCTTACTTCACCCTGAGCTCCTTTCCTTAAAGTTAATTAATTGACATTCCTACTTCTCGCTTGAATTTTATCACATAGATGGAAGAGCCTCACGAGCTACGAACTGGACACGTATTCCGTTGAATTGGCGGTTCAGATTAATGTAGAGCAAACCTGATTAATATTTTCCGTAGTTTCCCAGAACCTATTATGGTCAGTATTATCACAAAGTGTTAAAAAGATTTTCTTCCCCCTCCTCGTCCAATTCTCGACTCACGTCTTTTACATGTGTTTGGATCATACTGTCAAGATTAAACTACAACCGCCTGCTCTCTTTTCAGCTGACGCTCTACTACAAGTTGCTACTGCAAAGTGAAAAAATGAAAGGAATGAATTTAAAAGCTAAGTAAAGATTCTTCCGATGATCAGACCACGATTCCATACAGGGTGTTCGGAAATTCCCGCCACAAACTTTCAGGACCTGTTGAGGGGAATGAGTACATAATACGTATTTCGAATAGGAATCCATGACCGGAAACGTACCGTTTACATTCTACGACGGTTTCGGTTCAGATGTTTAACTCATCCACTGCTGTTTGAAGAACTGAACTAGGCGTGACGCAGTACAATTATTAGGTAATAATTCGAAAGAAAATATGAGGAAACATCAATTTGTCACTGAAGCATATTTGTTCAAATGGTTCTGAGCATTATGGGACTTAACTTCTGAGGTCATCAGTCCCCTAGAACTTAGAACTTTTTAAGCCTAACTAACCTGAGGACATTACACACATCCATGCCCGAGGCAGGTTTCGAACATGCGACCGTAGCAGTCGCGCGGTTCCAGACTGTAGCGCCTAGAACCGCTCGGCCACCCCGGCCGGCTCAAGCACATCGGTCTGTATTAACATATCCACACTACATGTTTACGTTATTCCAAAACAAAAAAGAACACAGCATTCTATACGTACAGAACAGTACTGATACATTACAACAGCGGTTCGATGTGGCGACCACCGACGTTGCTACAGACATTGTACCTACGAAGCATGTTCTGGTGCTCACCCTCCATCCCGCCTGGTGTCTCTTCAGTTTCTAATGCAGCGGCCACAACTCGTGCCAGCAGATCTTCCTCTGTCTCTAGCTGGTGGTCTAGTGGCTAGCGTTTCTGCCTCTGGATCAAGGGGTCCCGAGTTCGGTTCCCTGCCGGGATGGGGACTTTTCTCTGCCCAGCGACTGGGTGTTTGTGTTGTCCTCATCATTTCTTCATCATTCGTGGAAGTGGAGAAATTGGACTGTGTGAAGTTTGGGAATTTGTAGCGGCGCTGATAACCGCGCAGTTGGGCGCACCACAAGTCCATCATCATCATCATCATCATCATCTTCATCATCATCCTCTGTCTCTACAGGAGTCTCGCAGCAAGGCAGGCGTTAAGCGACATCAGGTGACCGTCTGACATAGTACACTTCATCCTGTCTACACTACTGCATAGCAAGACAGACAGCTCTGAGATTTTTCTCTTTTCCCTCAGCAGACGTGGATGCGCTGCACATCTGTATGGAAACCGTTGTAGAACGGAAACGGTAGGGCTCCTATTCAAAATATTATGTACTAACTTCCTTGTATAGGTTCTAGAAGTTTGTAACGAGAAGTCCCGAAGATTCTGAAAAAAAAAACGGAATAAATAGTCACCGACAATGCACGATTCCTTTACATGCTCTTTTTCACCTGTATCTGTCATTCCACAAACGTTCGCCTGATGACGAGGGAAATGCATCCTGGCCACAACAAACTCTTCCCATCGTGGACAGTCTCTCTTTTCAGGCCGAGGATGGCCATTATTGGCATGGTCGAAACAGCTTGTCAGAGGCAGAGATGAATTTTTCCCTACTGCACACCAGAAAATTAATGCATTAATAGACATTGTTTTCTGTCTGCCTCCGTAGTTCAGTGATTACAGTGTCTGGCTACTCTGAAGAGGACCCGGTATGGGTTCCCGCTACTGCCTGGAATTTTTCCTCGATCCTAGGACTGGGAAGGGGTGCATTCAGCACACCGATGTCAATTCAGGAGCTACGTAAGCGGTCTGGGAAGCCAAAAACGGTCGGCACAGCAGTATGCTCCTCCGTACCGCATCCAAATAAAGCCAGTGGCGGAGGATGACACGGTGGTCGGTCGGTCCTGATTTTCGGGTCTGAGCCAGACCGTGGAGCATCTCTCACCTCTTCCTGGTTTTATGGCTCTGAGCACTATGCGACTTAACTTCTGAGGTCATCAGTCGCCTAGAACTTAGAACTAATTAAACCTAACTAACCTAAGGACATCACACACATCCATGCCCGAGGCAGGATTCGAACCCGCGACCGGAGCGGTCGCACGGTTCCAGACTGTAGCGCTTAGACCCGCTCGGCCACTCCGGCCGGCCTTTCTGGTTTTATTTTCAGTTAAAGTGTAACTTTGTCGGTTAATACATTTTCGAGTTTTGCGGCGACTCGCCTCTTCCCAAACAAGTAAGCTCTGGTCCCTAGGAGACGCTAGCCACCGCCCCCGCAGAGTGGATGACGCAGCCGCCACCCCCACGGGAGGCGCAGCGACCCCCGGCTTCCGCCGCACCCCCGAGCCCCACCTCCGAAGCCGCCCCCGGCGCTTCCTGTGACTCAGACAGAGCCCGCAACCGGCGGCCTATCCGCACACGCGGCCGCCTCTTCCGGCGCTGCAGAAAAGTGTTTTCCCCTCGCTTATTCCTCCTCGCCCTTTATTTTTATTTTTATTCCTCCCCTCGGCTCTCGCCCGCCCCCCAGCGACACCGGCGCCCCCACTCGTGCCCCGGTGGCTGGCGGCCGGAGTAGCGCTGGTTTTCCGCGGCGTAATGGGAAAATATAGCGGCGCTCAGCGCTCAGTGCAAACAAGCCGGCGCTCAAGTGGGCCGCGATAAAAACAACAGCCCGGGCGGCAAGTAGGCGCTGCCACGCTCTCCAAACTCCGTGTGCCACGACTAGCGCTGTCGTGGCGGCCACGTAGCTACCCAAACAAGAGCTGCTGCAAGTCGCAACTCGCTACAGCACGACGCGTTAAATTCTTCATCATTTCAAGGAAGCAAACAGTGACTCCTAAATCAGACCTGAATCGATGCTCTTTACTGCAGATCCACACAACGTGAGTCTAGAACGCAAAGTGTGTGGAATACTTTTATACACTTCTGGCCATTAAAATTGCAACACCACGAAGAAATGCAGATGATAAACAGGTATTCATTGGACAAATATATTATACTAGAACTGACATGTGATTACATTTTTACGCAATTTGGGTGCATAGATCCTGAGAAATCAGTACCCAGAACAACCACCTCTGGCCGTAATAGGGGCCTTGATACGCCTTGGCATTGAGTCAAACAGAGCTTGGATGGCGAGTACAAGTATAGGTGCCCACGCAGCTTCAACACGATACCACAGTTCATCAAGAGTAGTGACTGGCATATTGTGACAAGCCAGTTGCTCGGCCACCATTAACCAGACGTTTTCAGTTGGTGAGAGATCTGGAGAATGTGCTGGCCAGGGCAGCAGTCGAATATTTTCTGTATCCAGAAAGGCCCGTATAGGACTTGCAACATGCGGTTGTGCATTATCCTGCTGAAATGTAGGATTTCGCAGGGATCGAATGACGGGTAGAGGCACGGGTCGTAACGCATCTGAAATGTAACGTCCACTGTGCAGCCGGCCGAAGTGGCCGTGCGGTTAAAGGCGCTGCAGTCTGGAACCGCAAGACCGCTACGGTCACAGGTTCGAATCCTGCCTCGGTCATGGATGTTTGTGATGTCCTTAGGTTAGTTAGGTTTAACTAGTTCTAAGTTCTAGGGGACTAATGACCTCAGCAGTTGAGTCCCATAGTGCTCAGAGCCATTTGAACCATCCACTGTGCAAAGTGCCGTCAATGCGAACAAGAGGTGATCGAGACGTGTGATCAATGGCACCCCATACCACCACGCCGGGTGATACGCCAGTATGGCGATGACGAATACACGCTTCCAATGTGCGTTCACCGAGGTGTCATCAAACACGGATGCTGTAAACAGAACCTGTATTCATCCGAAAAAATGACGTTTTGCCATTCGTGCACCCAGGTTCGTCGTTGAGTACACCACCGCAGGCGCTCCGGTCTGTCGGAGCGTGATGGTACGCATTTCTCCTCCTTACACGAGCCATCACAACAACGTTTCACCAGGCAACGCCGGTCGACTGCTGTCTATGTATGAGATGTCGGTTGGAAACTTTCCTTATTTCACCACGTTGTAGGTGTCGCCACCGGCGCCAGCCATGTGTGAACGCTCTGAAAAACTAATCATTTGCATATCACAGCATCTTCTTCCTGTCAGTTAAATTTCACGTCTGTAGGACGTCATCTTCGTGGTGTACCAATTTTAATGGCCAGTAGTGTACTTCATCGTTTCAAGGAAGCAAACAGTGTCTGCGAAATCGGATTTGATTCGATGCTCTTTACTCCAGATCCACACAACGTGCGTCTAGAACGCAATGTGTGTCGAATACTTTTATACATCAATTATCACCCACTACTACGGTAATTTTCCACCACAGAAATAACTTATTAATTTTACAAAAGAAAAATATTGACAAATAGGAGTATCAAACAAGGCATACAAAGTAGTACGAACAGAAAAACTTCAGAACGTGTACAAACTGACATGGATGCATTACGATAAAAGAAACGTTTCAAGCCAAGCTCAGTCACTGCAACACAGTTGTACTACCAAAAGTAGTCCACGCAACAGGAATAACAATAGGAGCATCAGACATCAAAGAGACAGAAAAAAATACAACTTAAACTCCCCAGAAAAATTCTTCGAGCAGGACACAAAGATGGAAATGGATGAAGGGACCAAACAAATAATTATATGAATGCATAGACTGACTCACAGAAATGATCAGAAAACGGCGATTAACATTCTATGGGCACATACATAGCATGAACAACAACATACTCACAAAGAGGATTTTTTCGTAGTAAAATGGTCAATAAAAAAACAACAAATGGAAGAAGACCTACAACAGGCAGGAACCAGATGGGAAATGATAAATGAAAGAGACAAATTCAGAAGTAAAGATATGTACTGAAAATATGAAGTAAAATAAAGGAAAAAGCAGGGGAAATATGGACAGCGCACCGGCAACAGGAACACAGGCACAGAATGAAGAGGTTTTGGGAAGCAAAACAGAAGAAGGAAACAAGACAAAAAAAGGATAATCATGTAAAATTCAAGTTAATCGCTATCTTTAGGGCAAAAAAATGTGTGATAATAATAAAAAAATAAAGACAATTATGAAATGTCTGAATAAATATAGCGTCAGCCTCTGACTGCTTAGAAAGTTCCTAAAACACTGAGAAATTAGTGCATGCCCTATAGACCATATAAACTGTCCGTCCAAATACACTCCTGGAAATTGAAATAAGAACACCGTGAATTCATTGTCCCAGGAAGGGGAAACTTTATTGACACATTCCTGGGGTCAGATACATCACATGATCACACTGACAGAATCACAGGCACATTGACACAGGCAACAGAGCATGCACAATGTCGGCACTAGTACAGTGTATATCCACCTTTCGCAGCAATACAGGCTGCTATTCTCCCATGGAGACGATCGTAGTGATGCTGGATGTAGTCCTGTGGAACGGCTTGCCATGCCATTTCCACCTGGCGCCTCAGTTGGACCAGCGTTCGTGCTGGACGTGCAGACCGCGTGAGACGACGCTTCATCCAGTCCCAAACATGCTCAATGGGGGACAGATCCGGAGATCTTGCTGGCCAGGGTAGTTGACTTACACCTTCTAGAGCACGTTGGGTGGCACGGGATACATGCGGACGTGCATTGTCCCGTTGGAACAGCAAGTTCCCTTGCCGGTCTAGGAATGGTAGAACGATGGGTTCGATGACGGTTTGGATGTACCGTGCACTATTCATTGTCCCCTCGACGATCACCAGTGGTGTACGGCCAGTGTAGGAGATCGCTCCCCACACCATGATGCCGGGTGTTGGCCCTGTGTGCCTCGGTCGTATGCAGTCCTGATTGTGGCGCTCACCTGCACGGCGCCAAACACGCATACGACCATCATTGGCACCAAGGCAGAAGCGACTCTCATCGCTGAAGACGACACGTCTCCATTCGTCCCTCCATTCACGCCTGTCGCGACACCACTGGAGGCGGGCTGCACGATGTTGGGGCGTGAGCGGAAGACGGCCTAACGGTGTGCGGGACCGTAGCCCAGCTTCATGGAGACGGTTGCGAATGGTCCTCGCCGATACCCCAGGAGCAACAGTGTCCCTAATTTGCTGGGAAGTGGCGGTGCGGTCCCCTACGGCACTGCGTAGGATCCTACGGTCTTGGCGTGCATCCGTGCGTCGCTGCGGTCCGGTCCCAGGTCGACGGGCACGTGCACCTTCCGCCGACCACTGGCGACAACATCGATGTACTGTGGAGACCTCACGCCCCACGTGTTGAGCAATTCGGCGGTACGTCCACCCGGCCTCCCGCATGCCCACTATACGCCCTCGCTCAAAGTCCGTCAGCTGCACATACGGTTCACGTCCACGCTGTCGCGGCATGCTACCAGTGTTAAAGACTGCGATGGAGCTCCGTATGCCACGGCAAACTGGCTGACACTGACGGCGGCGGTGCACAAATGCTGCGCAGCTAGCGCCATTCGACGGCCAACACCGCGGTTCCTGGTGTGTCTGCTGTGCCGTGCGTGTGATCATTGCTTGTACAGCCCTCTCGCAGTGTCCGGAGCAAGTATGGTGGGTCTGACACACCGGTGTCAATGTGTTCTTTTTTCCATATCCAGGAGTGTAGTTTTGACACCGTATAAGCGATGTCAGCATAGTAGGAATGGAGGTAACTTAAACTAGTAACTGTCAATGAAACAGATATCCATTCAACCAGTCAATTGGAAGCAGGCACTGTTAAGATCTGTATGTGTAGTTGTAGTGTGTCAATATTGTTGTCCCACAAATCGCTACATTTCTAAATCGCACATTCAGGGCTCCTTCGACAATGTTTTGAGCACGCTGTGTGGGAGCACTATCGGTCTGGCAAATCAACTTGCTTCGCAGGGCAGCCTACATGTCAGGGGCGAGAAATGGTTTTTGTGGACCCTGACTAATAGGGTACCCTGAATGACGGGTATTTTGTGTCAGAACAGTATCAGCCTCCGTTACTGATATGCCTTGCAAGGCAGCTTGAATGCTGGGGACAAATAAACGATTTTCAAGTCCTTGAAGTATAATGTGTCCTGCAAGAGAGGCGTGTTGTGGGAGTAGTATCGGCCTACTTCAAGGAGCTATATTGCAGGGGCTACGTGTGCTAACGGGCATGGCTGGGGACAAGCTGTGATAGACAGAGAAGGGGGTGAACAGAGCAAGGAGGAAGGAGGAAATGGACTGAGAGAGGGGAGGAAGATGAGAGGCATGATGCAGTTGTAAGGTGCAGAGGGTTAGTGACCAGGTGGAAATGGAAGAGACAGAGAGAGAGAGAGAGAGAGAGAGAGAGAGAGAGAGAGAGAGAGAGAGAGAGAGAGAGAGAGAGATGGGGAGGAGGATAAGGTCAGAGGGAGTGGGATGAGCCGACCACTGTGGCTGAGCAGTTCTAGGTGCTTCAGTCTGGAACAGCCCTGCTACTATGGTCGCAGGTTTGAATCCTGCCTCGGGCATGGATGTGTGTGATGTCCTTAGGTTGGTTAGGTTTAAGTAGTTCTAAGTCTAGGGGACTGATGACCTCATTTTAAGTCCCATAGTGCTTAGAGCCATTTGAACCATTTTTGGAGTGGGATGAAGATGTATTCAGAGATGGGGGTGCTAAAAATAGACAAAGAGAGGTATAGAAGGAGAGGAAGAGACAGAGAGAGTAGGAAGGGGGAGACTGACAGATTGTGGTGGGAGGATGAGGTTGACAGACAGGGGGAAAGAAGTGGACATAGAGAGAGGGAGGTGTGTCCAATTTATGTGTTGAATGAGAGAGAGAGAGAGGGGGGGGGGAGGTTGGGAGGAGCGTAGTGCATCTTCAATTGTCACAACTACTGTAATTATGTCTCTTACGCCAGCAAGGCTGTTATGATAGCGGGGGCGGAAAGAGTGGTAAATTCCAAAAGCAGAACAATCACGGAAATCGATAAGTTTGGCGTGAATAACGTGTTATGGAAGCATGTTGCAGCCAGAGATGGGTGACAAAACATATCTTCTATCATAACTTCAGCATGTTGGGACTATATCATAAAGTTTAAGTCGAAAAAGCCGATGGCATGGCGGCCAGGAGTTGCTAATAGCGTTACTCGGTGGCTCCCCACAGACGGGGAGGGACAAGTGAGAGGGTTATTAAATTTTGGTCGGGTCGCGGTCTGCGAGAGGGGCCGCATGCCGGGAGATGGATTCCGGGGTTAAACTGCCGGCTGATCCGCTCCAGCACGCCGGAGAGGGGGCGCCGGATATGTGGGGTAAAGGCTTAGGCCGGCTGCTGAGGGAGGCGCGGCGAAGTGTCCCAAGGGACAGATCGGGACCTACGCCGAAAGGTATAAGGCGCTTCCGTGGAGACGAGGGGAGTAGAGTCCTGTCTACCTAAACTAGTGTCGCCACTTTATTCACAAGGGTACCTATCGGCCATGGTGCTCGCTTTTCTCTCGAGCATACAGTTCGTCTTATTTATAACTCACAGTATACACTCCTGGAAATGGAAAAAAGAACACATTGACACCGGTGTGTCAGACCCACCATACTTGCTCCGGACACTGCGAGAGGGCTGTACAAGCAATGATCACACGCACGGCACAGCGGACACACCAGGAACCGCGGTGTTGGCCGTCGAATGGCGCTAGCTGCGCAGCATTTGTGCACCGCCGCCGTCAGTGTCAGCCAGTTTGCCGTGGCATACGGAGCTCCATCGCAGTCTTTAACACTGGTAGCATGCCGCGACAGCGTGGACGTGAACCGTATGTGCAGTTGACGGACTTTGAGCGAGGGCGTATAGTGGGCATGCGGGAGGCCGGGTGGACGTACCGCCGAATTGCTCAACACGTGGGGCGTGAGGTCTCCACAGTACATCGATGTTGTCGCCAGTGGTCGGCGGAAGGTGCACGTGCCCGTCGACCTGGGACCGGACCACAGCGACGCACGGATGCACGCCAAGACCGTAGGATCCTACGCAGTGCCGTAGGGGACCGCACCGCCACTTCCCAGCAAATTAGGGACACTGTTGCTCCTGGGGTATCGGCGAGGACCATTCGCGACCGTCTCCATGAAGCTGGGCTACGGTCCCGCACACCGTTAGGCCGTCTTCCGCTCACGCCCCAACATCGTGCAGCCCGCCTCCAGTGGTGTCGCTACAGGCGTGAATGGAGGGACGAATGGAGACGTGTCGTCTTCAGCGATGAGAGTCGCTTCTGCCTTGGTGCCAATGATGGTCGTATGTGTGTTTGGCGCCGTGCAGGTGAGCGCCACAATCAGGACTGCATACGACCGAGGCACACAGGGCCAATACCCGGCATCATGGTGTGGGGAGCGATCTCCTACACTGGCCGTACACCACTGGTGATCGTCGAGGGGACACTGAATAGTGCACGGTACATCCAAACCGTCATCGAACCCATCGTTCTACCATTCCTAGACCGGCAAGAGAACTTGCTGTTCCAACAGGACAATGCACGTCCGCATGTATCCCGTGCCACCCAACGTGCTCTAGAAGGTGTAAGTCAACTACCCTGGCCAGCAAGATCTCCGGATCTGTCCCCCATTAAGCATGTTTGGGACTGGATGAAGCGTCGTCTCACGCGGTCTGCACGTCCAGCACAAACGCTGGTCCAACTGAGGCGCCAGGTGGAAATGGCATGGCAAGCCGTTCCACAGGACTACATCCAGCATCTCTGCGATCGTCTCCATGGGAGAATAGCAGCCTGCATTGCTGCGAAAGGTGGATATACACTGTACTAGTGCCGACATTGTGCATGCTCTGTTGCCTGTGTCTATGTGCCTGTGGTTCTGTCAGTGTGATCATGTGATGTATCTGACCCCAGGAATGTGTCAATAAAGTTTCCCCTTCCTGGGACAATGAATTCACGGTGTTCTTATTTCAATTTCCAGGAGTGTATGTTAAGATTCACAGTGCAGCGCAGTGACAATATTTCGAAGACCGCCCCAGCCGTGCTAATCAAGTGGTGTGAACTGTGCTGTTATGTACACCCCCCACCTGAACGCCAATCGCCGGCCGGAGTGGCCGTGCGCCGGCCGGAGTGGCCGTGCGGTTCTAGGCGCTACAGTCTCGAACCGAGCGACCGCTACGGTCGAATCCTGCCTCGGGCATGGATGTGTGTGATGTCCTTAGGTTAGTTAGGTTTAATTAGTTCTAGGTTCTAGGCGACACAACAGAAGTTAAGACGCATAGTGCTCAGAGCCATTTGGACGCCAATCAGACTGTGAAGTGTTATTGCTGTGGCGCCGCTGTTTACTGCCGGGTTCGACTCCAGTCACTCGCTCCGTCTTTTGACACTCATTTTTGTTTCGGAGTCCGCACTGTCGTTTCCGTGGAACGTACACTGCCTCCGCGTTTTCCAGCTCTGCTGGTTGGGATGCCCGGCGAAATCTTAATAAACTGAGGGCAGGAACACCGACATTTGATCATCATGAAACCTCATCTCCAGCTCATGTTACTATTATTATTATCAAAGGATGTGAAACCGGCACGTCTTGTGTGCGACAGACTATTAGAACAATGGAGGAAAGGAGCAATAAAAGTCAGCGACGCACTCGACTAAAATAATAAAACAAATCAGCTATCGCCGAGCACTGTTTCGAGCATAATCGAGCATAAGCGACAAGAACAGAATCGTGATGAAAGAAATCGAGAATGGACACGATACGGCTCGCAGCAACTGAAGAAAAACAACTGGGTCAGTCGTTCAAACGCCTATGTGCCTAACAATGAAGTCAACAATTTGGCTGTACAGACAAAAGCACACCATTAGGCATTTACGCCGAGGGAAACCTGAAGTGTCACACGTTCACCTAATTGATACTCACTGGTCTACAATAATACAAGAAGTAAATATTTGTAGTTGTTTCCGCGGTTTACAGTCTGAAGAGCAGTTCGATACAGCAGTGCAAGTCTCTTCATCTCTGCGTAACTACTGAAGCCTACACATTTTTGCATCTCCTCAATGTATCCACCCCTCAGTGTTCCTATTTTTTATCTGCACCCCTCACTCTTTCCCAACATTACCAACTTGATGACTTCTTGATCCGTCAGGACGTCTCCCATCAACTGATCCTTCTTTCAGTCAAATTGTGCCACAAATTTCTTTCTTCGACACTTGGATACAGTATTTTGCTCGATGTACACATCTAATATTTAGCATTCTTCTATGGCACAGCATTGCAGAAGCTTCTACTGTCTTCTTGCCACGGTCGCAGATTCGAATCCTGCCTCTGGCATGCATGTGTGAGATGTCCTTAGGTGACTTGGGTTTAAGTAGTTTTAAGTCTAGAGGACTGATGACCTCAGATGTTAAGCCCCATAGTGACAAGAGCCATTTGACCCGTCATGCAAATATCGGAGGAGAGTTTCTGTGAACTTTGGAAGGTAGAAGATGAGGTACTGGCAGCAGTAAAGTTGTGCTGGGTAGTTCAGTTGGTAGAGCAGTAGTCCGCAAAAGGCAAAGGTCCAGAGTTCGAGACTCGGTCCGGAACACAGCTTTAATCTGCCAGGAAGTTTCGTATCAGCGCACACTCCGATGCAGAGTAACCTGCGAATAACTGCATTTCACACCAAAGGGGAGGTGAGCATTGTCGACGCCTCTGTAGTGGCGCTAAGAAATGGAATCAAATGGTTGAAATGGCTCTGAGCACTATGGGACTTACCATCTGAGGTCATCAGTCCCCTAGACTTAGAACAACTGAAAACTATCTAACCTAAGGAGAGCACACACATCCATGCACGAGGCAAAATTCGAACCTGCAAACGTAGCAGCAGCGTGGTCCCGGACTAAAGCGCCTAGAACCGCTCGGCCACAACGGCCGGCAGAAATGAAATCGATCGACAATATAAACAAGTGGAAAGCTCTGAATGGAGGCTATGAGGAATTTCCTAAACAGGTTCCTCACATCGAAGAGTTGCGATGGCACGACGAAGATCGAGGGAGAAACGAGTAGCGCTGACGGCAGGGAAGGTAGCAATCCTGGGCAGAAACAAAAGGCTGTGTGTGTGTGTCTGTGTGCGCGCGCGCGTGTGTGTGTGTGTGTGTGTGTGTGTGTGTGAGTGTGGTGGGCGAGCAGGGCAGACGCAGACGCGGGCGCTGCGCTAATCAAATCCTCCCTTTCTGTGTCCACGACGCTGCCTCCGCAGAGAGTACACCGGGCCTTTCTGTTTTTCCCTGCGAGTCCTGTAGGAGAGGCAGAGGATGCGGTCTGCTGTGCTGGCGGGACAAGGGAGACACGTCGTTTCTGCGAGGGAACGCGGGTCGGTTGGCTGCGGCAGAAACAGGCCGTGCTAGCGAGGCACTTACATTAAGGGGCGCCCGGCTCACGGCACGGCAGAGCCGACTCCCAGCTGCACAAAGCGTGCGCTTACTACTGGCTGACGCGGCGTAAGGACAGAAAACGGAAGGTCAAATGCCGAGGATCATTACCTCTGCCTACATCTAAACTACTGGCCATTAAAATTGCTACACCAAGAAGAAATGCAGATGATAAACGGGTATTCATTGCACAAATACACTCCTGGAAATGGAAAAAAGAACACTGCGAGAGGGCTGTACAAGCAATGATCACACGCACGGCACAGCGGACACACCAGGAACCGCGGTGTTGGCCGTCGAATGGCGCTAGCTGCGCAGCATTTGTGCACCGCCGCCGTCAGTGTCAGCCAGTTTGCCGTGGCATACGGAGCTCCATCGCAGTCTTTAACACTGGTAGCATGCCGCGACAGCGTGGACGTGAGCCGTATGTGCAGTTGACGGACTTTGAGCGAGGGCGTATAGTGGGCATGCGGGAGGCCGGGTGGACGTACCGCCGAATTGCTCAACACGTGGGGCGTGAGGTCTCCACAGTACATCGATGTTGTCGCCAGTGGTCGGCGGAAGGTGCACGTGCCCGTCGACCTGGGACCGGACCGCAGCGACGCACGGATGCACGCCAAGACCGTAGGATCCTACGCAGTGCCGTAGGGGACCGCACCACCACTTCCCAGCAAATTAGGGACACTGTTGCTCCTGGGGTGTCGGCGAGGACCATTCGCAACCGTCTCCATGAAGCTGGGCTACGGTCCCGCACACCGTTAGGCCGTCTTCCGCTCACGCCCCAACATCGTGCAGCCCGCCTCCAGTGGTGTCGCGACAGGCGTGAATGGAGGGACGAATGGAGACGTGTCGTCTTCAGCGATGAGAGTCGCTTCTGCCTTGGTGCCAATGATGGTCGTATGCGTGTTTGGCACCGTGCAGGTGAGCGCCACAATCAGGACTGCATACGACCGAGGCACACAGGGCCAACACCCGGCATCATGGTGTGGGAAGCGATCTCCTACCCTGGCCGTACACCACTGGTGATCGTCGAGGGGACACTGAATAGTGCACAGTACATCCAAACCGTCATCGAACCCATCGTTCTACCATTCCTAGACCGGCAAGGGAACTTGCTGTTCCAACAGGACAATGCACGTCCGCATGTATCCCGTGCCACCCAACGTGCTCTAGAAGGTGTAAGTCAACTACCCTGGCCAGCAAGATCTCCTGTCCCCCATTGAGCATGTTTGGGACTGGATGAAGTGTCGTCTCACGCGGTCTGCACGTCCAGCACGAACGCTGGTCCAACTGAGGCGCCAGGTGGAAATGGCATGGCAAGCCGTTCCACAGGACTACATCCAGCATCTCTACGATCGTCTCCATGGGAGAATAGCAGCCTGCATTGCTGCGAAAGGTGGATATACACTGTACTAGTGCCGACATTGTGCATGCTCTGTTGCCTGTGTCTATGTGCCTGTGGTTCTGTCAGTGTGATCATGTGATGTATCTGACCCCAGGAATGTGTCAATAAAGTTTCCCCTTCCTGGGACAATGAATTCACGGTGTTCTTATTTCAATTTCCAGGAGTGTATATTATACTAGAACTGACATGTGATTACATTTTCACGCAATTGGGGTGCATAGATCCTGAGAAATCAGTACACAGAACAATCACCTCTGGCCGTAATAACGGCCTTTATACCCCTGGGCATTAGGTCAAACAGAGCATGGATGGCGTGTACAGGTACAGCTGCCCATGCAGCTTCAACACGATACCACAGTTCATCAAGAGTAGTGACTGGTGTATTGTGACGAGCCAGTTGCTCGGCCACCATTGACCAGACGTTTTCAATTGGTGAGAGATCTGGAGAATGTGCTGGCCAGGGCAGCAGTCGAACATTTTCAGTATCCAGAATGGCCCGTACAGGACCTGCAACATGCGGTCGTGCATTATCCTGTTGAAATGTAGGGTCACGCAGGTATCGAATGAAGGGTAGAGCCACGGGTAGTAACACATCTGAAATGAAAGGTTCACTGATCAAAGTGCCATTATGCGAACAAGAGGTGACCGAGACGTGTAACCAATGCCACCCCATACCATCACGCCGGGTGATACGCCAGTATGGCGATGACGAATACACGCTTCCAATGTGCGTTCACCGCGATGTCGTAAAACACGGATGCGAGCATCATGATGCTGTAAACAGAACCTGGATTCATCCGAAAAAATGTTTTGCCATTCGTGCAGCCAGGTTCGTCGCTGAGTAAACCATCGCAGGCGTTCCTGTCTGTGATGCAGCGTCAATGGTAACCGCAGGCATGGTCTCCGAGCTGATAGTCCGTGCTGCTGCAGACGTCGTCGAACTGGTCGTGCAGATGGTTATCATCTTGCAAACGTCCCCATCTGTTGACTCAGGGATCGAGACGTGGCTGCACGATTCGTTACATCCATGCGCATAATATGCCTGTCATCTCAACTGCTAGTGATACGAGGTCGTTGGGATCCAGCACGGCGTTCCATACTGCCCTCCTCAACCCACCGATTCCGTATTCTGCTAAGTCATTGGATCTCGACCAACGCGAGCAGCAATGTCGCGATAATATATACCGCAATCGCAGTCGCGTATGGAGTGCTGGGAAAATGACTGCTTATGCTTCCTATATACCGCAACGAACAGAAGCGAACAAAGGCAATTAGCCATATTCACTACCATTCGCTTGTATCTCTAAACATCCATTACTATTAGAGCCAACGGAAGACAACACAAGATTACGAACAAATCCCACGAATGCTTCGTTAATGTTTTCTGGTACTAATAATAATCGGCACACAAGTATACAAGGTGTTTATTTTAACTTGATACAACTAAAATTTTGAAAACGTCGCATCGTAAGAAAAAAAATGTTCTAGGAGGAAAATTGGTATTAGTAAAGGGGACGTCTCTCTGTGCCACTACTGGCCACCCCTCCCGGGTGGGAGTAGTGAACTTGTTAGTTTCAAATGGGACCCCTCCCCCCCCCCCCCCCAAGTAACACATATTCGAGTTTTATGCCAAAAAATAGTTACGGTGTACTTACACAATGTTTTTCCCATTCGTGGTAGATGATACAGTAATCGACAAATAGCAAGTGTGCCTGTCTTTCAGGCCGGCCGTCGTGACCGAGCGGTTCTAGGTGCTTCAGTACCGAACCGCGCTGCTGCTACGGTCGCAGGTTCGAATCCTGCCTCGGGCGCGGATGTGAGTGATGTCCTTAGGTTAGTTAGGTTTAAGTAGTTCTAATTCCAGGGCACTGATGACCGCAGATGTTAAATCCCATAGTGCTCAGAGCCATTTGAACCATTTTGACGGCCGGCCGCGGTGGTCTAGCGGTTCTAGGCGCTCAGTCCGGAACCGCGCGACCGCTACGGTCGCAGGTTCGAATCCTGCTTCGGGCATGGATGTGTGTGATGTCCTTAGGTTAGTTAGGTTTAAGTAGTTCTAAGTTCTAGGGGACTGATGACCATAGATGTTAAGTCCCATAGTGCTCAGAGCCATTTGAACCATTTGAACCATTTTGACAACAGCGCAATACGAGCAAACGCAAGCGAATTCGAACCGACCGAATGTCATTTGATCACATCTCAACTACTGCTTCCCTTCAACGAATTTCCGTCCCGTTTCTGTACAACCAGCAGATAACTTTTCGCTCCCTGTGTTTCATGCCTGACGACTTCAGAGGTGTGATAGGGGATGGTAATGTGGTGACAGGAAGACACGTATCCGGGCAAGACCGTTTAATAAGCTTCTTTCTGTTCTTCCCCCGGCAATACAATTTCTGCACTTTTCCTCCACTCCTCCCTCTCCAGAAACCATCTCCATCAAGGCAGTTCGGCATTCCTTATTGAAATATTCGTGATGACAGGCTACTTACAACGCGCACGGTAACCATACGGTTGCACACAAGTGCAGCAAAGGCTACTGGAGACGTAAACTCTACATCGGAGTGGAAGTTCCTGGCAGATTAAAACTGCGTACTGGACCGAGACTCGAACTCGGGACCTTGGCCTCTCGCGCGCATCTGCTCTACTATCTGAGCTGCCGAAGCACGACTTACGCTCCGTTCTCACAGCTTTACTTCTGACAGTACCTCGTCTCCTACCTTCCAAACTAGGTTCGCAGGAGAGCTTCTGTAAAGTGTGGAAGGTAGGAGACGAGATACTGGGAGAAGTAAAGCTGTGAGGACGGGGCGTGAGTCGTGCTTAGGTAGTTCAATTGGTAGAGCACTTGCCCGCGAAAGGCAAAGGTCCCGAGTTCGAGTCTCGGTCCGGCACACAGTTTTAATCTGCCAGGAAGTTTCATATCAGCGCACACTCCGCTGCAGAGTGAAAATCTCATTCTACGTGGGACTGTTACAAAAGCTACCCAGCGAGCAACTTCTGCAACACAGAAGACGTGGACGCACGAGACGGCCCTGCAGCGATCGGAGAACAAAAATGGGCCAGTGAAAGTCTGGTCTCTTCTGGCGCGACAATAAGAGTCGCGCAGGTCCCTGGGAGCTGGCAGACAATGCCCGCGGCGCAAGCTGTCGCCGTCCGGAAGAATGGACCGCGGTGCAGGTGCTCCGCCGGTTGCCACAGCACACGGCGACTCCGGCCGGCTGCATTGTCTGTCCACGGGCGGGATGGCTCCCCGCCGACGCCCACGCAACCTGCTCACCAATTAGACACGCTTTCACGTCGCGAGGGCATTCTGCCGCCTGGACAGATTCCACGTTCACTGCCCGCGCCAAAAGCCACGTCGCATTTTTCCCCCGTCACAGTGTATGGTTTCCCTGCAGTCCGACATACTCGCCGGCCAAGAGCTTCAAGAAGCCAATGTAGATGAAATATCGACAAGTCTAGTTCAAGCTCCTACCAGCTGTGGTCCACGGTAATTATTACAGTGTCATTTGATGGTTATAAGGTTTGCTGTCCGCCCCTAGTAGCTGAGTGGTCAGCGTGACGGAATGTCATACCTAATGGCCCGAGTTCGATTCCCGGCTGGGTCGGAGATTTTCTCCGCTCAGGGACTGGGTGTTGTGTTGTCCTAATCATCGTCATTTCATCCCCATCGACACGCAAGTCGCCGAAGTGGCGTCAAGTCTAAAGACTTGCACCAAGCGAAGGGTCTACCCGACGGAAGGCCCTAGCCACACGACATTTCCATTTGCATAAACTCTGCTGCACACCGAGGTGACAAAAGTCATGGGGTACCTCCAAACATAGCGTCGGACTTATTTTTGCACGGCGTACTGCAGCAACTCGACGTGGCAGGTCCTTGGAAGTCCCTTGCAGAAATTCTGAGCCACACTGGCTCTATACCCGTCCATAATTGCCAAAGTGTTGCCTGTGCAGGATTTTGTGCACGAGCTGACCTCTCGATTCTGTTCCATAAATATTCGATAGGATTCACGTCGAGCGATCTGGGTGGCCATAACATTCGATCGACCTGTCCAGGATGTTTTCCAAACCAAAATCGAACAGCTACTTCCCAATGACGTGGTGCATTATCATCCATAAAAGACAAAAAAAAATTTTCTCAATTTCATTTTTAGGTCCAGTGTCATACCAGATTCAAAGGTTGATTCAAATGGCTCTGAGCAATATACGACTTAACTTCTGAGCTCATCAGTCGCCTAGAACTTAGGACTAATTAAAACTAACTAACCTAAGGACATCACACACATCCATGCCGGAGGCGAGATTCGAACCTGCGACCGTAGCGATCGCTCGGTTCCAGACTGTAGCGCCTAGAGCCGAACGGCCACTCCAGCCGGCCATTCAAAGGTTGCTTCGGATTAAATACAAATGTAATATTGCCTTTTCTACAAGTAACAAATTGAGAAAAAATTGGATCCATAATTTAAAATCAACTACGAGCCCTCTGCAGAGTTCTGGTGTCTACAAGATTTCATGTGACACTTGCGGCGTCAATTATATTCGTCAAACAGGCCGTGCCTTTTCAATTCGCTGTAAAGAACATTTTCTGAGGAAAAACTGTTCGTGTGCCCCTAATTCTTCTTTTGCAGATCACCTGTTAATCACAGGGCACTCTCCTAAAGGGGGTTGAGAAGTTGAAAATTTTGCATATTGAATAAAAAAGGGCGTAAACATGATAATTTGGAGGAGCTGGAAATTTTCAAGCATTTACTTTCGGATGACAGACTTTTTCTCAACGATCAGGTGCAGTTTCGCGGAAGAAGTTATTTCAATGGTATAAACCCGCTGCCTGACGAGATCTAACACTTTGATGTACTAACTACTTCTTGCAGATTCAGAGATACCTTTTCTTTCTATTTTTACGACTCATATACGTAAATCAAAAAACCTTTTTTCGTTTTTATAACGTATCTGTTATAGCAAGCAGTAATGTTATTTAATGGATTATTTCGTATATGTCTTCTTTACACATTTATTCTGGAATTTTTGTACTACAGCCAGTCATTCATTAGTTGTATTTTACATCATGCAGTATCCCGCTATTGTAATTACTTCATGTACACAGTTCAGGTGTTTGTTTATTTCCCTCTGTTTTACCAATTAGCCACCAGTTGGCGGTATTGTCTTGACGTTGCCGTAGCGCACAAGTCACATGATGTTTCAGTTTTGTGTTGACTGTAGCAGAGGACACATGGCAGCCCCTAGTGTCTTGCTCCTCTGTTGCATTTTATTTTAATTCTGACTGTCTGACGCTGTCAGGTATGATCGCACCTTTCGTATTCTTTCGTACGTTATGCTGTAACATTTAGTTTTAATTTTGTCCTCAGAAGGTGTACCTTGTGACACCGAAATCGAGGTTACGAATTAATTGTGTTCGCGACTGAGGGCTGTGTTTTACCAAATTTTGTATCATCCATAAAAATTCCGTCCTTGTTCGCGAACATTAACTCCGTGAATTACTGCAAATGGTCTCCAAGTAGCCGAACATAACTGGGACACAGCCCATTTCACTTAAACACAGCCCACACCATTATGAAGCCACTAGTTTGCACAGTGCCTTATTGACAACTCTGGTCCATGGCTTCGTGGGATCTACGGCACACTCGCAGCCTACCATCTCCTCTCACCAACTGAAATCGCGACTCATGTGATCAGGCTACGGTTTTCAAGTCGTCTAGGGTCCAACTGATATGGTCACGAGCCCAGTAGAGGTGCTGCAGACGATGTCGTGATACTGGCAAATGCACTCGCGTCGGTCGCCAGCTGCCACAGCCCATTAATGGTAAATTTCTCCACACTGTCCTACCAGATACGTTCACCGTACGTCCCGCATTGATTTTTGTGGCTATTTCACGAAGTGTTGCTTGTCTGACGACTCTACGCAAACACTATTGCTCTCGGTCGTTAAGTGAAGGCCGTCTGCTGCGTCGTCCATGGTGAGAAATAATGCCTGAAATTTGGTATTCTCGGCACACTTTTCACGCAGTGGATCTCGGAATACTGAATTCCCCAACGACTTCCGAAATGGAATGCCCCCTGCGTCTAGCTCCAAGTTCCATTCCGCGTTCAAACTGTGTTACCTCCCGTCGTGCGCTCATAATCAAGTTGGAAACCGTATCACATGAATAGCCTGCGCGCTTTTATACCGTGTGTACGCGATGCTAACGTCATCTGTATGTGTGCATATCGCTGTCCCATGATTTTCGTCGCCTCATTGTATATTTACACCAACATAAGTAACTGTACAGGCCAGGGTAGTCGAGAGAGCTAACGCGCTGCTTCCTGGACTCGGGTAGGCGCGCCGGCCCCGGATCGAATCCACCCGGCTGATTAACGACGAGGGCCAGTATGCCGGCCAGCCTGGATGTGGTTTTTAGGCGGTTTTCCCCATCCTTACACGTGAATACTGGGCTGGTCCCCCACTTTCCACCTCAGTTACACGACTCGCAGGCATTTGAAAACATTCGCACTATTTTGGCTTACACTAGACCCAGACAGTTAGAGTACACTAATTCTGTCCCAGGGGGTTTGGATGGCGTCAGGAAGGGCATCTGGCCACCCTCTGCAATTAACACTGCCAAACTCAATAGTAATAACCCAGACCCGGCGGTAGCTGTAGTGGGATCAGGATACAACAACAATAAATAACTGTCATACACAGATAGTAATTACTGTAAAGCTATATACTAGTCTATTAGTTAAAAAAATACAACATGTTATCATTGGTGACGTATTGTGGAAGTCGTCGTGAGAGCTCCACATTAGGTTTTCATTTATTTCCCAGATTACGGCTTTCAACTGATGAGTATTGTGGAGCCACTACGACAAATCTTAGTCCTCGAGATGATTCCACGAGCAAAAGTCAGGGGCTGAAAGAGCTAATGATCTCGCCGCCCACGGGATATCATCGGTTGAGAGTTATCGATGTGGAAACTGACGCCTCAAAGTAGTCATTAAATTATGAGCAGTAAGGGCTGTACTCCGGTCTTGCCGAAACCATATTGCGTTTTGACGGCAATGTCCATTTAGTTACCAGCCGGGGTGGCCGAGCGGTTCCAGGCGCTTCAGTCTGGAACCGCGCGACCGTAACGGTCTCAGTTTCGAATCCTGCCTCGGGCATGGATGTGTGTGATGTCCTTAGGTTAATTAGGTATAAGTAGTTCTAAGTTCTAGTAGAGGACTGATGACCTCAGATGTTAAGTCCCATAGTGCTCAGAGCCATTTTAACCTTTTTTTTCGTTTAGCTGTGCAATGAGGAAATTCATATCGCTACCGCTTAGCACCTGGAAATGATACTCAATAACCGGCCATTGTGCTCTTAAAAAAATAACCTAACGATTCCAAAGTAGCTTCCAGTAGTACACTAGAAGACGACATTTGTGTTACCCTGGACCTTCTCATGAATGAGCTGCGAGTTTGTCTCCGAATAATATCGGAAGTTTCATCTAACGACAAACCCATTCAGATGGAAGTTTGCGTCATGAGACACCACAACATATGTCAGAAATGTGTCATCCTGGATAACTCTGTCCAGTAATGTAGCGCAGATATTGCTTCTGTTCATTTTACATCCCAGCCGTAAGCGTCGAGTCACTTGTAGCTTATAACGTTGAAACAATTTCAGAATCCTAAGGAAAGGCGTAATGTTTTGGAATGGTGAAGGGTAGGTGGCTGTGGGCCTCGTTGCAGCGTTGAACGAACTCGTCGGATATTTTCCGGCGTTCGAACTGTCATTTCAGTTCCCTTATGCTCCAAATTGGTTACAAAACCCGTCTCGCACTATTGTTTTAAACACTTGCATTTGTCCTTCTGTCTGGTAGATGAAAATCGCGGTCTTATCCACGGCGCACAAGACAGAACTCCTCCGCTACCTTAGTATGCCCCTGCTTTGTCAACGTACTGTACTGAACTGGATGGCATGCTATATGCCCCCGATTAAGTGCGGTAGAGTGGCAAACTCATGTACGTCTTGGCAAAGTGGCCATCCTTCATATTCGTTCCTTTGTTAGATACAATACTGTTAAATCGAACTAATCTTTTAAAATATCCTGTAGTGTAATTTTTTTCTTTTTTTCGATAGAAATGGCAAGACAGGTGACAAGACGCTATCTCTTCCTCGCAAAACCAAAGTTTCGCGTATCAGACCTAGCCCCGGTCGTCGATGTTTACGTCTTTAGCGGAAGAGACACAGAGATAGGCAGCCAGGCTTGCTGACAAACGCAGAGAATTTGTATCTTTGTCAATGCAAAGGCAGGTCCCTGCTAGTCCGAAGAACATCGGCAGGGTAATGGGTGAAGTACGTGTCAGAGCCACTTCCCGCGAGGCACTCAATGGATCCCACACCCTGCCCCGCAAAAGGCGGTCTGCAGCACTCTGACAAGGCCCTAGGCGACGGCTGCGTCGTTTCGGCGTCGCGTCGGAGCGGAACCGTCACGGCCCATGTAAGGCGGCGGGCTGTCCATTAGCGCTGCCTCCGACGTCTGAAGACGCACTGCTCCTGCCGGCCAGAAACGTCGCAGCCCAATTGTGACTTGCTGCTCCCTCAACAGATCCTTATCCGCCCCTGTCGGACCATTCTACATCTACATCTACATTTATACTCCGCAAGCCACCCAAAGGTGTGTGGCGGAGGGCACTTTACGTGCCACTGTCATTACCTCCCTTTCCTGTTCCAGTCGCGTATGGTTCGCGGGAAGAACGACTGTCTGAAAGCCTCCGTGCGCGCTCTAATCTCTCTAATTTTACATTCGTGATCTCCTCGGGAGGTATAAGTAGGGGGAAGCAATATATTCGATACCTCATCCAGAAACGGACCCTCTCGAAACCTGGCGAGCAATCTACACCGCGATGCAGAGCGCCTCTCTTGCAGAGTCTGCCACTTGAGTTTATTAAACATCTCCGTAACGCTATCACGGTTACCAAATAACCCTGTGACGAAACGCGCCGCTCTTCTTTGGATCTTCTCTATCTCCTCCGTCAATCCGATCTGGTACGGATCCCACACTGATGAGCAATACTCAAGTATAGGTCGAACGAGAGTTTTGTAAGCCACCTCCTTTGTTGATGGACTACATTTTCCAAGCACTCTCCCACACATTTGGTACCGGGGTTGCGTAGACAAGAGCTTTCAAATGCCCCCATAAATGAAAGTCAAGAGGGTTGAGGTCAGGAGAGCGTGGAGATCATGGAATTGGTCCGCCTCTACCAATCCATCGGTCACCGAACCTGTTGTTGAGAAGCGTACGAACACTTGGACTGAAATGTGCAGGAGCTCCATCGTGCATGAACCACATGTTGTGTCGTACTTGTAAAGGCACATATTCTAGCAGCACAGTTAGAGTATCCCGTATGAAATCATGGCGGTGAATCGAGGAAGTACAGTACATCCTGACGAAACTAAAATGAGCTCTAAGATGGAAATTAAGCGTTTCCGGACACATGTCCACATAACATCTTTTCTTTATTTGTGTGTGAGGAATGTTTCCTGAAAGTTTGGCCGTACCTTTTTGCAACACCCTGTATATACGGCGCTCACTCGTGCTCTCGTTGCAGTTCGTCGATTGCCCTCGGAGGATGCCTTCCGCAGTCGAAGGCGAAACGTCAGGGGAGAGTCTTACGTATGGTCCACGGCATCTCAGCCCGGAAGTGTTAAGTGATAATAGAATCTGATGTTTGCCATACCGTTTGCAGTACCACCTCTCTGCCTGTTGGCTACGCCGGCCGGAGTGGCCAAGCGGTTCTAGGCGCTTCAGTCTGGAACCGCGCGACCGCTACGGTCGCAGGTTCGAATCCTGCCTCGGGCATAGATGTGTGTGATGTACTTAGGTTAGTTAGGTTTAAGTAGTTGTAAGTTCTAGGGGACTGATGACCACAGCAGTTAAGTCCCATAGTGCTCACAGCCATTTGAACCATTTTGAACCTCTTCGCTACAGGGTGCCGTGGCGTGATTCAACTTGGCTTACCACTGGCTGGAGAAAAGTTTAAGAAAATTTTGCATTTGCTCTTGATACCTTTCTGCGGCGCAGCAGTATCAGCGAGATGTCTCCTTGGAGTCTGTAATTTTTTTTTTTTTTTTTTTTTTCCTCCGGTGTGTTTACGTGACGAGCTGCAGAATTGGCACCACGCAACATCACGACGCCAGACCGAGAAAACCTGCGCAACCAGTTCTCACACGGGACGTTTAATTAATACCTGACAGTGATGGAGCGCATTTCTCTCCGCACCAGTCGCCTCGGGCGAACGCCCGCGTTCTGCCAGTAGTAGCGCGGGCCCAGTAATTACGCGCAGCGCCCGCCAACACCTGGACAGCGCCACAATGGGGACCCGGCACGAACAAGTGTGGCCGCCGTATCGGGCTGTCGCATCTGCGGCACAGCACCCGCCCCGCGAATGACTGCTTGCCGGCGAGAAACGCTCAGTCCCAGACGTCGTGCGTGAACCTAATCTGCCCGGATCCGTTATTTCCCTCGTTACTCCTCCGCGGGAGGCCTTTGTAGTTGTGCGTGTTACTTTTATCGCCAGCCGCACGTGACGTGGCGCTGGCCACCGTCAGAAAACTTGCCTTAGGTCTCGCCGAACTGAGCTGTTCTCCACTGGTGACGACAAGTATTGAAAATCTAACACGAGTGTATGATAGGACTGTAATTGCGTCAGCTACACCAGCTGCAAGAGCAGTTGAACGGAATGGACAGTGTCTTGGAAATATGCTATATGATGAACATCGATAACAGTAAAACGATAGTAAACTTCTCTGTATATACACTGCTGGCCATTAAAATTGCTACACCAAGAAGAAATGCAGATGATAAACGGGTATTCATTGGACAAATATATTATACAAGAACCGACATGTGATTACATTTTCACGCAATTTGGGTGCATAGATCCTGAGAAGTCAGTACCCAGAACAACCACCTCTGGCCGTAGTAACGGCCTTGGTACGCCTGGGCATTGAGTCAAACAGAGCTTGGATGGCGTGCACAGATGCAGCTGCGCATGCAGCTTCAACACGATACCACAGTTCATCAAGTGTAGTGACTGGCGTATTGTGACGCGCCAGTTGCTCGGCCACCATTGACCACACGTTCTGAATTGGTGAGAGATCTGGAGAATGTGCTGGCCAGGGCAGCAGTCCAACATTTTCTGTATCCAGAAAGGCCTGTACAGGACCTGCAACATGCGGTCGGGCATTATCCACCTGAAATGTAGGGTTTCGCAGGGATCGAATGAAGGGTAGAGCCACGGGTCGTAACACATCTGAAATGTAACGATCACTGTTCAGAGTGCCGTCAGTGCGAACAAGAAGTGACCGAGACGTGTAACCAGTGGCACCCCATACCATCACGCCGGGTGATACGCCAGTATGGCGATGACGAATACACGCTTCCAATGCGTGTTCACCGTGATGTCGCCAAACTCGGTTGCGACCATCATGATGCTGTAAACAGAACCTGGATTCATCCGAAAACATGACGTTTTGCCATTCGTGCACCCATGTTCGTCGTCGAGTACACCATCGCAGGCGCTCCTGTCTGTGATGCAGTGTCAGGGGTAACCGCAGCCACGGTCTCCGAGCTGATAGTCCATGCTGCTGCAAACGTCGTCGAACTGTTCGTGCAGATGGTTGTTGTCTCGCAAACGTCCCCATCTGTTGACCCAGGATCGAGACATGGCTGCACGATCCGTTACTGCCGTGCGGATAAGATGACTGTCAGCTCGACTGCTGGTGATACGAGGCCGTTGGGATCCAGCACGGCGTTCCGTATTACCCTCCTGAACCCACCGATTCCATATCCTGCTAACAGTCATTGGATCTCGACCAACGCGAGCACCAATTATATGATAAACCGCAATCACGATAGGCTACAATCCGACCTTTATCAAAGTCGGAAACGTGATGGTACGCATTTCTCCTCGTTACTCGAGGCATCACAACAACGTTTCACCAGGCAACGCCGGTCAACTGCTGTTTGTGTATGAGAAATTGGTTGGAAACTTTCCTCATGTCCTCATGGAGATGTCGCCACCGGCGCCAATCTTGTGTGAATGCTCTGAAAAGCTAATCATTTGCATATAACAGCATCTTCTTCCTGTCGGTTAAATTTCGCGTCTGTAGCACGTCACCTTCGTGGTGTAGCAATTTTAATGGCCAGTAGTGTATAAAAGGCAGTTTCCTGACTAACTCTTCATCGCCCATCCCGAACCACTGAGGACACAAACTTGAAACTTGGAGATGTGATGATCTTATAGTGCAGGCATAATTTAAGAAGAGATTTTTCCGAACTCCACCCACTGGAACTATACATGGGGTGTAATTTCGTATGACAGCAGGAGCACTCTCATGGTTATCCCATGTACCCTGACTACAAATCTTTAATTCAGTCGCGTGATTCGACCTGCTGTGTTGCCATTCATGAACAGAATTCCATGGGGTGTTTTCCAACAGGATAACACTCGTCCGCATACCACTGTTGTAGCTCTACATGGTGTCGACATGTTGTCTCGGCTTGCTCAATGACCAGGTCTGTCTCCAATCTAGCACATCATCGGACGACAACTACAGCATCATCCACAACCAGCATTAGCCGTCCTCGTATTGGCCAACAACGTGTAACTCCATCTCACATCCGACACCTGAACGACAGAATGCGTGCATGTTTATTGTTTGCATTCAACACTGTGGCGGTTACATAGATTATTAATGTACCAGCACTCCACATTTGCAGTGGCTTTTCTCGCGCTTACATTAACCTGTGATCTTGCAACGTTAAATTTCAAAACTCCAAATTAATTATTTCTTGATGGTACGATTTTTTCCCCAAGAGTATCTCTATCTTTGGAACAATATAATCACAGGGGAAAGATTTACGAGACGTACTGATACAGAGAAGAAAGAACAAGCAAAATACACGAGATAAACGAACAATGAGAAGTCATTACAAGTCGCTGGATGATTTTACACGGTGGCACTCTTCGTTCAAGTGCTACAATTTTCACATGGGTTGTTATGATTTGTTTAAGTGCTTTCACCGCCACTGCGAAAGCTACAGCGAAACAGAGGAAGAATTAGGGAATAAATCTCTACTTACGTTGCGTTCCTCGGACTCGGGTCCATATTACTAATCATCACCATGTGTGAAACCGCAAAAGATGGTCCGCGTACTCACCTGAAACGAAAAATAATAATTGTTAGTGGCAATTACTCTACAACACTGTTCCAAAAACAAATTAATCATGAAAGCTCTCTAACAGGTTACTGCCTAGCAGTGGAAACGAAACTCCGACTTTGGCATGGGATATAAGCTACGTTGGCGTACGTCAGTTCCCTGACTCTTTCCCAGTTCAGAGCAAAAACTTTATATGCAGTACCATTTTATACATAATTATAGCTTACTCTCCACAGTATACAATTCATTTTAAAAATTACACGTTTTTCTACGCCAAATTACACTACGCACTATCAGTAACGTATTTGCTTACTTTTTAAAATACTTGCATCACATATCGGCGGACTTTATCTGCTGCCGGGTCCTTGTAGTTTTATGTAAGAATATTCCTTGTCCGGGGGTCACTTTTGCGTTGTCCGCTTTTAGGAACTACCACATCCAGAGGGTAGTGCCATGTGTTTGCGGATATAGTCTCATGTTGTTTACGGACGGGTATTACCGTGGAAACCACGGTACGAGTCAAGAATGCATTCCGGAAAGTTACAAATGACTATCGACGCTTGTTCATATGCAACACGCAAAAGAGCTGCTATACGCCGCAATATCCACATTGCATCGCTTCGTACGGACAGATTTTGTTATGGTTGATACATATCTTGAAGGAAACCTCATTGAATCTTTCATAACACTGTAAATGACATTTAGTCTTATCAATTACTTTTGCTGTTGGAACGAAAACGATAGAAGATTACTCCAAAACGACGCGCTTCCTCATTACCAACATCCTATAACCCTTAGAATGGGAACATGCTTTCTGATGTGTCTGTCATACTCGGAGAAACTGAGTTCTACAGAATCGTACGTTTGATATTAGAACTTTCGGGCAATAAGTACAGGTATGATGAACCATCGGAAGCCCAGCTCAGTTGATGATGCCTAGGGACTCTATGTCTTACGAGAGAGAATAAGTCTCCTCGAATGTCTTGGAAACTATTTGTCTTCGCGTATTAGTGTGCTACTGTTTATCGACATCGAACTTATACGGTGACAACCTTTACATTTGTGTGATTTATCGTGGAACTGAAATTCAACTTTTTTTTTTTAATTGTTGTGGGTGACCACACATATTGTTGTTCAGGATCAATTCTCACTTTCCACATCATACTGATATCATATCTAAGTTATTTTGGAATTCGTTTTGGACTCCTGATGCTTTTTATAGCAACAGAAGACCTTTAATAATTCTTGGGGACCGCCAGATTGTGACTTTGCGTCAGTTACTACGAACTGTGACATTTCTGACACGAAATTATGAATCCAGTCGTACAAGTGATACGATACTCCATAGGGACGGGATATAATTAGAAGCTGGAATGAAATTCTCACTCTGCAGCGCAGTGTGCGCTGGTTTTGAAACTTCCTGGCAGATTAAAATTGTGTGCCGGACCGAGACTCGAACTCGGGACCTTCGTCTTTCGCGGGCACGTTACCATCAGAGATACCCAAGCACCACTGACGACCCGCCCTTACAACTTTACTTCCGCCAGTACCTCGTCTCCTTGCCCGCGAAAGGCAAAGGTTCCGATATCGAGTCTCGGTCCGGCACACAATTTTAATCCGCCAGGAAGTTTCATAATTAGAAGTTGCTAGAGACGGATGGCATCAAAAGCCTTGTGGAAATCTATAAATATGGAATCAACTTGAGATGCCCTGTCGATAGCACACATTACTTCTTGTGAATCTCAACATGGTAACAATGAGTTTGGCCCGTTAGGCAGGTCAATTACCCCATGTCAAACATTGTCCATGTCCTCTCCCTTTTTTTGTCATGATGTCCGTAGCTGTCTATTGTACATTTATCTTGATATCGTCGATCAGCTGGTTTCTTTCCCTTTCTGTGGTCTTCCTCCCACATAATATTTATTCTACCGCATCCTTTATCCTGCAGTCATTGTCCTAACAATTTTTTTTCATCTGTTAATTATTTACAGTGTTTTCTTTTCTATTGACATTTGGAACATGCAATTAACTAACTCACTGCTCGGATCTCTCATAAATGCTGAAGGAAGCCTCAAACAGCGTAACACTGTACCACAGCGAGGAACAACACATCAACTGGGTCCCATCTCTCTGACTGTGCAAAAAGGCATTTCCATATCGGTAAACCCTGCATCAGAGACCTTCATCCATTTTAATTGCCCTCTCCCGCACCAAACCAACCGACAACCAGAGGCGGCTACGCAGAAACACCGCGAAGCGCTTTACATAAAGACTTTGGCATATTGACCATCCTCAAATAGAAGGTGGGGAGGGGGGGTGGAGATGTCGACCTGTGCTCGTATTACGCCCCCTCCTCCAGATCCGCGGAACGCTTCCGCCCTTATAAATATTCATCACAAATATTTAAAATTCCAGCTCACGGAACAACGGCGCGGCACAACACGGCGA
The DNA here is from genome assembly GCF_023864345.2 of Schistocerca serialis cubense. NCBI lineage: Eukaryota > Metazoa > Arthropoda > Insecta > Orthoptera > Acrididae > Schistocerca > Schistocerca serialis. The sequence goes on along the minus strand of NC_064649.1, from coordinate 68,018,376 downwards.
GTCAACCCCCCTCCACCCTCCCCCTTTCTCCACTGTTTGCTTTTCTTTTCAAGTGCAAAACCCGGCGCCCGGTGAGCACGGAACATTTGCGGAACAGCCCCTCCGTCATCTTCAGAGGACGCACACGTCGCCCTTTTAATATAGAAACGACAGCAGCGCCTTCAACGTGCCCGCACAGTGAAATACTCTTTCATCTCCACCCACAAGACCGCGACAAAGGAGGGGACGGTTTCTTGTGTGCGGGCCGCGTAATAAAAGAAGACGCTAGGCGGCTTTTGAATGCTCAACAAGCGCCTCAGCGACTGAATATTTATGCGGTGACTAGGAGGGGGGCAGGAGCGGGGGGAGGGGGGGGCACAGTGTCTGCCTCCAGGGCTTAGTGAGTATTACAAGCCCGCCCCGTGTAATATCGCCTCCAGGCCAGGGAGGGGACATCAAATATTAAAGGCCTCTCCCGTAGCTAGTTAGCTAGCCCACCCCGTCCACTGTACTAGGGTCATTGCTTCGCTTATCACAACGTCATCATACACTACCGCAACTGATCGCTTTACGATGGTCAGGAATTATTAATCACAATGAAGAACCAAAGAAACCGGTACACCTGCCTAATATCGCGTACGACCCCCGCGAGCCGCAACACGATGTGGCATGGACTCGACTAACGTTGAAAGTAGTGAGGGATGGAAATGACACCGTGAATCCTGCAGGGCTGGCCATAAATCCGTAAGAGTACAAAGGGGTGGAGATCTCTTCTGAACAGCAAGTTGCAAGACATCCCAGATATGCTCAATAACGTTCATGTCTGGGAAGTTTGGTGGCCAGCGAAAGTGTTTCAATTCAGAAGAGTGTTCCTGGAGCCACTCTATAGCAAATGAGGAGTGTGGGGTGTCGCATTGTCCTGTTGGAATTGCCCAAGTCCGTCGGAATGACAATGGACATGAACAGATGCAGGTGATCAGACAGGATGCTTGAGTAAGTATCTAGACGTATCAGGGGTCCCATATCACTGCAACTGTACACACCCCACGCCATTACAGAGCCTCCACAAGCTTGAACAATCCTCGGCTGACATATAGGGTCCATGGAACCATGAGGTTGTCTCCATACAATTTGAAACGAGACTCGTCCGACGAGGCAACATGTTTCCAAATGGTTCAAATGGCTCTGAGCACTATGGGACTTAACTTCTGAGGTCATCAGTCGCCTAGAACTTAGAACTACGTAAACCTAACTAACCTAAGGACATCACACACATCCATGCCCGAGGCAGGATTCGGACCTGCGACCGTAGCTGTCGCTCGGCTCCTGACTGTAGCGCCTAGAACCGCACGGCCACTCCGGCCGGCACGATGTTTCCAGTTATCGAGAATCCAGTGTCGGTGTTGACGGCCCAGGCGAGGCGTACAGCTTTGTGTCGTGCAGGAATCCAGGGTACACTAGTGGCCCTTCGGCTCCGGAAGCCCATATCGATGATGTTTCGTTGAATGGTTCGCACGCTGGCACTTCTTGATGGCCCAGGATTGAAATCTGCAGCAATTTGCGGATGGATTGCACTTCTGTTTGTCGTCAGTCGTCGTTGGTCCCGTCCTTGCAGGATCTTTTTCTGGCCGCAGCGATGTCGGAGATCTGATGTTTTGCCGGATTCCTGATATTCGCGGTACACTCGTGAAATGATCGTACGAGGAAATGTCCACTTCATCGCTCTCTCGGAGATTCTGCGTCCCATCGCTCGTGCACCACGTTCGAACTCACTTAAATTTGATAAGCTGCTATTGTAGCAACAGTAACCGATCTAACAACAGCGCCAGACACTTGTTGTCTTATATAGGCGTTGCCGACCGCAGCGCCATATTCTGCCTGTTTACATATCTCTGATGTCTGAATATGAATACGCATGCTTGTACCAGTTTCTTTGGCCCTTCAGTGCGTAAGAACGAGAGTCGCTTAATCTCGCAGTTTGAGAAGGTTGAAGGAAAACAGACAGAAAGATGGTCTCTCCCTGCTGTGCCTTCACCATTTTACTCCCAACAGTATGATAAATACATACAATTTAGAAGTTTTTCACATAATTAACATTTATTATCGTAGTAAGCAATAAATATAAGAAGAGATGGACAGAAAGTAAACAATCAGTTCTTTTAACGAGGTGGTTTCACTTTGGAACCACTGGGACGTAATAGCGAACCATTTCGACGTTCAGTCCGTAATTTCAGTTGCTGTTAGGCTATAGACTTCAGTTCAGCTAACGATTTATATCATCATTTTGTTCACGGCTTAAATCTCTAATAACTATCCTCAAATGCCTAACATGGATCTTTTGCTAATTCGAATAAATACGTTGAAACGTTTTCGGAGTGCACTGTCTTCAATACTACACAGAGCTGAATCCTGAACACAACTGTACTCTTTGTTATATATAGTACGCAAGGACAAAGATGTTTCAAATAACGTACGCTACGTTTGGAAAAAAGAAGTAATTAACTGTAGATAATAGGAATATTTACTTCATTCCATCACTTCTTTGCAAAAAAATTTCCTGTTTAAGGCTGAAAATCAACAAACTGCGTTTTCGTTTACTAATATTTGTTTGTTTACAACTACTTTTTTGCTTATGAGACCACTGATAGGAAATAATTTTGTAGTCTCCACAACAGACATTAGTGCGTAGAAAACCAAACGTTAGAAATAATGGTGCTTCCAACAAACAAAGTATCTTTGGTCGTGAGATTAGGTGAGGCACGTCAAATAGAGTATTCATTTCTAGTGTTATGCACCAAACACTGTAATTTAACAAAATGGTTCAAATGGCTCTGAGCACTATGGGACTTAACATCTTAGGTCATCAGTCCCCTAGAACTCAGAACTACTTAAAACTAACTAATCTAAGGACATCACGCACATCCACGCCCGAGGCAAGATTCGAACCTGCGACCCTAGTAGTCCCGCGGTACCGGACTGCAGCGCCTAGAACCGCACGGCCACCGCGGCCGGCTGTAATTTAACATGTTTGGTGCACACACACATGACATTCGCTCGATTTGAACATTTATCACCTAACTGCGTGAGCAAATTTTCTGTGTACATGTGTGGATAGTATTTTTGTTTTTAATTTTGGCTCCCTACACTGGAGTGTGTCCTCTGGACGCTAATCAGTTGATTCCTGATGTAGTATCATTAAGTCGAAACCGGTTGGGAATAAATGTTTGCAAAACAATAATGTCGTTTGTCCGTTTTTGCCAAAGTGATTCAGCGGAGCGAAAACAAGACTCCTTAGAAACTACACAATGGATTTTTGTCGGAATTTTCACAGACGGACGACGAGTACGAAATGGGTACATGAGGTATAAACTGACCAGCCTGAGGTCTAGTTTTCCAAAAATTCTTTTAATTCCTTGTAAATAAACAGAATAATTGAGAAAAACGTAATTTGAGCTCGGACTGGGGAAATGAGAATCGTGGTACCAAATGTAGCATTGTGAGGCCTGTTATTGCAAAAAAAGATTTAATTGGTTGAAAGCAATCAGGAAAACTAAACAAACTTAATTAGAGATTTGAGGGAAAATTATGACATTTCACGAAAAGCTGCTGCTAGCGACATAAATAATGCGTTAGAAAATATCAGCTCACAAAGTAAACAGAAACTTCTCTGCTTTCTATTGAAGTGTATACTCTGGATAATATTAGAATACCGATAAATACTTCAATATGTTATATTTCATTTAATGCTTTCTTAACAATACTTAAAAACGAAAAAATACGGTCAAATGTCTTTTGAAATGAATTGTCTAAAAATAAGAAACAAAACAGATTGGAGAAACATTTGACGCTCATGTATAGCAAACGAGCTGGGGATCGGCAGTTAAAAGTTAGCTGTTTAAGTTATAATCTTGGTGTTTTAAAGAGCACTAGAGGGTATTTGTGTGGTGAAAATTCACGCTGTGTTTTCCTAACGGCACTATCATATGAGCATCTCGCCTATCGTACATGATTTCCAGCGTGGTTTGAAAGTATGTCAAATGTCTATCCAATACATTTTGTTTCTGACTTTTGGACAAATCAGTTCACAAAATAGGCTCTCCCTTTTTCAGGTTTTAGATAATAGTGTATTTCTGTACATGTCTGGAAGGAAAAATCTTCATAGCTTCGAATTACAAAGTGAACCTGCTGTGCAAGGCGAGTATTTTTTTTTTTTTATCTTCCATAGTAAAAGAAAGTTATTTGCATTTCGGTACATTAGCAGAGCACGATAATCCAAGACATCTATCGTCTTTGGTGGCTGGCGCTATAAGGATTTTTCTTACTAACTTTGAAATTAGTTCAGCTTTCTATCCAGTAACTTTCGTATCAGTGTACATTGTCTTCACACAACCGTTAAAATATTGTTTTCTTTTTCGTGGGATAAGAGTTGACAGGTGCGCAACTGTCAATACATATAAACAGCTGAGGCACTCATTCACAGGAAGAGAGTATTCGTGGTTGCACAGGGTCTATTCAAAGCGAATCTTAAGTGTCTGGTAAGCGCGTAGCTTGATATACTTCGTCGCGTGTGTACTGCGAGTCGCCATAACTCGCCACGGCCAGGCGACAATGTGTCGAGGGCCGACCTACCGCAGAGCCATCTAGCGGGACGTGTCCCCAACCGCTGGAAGTACCCCTCGGTGGCAGAACGTCCGCCATCTGTTAGCCTCCGCGGGAACTGCCACATCCATTTGCGAAGCGCCCCACCCCAGGGCGTCTGCTCCGCCTACGCAAGGGCCAAGGGGGAGAACTCGCTTCTCTCCACGGCGCAAACGGCCCTTCTGCGGCGGCGGGACAGAGAATACGTGTGTGTGTGTGTGTGTGTGTGTGTGTGTGTGTGTGTGTGCGAGGGAGGTGGGCCGGGCATGTAAATTGCTATCATTACGGCGGTAACAAGGAGGCGCCGCTAGCTAAAAGGCTGCGGAAATCCGACCTACCCCAAGCAAGACCGGGTTCGCTGGATTTTGCTTCCGGCTTCACAAACGGAAACCTTCAGTGATTTTTCCTTTTAGTGACTTCTTGTACAAGCCGATAAGTAAAATCGTCTGTCAACATCAGACGCTAAAGGCAAGGTGCTGTTGATGTACCCATCCTTCTTTGTCCCTCACCGTCTGTAGCGTTTTGTTGTGCTTTCTGCAGTTCATTCATCTGACAACACTTTGTAGCGTGAAAGTTCTGGGCTGTCTCTTGACTTTTTTCGCAGGATTTTTTCCTTCGAAGACATTTTTATGGAGCTTTTACGGGGTGTCCAGAAAAGGACTCCCTGATTTCAAAATTAAATATCTCGAAAACAAAGATCGATAGAGGAATGCAGTAAACGGTATGTTTATTGTGAAAGCTGTAAGACGTTTATACAGCAGTTTGAAATAATAGTTACAAAAGCTGCTAACAGATGGCGCTGTACGCTGTACAGCTCATATCAGCATACATAAGTGAAATAATCGTATGAAAACAATCTTTGCAAACAATCACATCACAATGTTTTCAAAATGTTCACCATTGGCACTACAGAGGTGGCGCAAACGAGGAATGAAATTCGTCATCACATTTCGTAGTGTCTCAACCGAAATGGATTCACATGCCACAGAGATCGCCGATTCAAGCTCGTCCAGCGTGGCGGGATGCTTCGGGTAGACCATGTCTCTCATTGTGCCCCACAAAAAAAAGTCACAGGGAGTCAAATCTGGCGAATATGGAGGCCAATCCATGCCTGCACCAGTAAATTTGGGATATTCCAAAGCAATGAGTCGATTCCCGAAGTATTCCTCAAGAAAGCGAAACACTTGTTCGGTCCGATGTGGTCGGGCTCCATCTTGCATAACCCATTCAGTACCTGGTCGATCCTCTAACGCTTGCTGTGTGGCGACAAATTGTTCCAAAATTGCAACGTAACGTGCACCAGTGACCGTTTCTCGAATGAAAAAAGGGCCAATAATGCCTCTGCTACATACTGCAGCCCACACAGTAACTTTAGGAGAATACAGGGGTTTCGCTTCACACCAATATGGCTTTTCGGAACCCCAAAATCGCCAGTTCTGCTTATTCACGTATCCATTCAGGTGGAAGTGTGCTTCATCTGTAAACCAGATGCAGCCAACATCAAATCCTTCACTATCAATCATTGTGAGCATCTGATTAGCAAAGGCAACCCTTTGTTGCACAGCTCGTACGGGTATGGCCTGGTGCGTTTCAATTTTGAGTGGAAACATGTGTAGGCTTTTTCTCAGTATTTTCTGCGCGCTGGAACGCTTCAAACCAGTCTCAGATGCAATTCTACGGACGGATGACATTGGATTTCCCTGAATAATTCCAAAAACTGTGGCGATATTTTCAGGCATAACTGCGGTTTGCTTGCGGCCAACATGCCCCACTAAATCGTCAGTTACGCTGCCTGTTCGTTGAAATTTTGCGAAGAGCGTACGAATGGTTTTCGCATCGGGTCATTTTGGAACATTACATCGTGCTTGAAAACTTCGCCTTGTTGCCCTAGGACTCTCTTCTAACCTGTGGTACTCTAACACCAGAAAAAAAGCGTTGTTCAATGGAGTACATGGTTTTAATCTCTTCCTTCGGTACGCTAATCTCCTTTCACGTTTCAATAGTGGAATTGATCGCTCTGGGCTTCGGATCACTATTTATACTAGGCATTACGTATGGCGATTACAGCGCCATCTGTTAGCAGCTTTTATAACTATTATTTCAAACTGCTGTATAAACTTCTTACAACTTTCACAATAAACATACCGTTTACTGCATTCCTCTATCGATCTTTGTTTTCGAGATATTTAATTTTGAAATCAGGGAGTCCTTTTCTGGACACCCTGTATTTTGAATAAGTTGTCCAATTCATTTCCCTGTAACATGTTAATCATATTTGCTCATTATATTTCTTTTCGGAGTGGGACACTTTTGTGGCTTCTCAGGTCCACATCTCTACTTCTTCTAATTTTTTGTTTCTTCTTTTCCTAGACTCCACTCTTCACAACCATAACCTAAAATACCCCAAATATATGTTTACATGAACTTCTTTCTTTTTCCTATTTTGAGGCGGGTACATGTTAATAAATCACTCTTTTTCTCTAAATGATTGTTGAGACAATGCAATTCTTCTTTTAATATCCATAATACTCGTACATCTGTTGTCACGTGTTGTCGTACTTCACAAGTACGACTTACCTGCATTTTCTTTTTATCTAGCCGGCCTCTGTGACCGAGCGGTTCTAGGCACTTCAGTCCGGAACCACGCGACCGCTACGGTCTCAGGTTCGAATCCTGCCTCGGGCATGGATGTGTGTGATATCCTTACGTTAGCTAGGTTTAAGTAGTTCTAAGTTCTAGGGGACCGATGACCTCAGATGGTAAGTCCCGTAGGCATACTCCATATTTAGCAGTTATATACAACCACTCGCTCACAGAAAGATACGTACCTAAAGACTAGATAATTGCCCAAGTCACACCAATACCCAAAAAGGGAAGTAGGAGTAATCCGCTGAATTACAGGCGTATATCACTAACGTCGATTTGCAGTAGGGTTCTAGAACATATACTGTATTTGAACTTTATGAAGTACCTCGAAGAAAACGATTTATTGACATATAGTCAGCACGGATTCAGAAAATAACGTTCTTGTGAAACACAACTAGCTCTTTATACTCATGAAGTAATGAGTGCTATCGACAGGGGATGTCAAATTGATTCCATATTTTTAGATTTCCAGAAGGCTTGCGACACCATTCCTAACAAGCGTCTTCTAATCAAACTGCGTGCCTACGGATTATCGCCTCAGTTGTGCGACTGGATTCATGATTTCCTGTCAGAAAGGTCACAGTTCGTAGTAATAGACGGAAAGTCACTGAGTAAGACAGAAGTAATATCTGGCGTTCCCCAAAGACGTGTTATTGGCCCTCTATTGTTCCTGATCTATATTAACGACATAGGAGACAATCTGAGTAGCCGTCTTGGATTGTTTGCAGATGATACTGTCAAATGGTTCAAATGGCTCTGAGCACTATGCGACTTAACTTCAGAGGTCATCAGCCGCCTAGAACTTAGAACTACTTAAACCTAACTAGCCTAAGGACCTCACACACATCCATGCCCGAGGCAGGATTTGAACCTGCGACCGTAGCGGTCGCTCGGCTCCAGACTGTAGCGCCTATAACCGCATGGCCACTCCGGCCGGCATGATACTGTCATTTACCGTCTTCTAAAGTCATCAGATGATCAAAACGACTTGCAAAATGATTTAGATAAGATATCTGTATTGTGTGAAAAGTGGCAATTGACCCTGAATAAAGAAAAGTGCGAAGTTACTCACATGAGTACTAAAAGAAATCAGCTAAGTTTCGATTACGTGATACATCACACGAATCTTAAGGCTGTAAATTCAACTAAATACTTAGGGATTACAATCAGAAATAACCTAAACTGGAACGACGACATAGATAATGTTGTGGGTAGAGCACACCAAAGATTGCGATTCATTGGCAGAACACTTAGAAGGTGCAACAGGTCTACTAAAAGAGACTGCTTACACACCACGCTTGTCCGCCCTATTCTGGAGTATTGCTGTGCGGTGTGGGATCCGCATCAGGTGGGACTGACGGATAACAAGGAAAAGTTCAAAGAAGGACAGCTCGTTTTGTATTATCGCGAAATAGGGGAGATAGTATTAGAGACATGATACGTGAACTGGAGTAGCAATCATAAAAACAAAGGCGTTTTTCGTTGCGACGGGATCTTCTCATGAAATTTCAATCACCAGTTTTCTCCTCCGATTGGGAAAACATTCTGTTGGCAGCCACCTGCATAGGGAGAAATGATCATCACGATAAAATAAGAAAAATCAGGGCTCGCACAGAAAAATTTAAGTGCTCGTTTTTCCCGCGTGCCGTTCGAGAGTGGAACGGTAGAGAGACAGCATGAAGGTGGTTCACCGAACCCTCTGCCAGACACTTTATTGTAAATAGCGGAGTAATGACGTAGATGTAGAAACTGTTGAACTGTTTTTACATGTGTGGCAGTGCAGTAGGTTCATCCGAAGTCGCCAGTAAGTTTTAAATCGCTGGAGCAGCATATCGCGGAATTCGGTTCACGCATCGCACACCTCCGATAGTGCGTGTACCCGTATTCTGTGACGATGGTACCTTTGAAACGGCACGTCCAATTTCCGATTTTATTTCCCCAAGCCGAACTAGTATCTCCGGGTTCTTTTTTCTTTTTCTTTTTTTTTTTTTTATTCACTATGAGACTTAACATCTGAGGTCATCAGTCCCCTAGAACTTAGAACTACTTAAGCCTAACTAACCTAAGGACACCACACACATCCATGCCCGAGGCAGGATTCGAACCTACGACCGTGGCGGTCGGGCGCATCCAGACCGAAGCGCCTAGAATTGCTCGGCCACCCGGCCGGCTCTCCAGGTTCTAATGACATCGACGGGGCGTTAAATCGAGATCTTCCTGCGTTGCTCCCGAAACGTTTCGTTCGGGCGGACCGTTAACTTTGGCAGACCCACCGCCAGACGCCGGCTCGTATTTAGGTATGCATGCCGGATGGTGGCCGGCGGTTATCTGGGACGGCAGAGTTTCACAACGTCCGCGCGGAGCCATAAATCTGTGGACCGCCAAGGCGCCAACACCGAGTCCCACCGCGCATGCGCACGCTCACACACACACACACACACACACACACACACACACACGCCGCTTTCGGCAGGAAAACGGGTTCGGAACAGCCGCCGTGCGGCCAGGTGGAACGGAGAGAAACAGAACCAGGACAGGTCGGAGGAAAACGGACAGACGGAAAAAAAACGAGAAAATAAGAAATACAAAATGGAGGGCAAAATAAATCCGTGGCGAGTCAGCGGGCGGTCTTACTTGTTAGCCGCGATCACAGTAATTTCCCTAATGAAGCGTTAAACGATCCATTACGGACGCAGCGTCGGCAATTTCGTCGCCCCGTGTGACCGAGGCGCGCCTGGGCGGTGATGTATGTTCCGGGCGCGCGCCATCCGTGTACGGGCCACGCCGCTGGTTTGTTTACCTTCCCCTCCCTAATCGTTTATCGACTTATTTATTGATGTATGTACTCCCGTCTCCTCTAAAAAAGCAAACACGGACCCGCTGATACTCCACTCCGGCCCAAGCGGTTAACAGCCGGGCGTTGCAGGGGATTCCCCTACTGATCGCCAGTTCCTCTTTCTAATTTGCTCGATTCTTGTGTCGGTGACACAAGAGAAACACACTCATCCGAATACCACACACACACAAATTTTTGAGACAATCTTGATCATTGTTTTACATATTGCACTTTTTCTTGGGTCCTTATCCCGTAACTTCAAGGCAACGGCCTTGCCGCAGTGGATACACCGGTTCCCGTGAGATCACCGAAGTTAAGCGCTGTCGGGTGTGGTCGGCACTTGGATGGGTGACCATCCAGGCCGCCATGCGCTGTCGCCATTTTTCAGCCTCGTGATGCCAATTGAGGAGCTACTCGACCGAATAGTAGCGGCTTCGGTCAAGAATACCATCATAACGACCGGGAGAGCTGTGTGCTGACCACACGCCCCTCCTATGCGCATACTCCACCGAGGATGACACGGCGGTCGGATGGTCCCGGTAGGCCACTCGTGACCTGAAACCGGAGTGCTTTATCCTGTACCTTCACGTTCTCAGCCTGTTAATCTAGAATTGGCATGCTAGTGGTGTATGGTAGCCTCCCTTATTGCTGCAACCCTCAGAGCATTCTCTTCCCCCTCAACCCTGGACAGAAACTGTGTGCTCATTTGCTCACACGACTCGCATTCGGGAGGACGACGGTTCAAACCCGCGTCCGGCGATCCTGACTCAGGGTTTCCGTGATTTCCCCAAATCGCTTCAAGCAAATACCCGGATAGTTTCTTTGAAAGAGCAATGTCGATTTCCTTCCCTCATCTGATGGGGCCGATAACCTATCTGTTTGGTCCCCCCCCCCCCCCCAAAAAAAAAAAAATCAACCAACCAACCTCATTTGTAGGCATGTAGAGCTACCCATGTGAAAGTGTGAGAACGAGTTCAAATGATTCAAATGGCTTTGTGCAGTATGGGACTTAACAAAATCAGATGGTTCAAATGTCTCTGAGCAGTATGGGACTTAACTTCTGAGGTCATCAGTCCTCTAGAACTTAGAACTACTCAAACCTACCTAACCTAAGGACATCACACACATCCATCCCCGAGGCAGGATTCGAACCTGCGACCGCAGCGGTCGCGCAGTTCCAAACTGTAGCGCCTAGGACCGCATGGCTACCCTGGCCGGTGGGGACTTAACATCTGAGGTCATCAGTTATCTGTTATTACGTTTATGTTGTAATTTCATGTACTGACACGTTCCATGACCTTAGAGATTTGCACCTCAATTTAGTCCTACGGAACTTGACGAGTAAATAAAACAAAAATAAAGCCCGATTTCCTTCTTTGCGCATGTGAATCCCGGCTCTCAGGTAACGCCACATCCCCAATACAAGTTAGAACTCCGAGCGACGTCGGCCGACCAGTGACAAGCTACAGCGATACAATAAAAGAAGCAGACAAAGTACCTAGCAGACAGTCGTCTCCTGAAGTAGATCATGATGCGCATCTTCGAAAGCTCGAATTTTAACTCCGATTTGACTCTGTCTGAATAACGAGATTTTATACAAGGATGGCGTCGCGGAAAACTTGGATGTGAAACTCAAATTACGAAAAATGAAATCTTGGGATGGGAGAGAAATGAGAAGGGGGGCAGGGAGGGGGGAGTGTGTTGGTGACGGCAGCAGCAGAGACGGAAGTCGCCCGCGGCCAAATTGACGTCCAATTAGTGCGGGGGCGAGGGCCGCTCAAAGGCGGGCGACAAATTGCAAGGTAGCGGCTGCCGGCGGCGGCCGCGGCGCCCGCCAATTGCGCCAAGTGGCTCAATTGAGCGCAATGAGCGGCCGGCGCGCCCCCCCCGTCCTCTGCGGCTCCCAGCGCGGCCGGCTCCCATACCAGCTCTCCGGCCTACGCCTTGTCACACACTTGCTCCGCCGCCACACATTCCCATTGTTCTGAGTCAGCAGGGAGAAAAAAAAAGGCACGCGTTTCGCGTCGAGAAAAAAAAAATTACACAATGCTCCGCGACATTCGGATACACCTGCTGGTTAAATTTAGATAACCGGTTTTAGAGGAAGACGTTGCAGCAATTTTACAGGCTCACGCGAACTCCGTAACTCTTACCTGCTATACTCCTCAACTGCCCAACTTGTCCAAATACGCGCTTACATCCAATACCAGAATTGTGCAACTACCAGCAGACCTCTGATTTTTTCTTGGCGACTACCCACGACATGTCAGTAAGCGTATCTACGAGGGTTGGAGCTCTAATAGTAGCAACTATTTATTTACAGCTCGTACAAAATAGATACGTGTTTCAAAGTTTTATTATCCTTCAAAGTAGTTACCAGCATTGTGTATAAACCGTTGCCAGCGATGTGGAAGTCGTAGGATACTCTTAGCAGTGCCAGTTGTGTTGGCAGTTCGAGGGGCGCGGTCTATTGCCCGACGAATTTGTAGCAGTTCTGAAGCGAATGCCGTGAAGTGTTTCCTTCAGTTTAGAAATCGAATTGAACCCACGAGGGTTTAAGTCAGGGGATTGCAGTAGGTGGTATAGCACTTAGCAACCCCGTCAGTCAGACAAATAAATAACAGCTTGCACTGTACATGCCTGAGCATTGTCCTGCAAAATGATGGTGAGGTCCTGCAGGAAGTGTCATCACTTATGTCTCTATGCTGTTCATTTTTGGAACACAACCTATGACCAGCTTTTTTTTAAACCTACGTTTATGATAAGTGGTATCTGACTTCTCGGTTACAAATTTTTTAAAAAATTTGTTTCAGTGCTTTTGGAAATTCAACCCCTGAGGGGGCGAAATGGGCGATGAAAACTTTTAAGATAATGTTTTCTTATATTAAAAAAATTTTTAACTGAATCTATGAAAATTGACAGATCTCTCCTCTGTTAGATACAAAGATGTCTGTGTTTGGAGATGAAAGTTTCTATGGAAATATCACCACAAGAAATCAAAAAGCACAATTAACAAAAACTTTGGATTGCAGATACCAGAAGCGCTTTTAGGTCAGACGTACACAGGGAAAAATTGCGCTTAATCAGCGAGAAAAGTTTAGAAGGTATTGCGATTTGCGAACAACATAAAAATTCGAGTAAAGAAAAACCAAAAACAAAAAAAAAAGTTGTGCAGACCGTACAGTCTACGCGAGCGAGGCAACAGGAGCTAAGTTAGTAATGTATGTAAGTATGAACATGCACAGACCTTACTCCTGTATAAAATGTAACACTAATATCCTTGCGCTCTTGGTATTCTTACAGAAAAAGTTACACAGACTCTGTCAAACACCTTCTTTGATTTTTTTTTTTACTGTAAGATAACTGAAACACATTGAAATTTATCGAACTATAGCAGTAACTGTTCCACGAAAAATTGGTCAGAAAGCTGTTGTTTCGAAATGTAGCCACAAGGGAGCAGTGGAATGCTACCATTCAGTGGTGGCATGGTAGAAAGTAGTGCTACTACAGTAATGCCTTCAGAATCTCGATGTCCACATGGGCAACTGCAGGCAAAGGCCCTGCTGCAGTGGTAACACCGGTTCCCGTCAGATCACCGAAGTTAGGCGCTGTCGGGCTGGGCTGGCACTTGGATGGGTAACCATCCAGTCTGCCGGGCGCTGTTGGAAAGCGGGGTGCACTCGGCCCTTGTGAGGCAAACTGAGGAGCTACTTGATTGAAAAGTAGCGGCTCCGGTCTCGTTAACTGACATACAGCAGGGAGAACGGTGTGCTGACCACATGCTCCTCCATATCCGCATCCAGTGACGCCTGCTGGATGAGGATGACACGGCGGCCGGTCGGTACCGTTGAGAATTCATGGCCTATTCGGGCAGAGTTTATTTCAGTTTATATGGGCAACAGTGGTGCTACTGCAGTATGCCACGGGGATTTCTGATACCTCACTTGCTATTCCGAACACGGGTTGATGTCTTATCTGATCGTGACAGTATTTCTCACACTGTACTTTATGGTGGAGGAGACGGAATCTTTCAGACGCTGTTGACTGGAATACTGTCTTTCAAATTTTGAAGGGGGCAGGGGTAAAATAAAGGGAGCGTAAGGCAATTTACAATTTGCACAGAAACGAGACGGCAGTTATAAGAGTCGAGGGATATGAAAGGGAAGCATTAGTTGGGAAGGGAGTGAGACAGGGTTGTAGCCTATCCCCGAAGTTATTCAATCTGTATATTGAGAAAGCAGTAAAGGAAACAAAAGAAAAGATCGGAGTAGGTATTAAAATCCCTGGAGAAGAAATAAAAACTTTGAGGTTCGCCGATGACATTGTAATTCTGTCAGAGACAGCAAAGGACTTGGAAGAGCAGTTTAACGGAATGGTTCAAAATGGCTCTGAGCACTATGGGACATCTATGGTCATCAGTCCCCTTGAACTTAGAACTACTTAAACCTAACTAACCTAAGGACATCACACAACACCCAGTCATCACGAGGGAGAGAAAATTTAACGGAATGGACAGTGTCTTGAAAGGAGGACATAAGATGAACATCAACAAAAGCAAACCGAGGATAATGGAATGTAGTAGAATTAAGTCGGATGATGCTGAGGAAACTAGATTAGGAAATGAGACACTTAAAGTAGTAAAGGAGTTTTTCTATTTGGGGAGCAAAATAACTGATGATGGTCGAAGTAGAGAAGATATATAATGTAGACTGGCAATGGCAAGGAAAGCGTTTCTGAATAAGAGAAATTTGTTAACATCGAGTATAGATTTAAGTGCCAGGAAGTCGTTTCTGAAAGTATTCGTATGCAGTGTAGCCATGTACGGAAGTGAAACATGGACGATAAATAGTTTGGACAGGAGGAGAATAGAAGCTTTCGAAGTGTGGTGCTACAGAAGAATGCTGAAGATTAGGTGGGTAGATCACATAACTAATGAGGAGGTATTGAATAGAATTGGGGAGAAGAGTAGTTTGTGGCACAACCTGAGTAGAAGAAGGGATCGGCTGGTAGGATATATTCTGAGGCATCAGGGGATCACCAATTTAGTATTGGAGGGCAGCGTGGAGGGTAAAAATCGTAGAGGGAGACCAAGAGATGACTACACTAAGCAGATTCAGAAGGATGTAGGTTGCAGCAGGTACTGGGAGATCAAGGAGCTTGCACAGAAGAGAGTAGCATGGAGAGCAGTCTCAGGACTGAAGACCACGACAACAACAATATTCCACTACGGTTTGTTAGCCACTATTGTCCTCAGTACCTACCCTCCAGCAACAGATAGCTATTACCAGTAGATAACAGCTATGTAGGACCCGATACGTCCAGAGAGACGTCAAGCGGCGTTACAATAGTGCGTCGCCAGGAGCCGGGCGCAACCGCGGGTGTGTGTGGGCGCCGAGTAACTCAATCCGGCGCTTCCGGCGAGCGGTTAGCGTCGCATACATCACGCCGGCACGCATTCGTTACCTCGCGCTTGGCAAAGCGTCAGCCCGTTGTCATCGGTTCGATTTATCGGCGCCTTGCGACCAGCCAAGGCTGGGGCGCTGGGTGGCTCGACCGCTGTCGCAGATAAACGGCCGATCGCGGCGATACGAATGCTTTGGCCGCCTGAGTGAGACGTGGCCAGCCGGCGACAACAGGATACAGGGCCGCCTGCCTCAGGTGGCTGGGAACACCTCTCTCCCTGTAGCCAGTAGTGCCGCGTACCGTGTTCCAGTCAGCCGGGCACTCGCCCAGCGAATACGCTGTCGACACTAATCTCGTACTTCACAGTAATGCCGAGTGGTAGCGTTAATGCGGTAATGGGAACTGACTGCGACCTTACTTTCATTTTCACGTACTGTCTATCCACTGCATTAATTCCTTCCGGGCAGGCCGGCCTGAGTGGTTCAAATGGCTCTGAGCAGTACGGGACTTAACATCTGAGGTCATCAGTCCCCTAGAACTTAGAACTACTTAGACCTAACCTAACCTAAGGACATCACAAACATCCATGCCCGAGGCAGGATTAGAACCTGCGACCGTAGCAGCAGTGCGATTCCGGACTGAAGTGCCTAGAACTGCTCGGCCACAGCGGGCTTATAATAACGGAAATAGGTTTCTGCCTTGAGGAAACACAAATTATTCCGTAACACGTTTAGATGTCTTACGGATGTATGTGTCTGTTTTGACTCGAAAACTCAGAGTTGGGCAATGTCATCTTCACCTTTGTCTCAACGCCGTCGTCATCCTTTTCTGTAGTTTTTCAAGATAACAGTGCAATGTATGAGGAACAAAAACTAGAAATAACCGAGTGTGAACATCAGATAATAGGGGATGTTAATTTTCGGTTCTTACTAGTTTTTGCGGATCATCCCATGCACTATTCGCCCCAACGCTCTGCAGGTTATTACTTGTTCACGACTTGCCGTCTTCATGGGGTTGGATTATATGCCGGCCGAGATGGCCGAGCGGTTCTAGGCGCTTCAGTCTGGAACCGCACGACCGCTACGGTCGCAGGTTCGAATCCTGCCTCGGGCATCCATGTGTGTGGTGCCCTTAGGTTAGTTAGGTTTAAGTAGTTCTAAGTTCTAGGCGACTGATGACCTCAGCAGTTAGGTCCCATAGTGCTCAGAACCATTTGAACCATTTTCTTTTTTTTTTTTTTTTTTCAATTTTGTCGCCGCCTCAACAGGTTAAGGACTGGACATGGTTGTTGTACCTACTTCAGGTACAAATGGGGCTGGATCAGTTCACCGATGTGTGAATATAATCAAGAAGAGCAGACAATTGAACATTTAGTCCAACGCTGTTCACTTCATACTCTGGAATTCCCGATGACTTGTTCACTCTCACACCCAGCTTAATTTACTGGTTGAAAACGACGGACTTTAAGGTTCAATCTTGTCTTATATCATATGTATATTGTATAAAATCGTTTGCCTTATATCAACTGTATATTGTATAAAATCACCATACGATTAAATAAATATAAATTAATTCCTTCCTCCATTATCTCTAAAACAAGTTGTAAAATGTAAAACGGTTACAGTAGCTACGAAAGGAAATGCCAGTGACTGTTAAAGTAACAGAACCTAGCATTACTAAGCCCTGCTTCAAAAATTCTGCTCACTGTCGTTAAGAAAAATGGAAGCAGACTAGAAGAAACGACAGACAAATATATAATTCGGGGATGCAACCTAAAACATTCAAGAAGTATGTGTTAGTAACCTGATACGGAGCAAAGATGTCCCTCAAAACAGCAAAAAGTTTATACTGGGTGATTCAAATTGGCATTTTAAGACTTCGTAGCATTTATTACTTTCAACTTACAAACATAAATAATACATCGAATGAAAGAGCCACTCAGCTTTGTTTGTACACCAGTGTATGAAAAGGGAAGAGCAGGAAACGACCGAGAGTGACAGAGAAACATACAGAACGGGTGAGAAAGTGTATTGCGCGTAGCCTCAGAAATCAATTCGGAAGGCTGAAACTTCGCCTTTTGAAAATCAAAGAATGACAGTACTGGAAAACCTCTACATTATTTTATTTACAAACAGCTGAGTAAAACTGAACGTACTCAGACAGTTCTCTCTTTACTTATTCTGATCATCACTAAACTGACACACAATATTTTTAGTGCAATGCATTCTGGCTTTCAATACTCCCCACAAAAGAATGGCCCTGACTAACAATAACCTATACCTTTCATGAATCACTTACCTCACAAAAATCTTCGTTACTCGAACTACTGTAATACAGCGAGCGCCAATACTGCCAGCTAAATAAAAGATTCTAACTACTGAAGGCACTAACTACTGACAGGTATAGTTAGCAAATGAAAGATTTTGATAGAGAACAAACAATGTATTTACCTTAATAACGTTCAAAAGTCATCATATATATATAAATTCAGGACCTCCATCTTTACAAATTTCCTTTTTCTGACCTCCATCTTTACAAATTTCCTTTTTCTCGCGGACACACGTCCAGATCGTCTGTTCTCAAAACTCTGGCATCTCTCTCCCCCACATCCACCACTGCTGGCGGCTCACCTCCAACTGCGCAACGCTACGCGCTGTTCACATCCAACTGCCCAACACTACAATAGCAAATATTCCAACAATGAGTCCAACCAGCCACAGACTGCACACAGCACAGTCAGTCATTTTCAGAGCGCTACGTGGCGTTACCAGCATAAAAACCTAAACAGCCTACTTACATAGTCCCCATGCTCCCCACAAAAAAGTTTAGAAATTGTTTTGAGCAGTGGTCGATATACATTTGCTATTTTTTTTATATTAACGATAACAAATATATCAAATGCACACACGTATTGATACACTGTTGGTCAACAGCAAAAATTGTCCACTGTCCATAAAGACCAACATAAAAACCTAAAAAGCCTACTTACAAGGCTCGTTGTCAATTAGCAGTTCCTGTGACGTCTGTTGTCGGGACTTTTAAGGAGGTGCTTACAACTACTTCCTTACCGCTTACAGCTGTTACGAGCTCTACAGTCTACAAACTATGGTTTACGTGCCAACTTTTCAAATGAAATGCTGCTGCCAGATGATGAAGATTTCTTGAGTTGTGTCGCATTCAGAGACGAATCGACATTTAACCTAAGTGGAAATGTGAACACACATACTGTGTGCATGTGGGGCCCAGAAAAACTTCACGGGATGATTCTCTTGCGAGACTCCCCTAAACTGATTTTTTTTTTTTTTTTTGCCATATGCTGGCAGAAAGTTCATGAGCCTTTCTTTTCCGGTGAAGGAAATGCAACTGTAGCTTCTTATCTTGATGCACTACAACTCTTTCCTCAATTGCAACAAGCTGTACCACGTAACATAACTTGGCAGCAAGATGGTGCGCCGCCTCACTGGCATAACTCAGTGTGCAATCGGTTAAACGACGGCTAGACTGTCCACAAGGTGCCGGATGACAGAGATGGTTTCAGATGGCTTCCACGGCCACCTGATCTGACTCCATGCGATTTATATCTTTAGGGATTCATATATGACGAGGTGGGTCCCCTACCAGCACATCTGCCCGACTTCAGAAAGCGGATAGAAGCAGTTGTTGCAACAGATTACTTCAGATACACTTCTCAATTTTCGCGAAGAACTCCCTCATCCACTCTATATGTGTTGTTTGACGAACAGTGGTCTCATTGAACATTTCTAAGAAAAAGTGTTTGAGATTCTGTTTCATTTGATATGCTATTAATAAGTGTAAGCTGAAACTAATAAAAGCTATAAAACATTACAACCCGAGATTCATTTTGACACACAATGTTCCAATCTTGTTGTATACCGCGGAGACCTGGTTAACAAAAGGAAGAGAGAAAAACAAAATACAAATTAATGAGTTGAACTTTTGAGAAACAGTGTTGGTGTGACAAATATGCTGAGGTTAAGGAATGAGAGGATCAGGGAATTAGTGAGGGAGGAAGCATTACAGAATATGACAGAGGAATTAAGGCTTAGATAGTATGGGTATGTTCTGCGAGTCAAGGAGGAGACAGAGAAATACACACGAGATGAAAGAGGAGTGGAAAAGAGCAAGAGGAGGACCAAGAGACAGCTGACTGAAAGAAGTGAAGGACTGCGTGAGAAGGACAGGAGAAGACTGGATCATAATGGGAGGGAGGGAAAGAGAGAGAGAGAGAGAGAGAGAGAGAGAGAGAGAGAGAGAGAGAGATTGCGGCTAATCAGAAGAAAGTGGAGAAGCTTATGTTCCAAACAGACCGGGCCAGTGGCTGGAAACTGAACAATAGACGATGATGATCTTGGTTAAGGAAAGACTCAAAGCTAAAATTAACCAAAATTTAGGACAATATGAATTGGGATTTAGGAAAGAAAAATGAACCAGACTAGCTATAATGGTACTAGAAATGATCTTATTAAGAAGAATGTATATGAACAGGAAAACGTATGCCCCAGTCATTGACCTAGAGATGGTTTTTGATAAACTGGACTGCAAGAAACGGTTTGGAAATCTGACTGAACTGATTCTTATTTTACACAAAAATCAGAGAACAGAAACAGTTACAGATAACTTTAAGAAACAGGAAAGACTAACAAGAAGATGTGTCCGACAAGGTGTCCCCTCTTTCCTTATTTGAAGGGCTTATTTCAATAGTGGTATAAGTCCATTACCTCCACTTTTCTGCCTATAATGTTTCTGCAATTAATGATCCAAACAAACAGAAAGGTTCATCTCTAGCAAGAAGCCATATGCTTGGATATTTCTGGTATCTCAACTGCAGATTTTTCAGCGCTCGTTTACCTTTAAGACTCTGTATCTCACAATGAACAAAAATGTACCACTATTGAAATAAGACCTTCATTTATAGAAAGTGCAAATGGTTCAAATGGCTCTGAGCACTATGGGACTCAACTGCTGTGGTCATAAGTCCCCTATAACTTAGAACTACTTAAACCTAACTAACCTAAGGACATCACACACATCCATGCCCGAGGCAGGATTCGAACCTGCGACCGTAGCGGGTGTGCGGTTCCAGAC